>NC_077232.1:283417240-283731938 GCF_027887165.1 Monodelphis domestica | reverse complement strand
TAAGTCACTATAACATTTACTTTCTTTGCTATGTGAATAGTAAAAGGGACTTATAAACGTAGAGCCATTGGGAAGCTTCAAGGTCATCAAATCCAAGCCACTGATTTTATAGGTCAGAGCTGCAGAGAATTCAAGTGACTTGCCCACCAGCAAACCACCACTTAATAGATGAATCGGGACCTGAAATCATTCCAGTCCATTGCTTTCATAAATTCTGCCATTAAAAGAAAACTTTCTGAGTTTTCAGGCCAATTTTCTGAGTATCACATAGCACACTGAACACTTAATCTGTGAGTTCTGTGATGAATATGTTAACGGTCATTTACATGTTAATAATTCATCATGATAAAAACAAAGGGCAGTTAATAATTTAGTTGCCTAATGCCGCTACAGTATCTGTCCTTAAAGGTGGAATGTGTATCTGAGGTTTCTTTTGTGTTAATTTGGAAAGGAAGGCAGCATTCTACATTTAAGAATCCAAGAAAAAAGTTTGCCCCTAGAAAGAGCAGATCAACCCCAAGAAATGAATGATGTGTAAAATAGATATAGAAAGAGAAAAAAATACAATTCAAATACTAGTCACAAGTCCTACTTCCTCAGGCTACATACATGCTTTGTGATAAAATAACTTTTATTGAAGAAGCATGTGTTAGCATAATGCAAAATTGTAAAATGTATAATTAATTTGTCTGTAGGGAATGCTCACATATTTTTGTCTTGGGGTCATTCAAGCACAAAAAGAAAAATTTTGTTCTGAGAAAAATGTGACAAATTGAGCTCTGCTCTTTCATTTGTTTTATGTACTGAGACTTGGATAGATGTTAAAAATATATGTATAGATATAGATATATGTGTGTATGTAATAGCATATTATTTATTCTGATCTCATTTTTCTTAGTTTGAACCCTAACCCTAGATGTATACTGTTTCATTACATTGAATATGTGCAACTGGAAAGAACCAATTCTGTTTTATTTATTTGTAGATGTTACCCATATGAAGAATAATATAATTTTGATAGTTTTTGATAAGAAAATATATTGTTCTTAAATCTTCTGGCAGCAAGGTAGCATGGGGGATAGAATAGTGGGCCTGAGGTCAAAAACCTGATTCCAAATCCAATCTCAGACAGTTATTACCTACCTGTGTGTTCCTGGTCAAGTCACAACCTCTGTCTACCTCAAATCCTCAATTGTAGATTGGGGATGAATAATAACACTTCTGACTTCTGCGTAAACATGGTGGCAGTCTAGACACAGGACTCAGCACCCACCGATATAGACTACCTCAAAAGACCAAAAAACTCAAACTCATATGAACGAAGGGACTCTACAGTAGGGCACAGAATTGAAGGTATGTGGGATTTGGGCATTGCCACACTAAAAGGGGGTAAAAAAGCTCCCACCAAAACTTGAGCTGATCTACCCTCACCCACCCCACCTATAGAGCCAGAGTCAGAACCAGCGTGCGCCAGAATCAGTGAGTGAGCGAGGGGCACCTCTAGATTGACTAAAGGGGCACATCTAGGTCCTTGGCAGTTGACTAAGACCACCAAAGGCCTATCCCTGAGAGCAGCCCAGCAGGCTGAAGAGTGCAGACCATGGGCACTCATGGGAAGATAGCAAAGAGAAGGGCAGCAATCAGCAGAAGCTGTGGAGATTCAAGAGCTTGCCTCAGGCAAAATCCTTTCTCCTTAACTCCATATACAGAGAGCTTGCCCATCTCACTCAGATTTCTGACTAAAAAGGGAAGGGAAAATCTCCACAATTATGGCAAATAGTGCCCAGGAACAACAACCTCCCTCCACTAAGAAAAACAAGAAGAATGTATGGACCCTGGAAAAATTTTATAACAGGAAAAATCCAGGCTACAGAGGAAATTCAAATAAATGCACCAAAAGCTTCCAAAAAAATGGAAATTGTCCACAAGTTCTTGAATAATTTAAATTGGAGCTTATCAAAAATATGGAAGCCTTTTGGCAAGAAAAGTGGGAAACAGTTCAAAGAGAAAAATAACAGTTTAAAGGACAAGAACTCCCAATTGGAGAAACAGCTGGAAGCCATGAAAAGCAGGATAGACCAAACTGAAAAGGAAAACCAGTCCTTAAAGACCAGAATTAGGCAATTGAAAGCCAATGATCTTGCAAAACAGCAAGAATTAATAAAGAAAAGTCAAAAGACTGACAAAATAGAAAAAAAAAACCATAAAATATCTAACTGAAAAGATGACAGATCAGTAAAACAGAGCATGAAGAGATAATTTGAGAATCATTGGTCTACCTAAAAACCCAGAAATAAACAGAAATTTTGACATCATACTAGAAGAAATTATCCAAGAAAACTTTTTTTTAATTCAAACTTTCTTCTTTAAGGGCTACAATAAGATCAAGTTATTTTATTAAAATATGGGGGAAATGTTATTTGTAGCTCTCAAAAATTATATTCACTATGATAGTAATTAAAAGATAAGATAATTTTCAAAAAAAAAGAAAAAAGGGAGGGGGGAATCAAAGATAGCACCAAGAGATACTTGAAGAAATAAAATTAATACTATAATCTTTATCACACAAAGGTACACATGGGAAGGGGAAGGGAAGAATAGTCTTATAAGAAGGAGAGGAAGATAGTGTTAATAAGTAATACTTAAACCTTAATCTCAGTGAAAATCAATTCTGAGAGGGAAGAGCATCGAGATCCATTGGGGTCTTGAATTCTATCTTATCCTACATGGAAAGTGAGAAGGGAAAACTAAGAGGAGTTGAGGGGAAGGAGTACAAAAAGGGAGGGAAAGAGAGGGGGAAGGAAACTTAACAGACCCTAAAAAAATAAGAAGGGAAAAAAATGGAGGGGCCAGAAAGGGAAGCATATTAAGGGAGGGGATTAGGGGGCTTGATTAAAAGCAAACCACTGGTTTAAAAGGATATAGCAAAAGAAGAAAGGACAGGACTAGGAGAGGATATCAAAATGCTAAGGAATTCACAAGTGACAATCATAACTTTGAACGAGAATTGGATGAACTCAACCATGAAATGAAAACAAATAGGAGACTGGATTAGAATCCAAAATCCTACCATATGTTGTCTATAAGAAACACACCTGAGGCGGGTAGACACTCACTAGGTTAGAGTTAAAGGTTAGAGCAAAATCTTTTGGGCCTCAACTGACAGAAAGAAGGTAGGAGTTGCAATCATGATATCTGACAAAGCCAAAGTAAAAATAGATCAGATTAGAAAGGGATAGGGAAGGTAAATACATCCTGATAAAAGGGAGTATAAACAATGAGGAAATATCAGTAATCAACAACTATGCACCAAATGGTGCATCCATTTTTGCATCCAAATTCCTAAAGGAGAAACTAGCGGAATTGAAGGAGGAAATGGATAATAAAACTATACTACTGGGAGACCTGAACCTACCACTATCAAATTTAGATAAATCAAATGAAAAACAAATAAGGAAAAGGTAAGAGATGTGAATGAAATCTTATAAAAATTATACTCAATAGAAATATGGAGAAAAATAAATAGGAGCAAAATGGAATACACCTTTTCAGCAGCACATGGCATATTCACAAAGATTGACCATATACTAGGTGATAAAAACATGACAAAAATGCAGAAAAGCAGAAATAATAAATGCAACCTTTTCAGATCACAACACAACAAAAATATAATCAGTAAGGGTAAATGGAGAGCCAAATCAAAAATTAATTGAAAATTAAATAATATGATTCTCCAAAATTGGTTAGAGAACAAATCAGAGAAACAATTAATAATTTAATTGAATAAAATAACAATGATGAGACATCTTTTCAGAATCTATGGGATGCAGCCAAAGGGGTAATCAGGGGAAATTTATAACCTTGAGTTCATATATTAACAAATTAGGGAACACAGAGGTCAATGAATTTGACATGCAAATCAAAAAACTTGAAAGGGATCAAATTAAAAATCCCCAGAAGAAAACTAAATTAGAGATACTAAAAATTAAGGGAGAAATTAATAAAACTGAAAGTGAAAGAACTATTAAACTAATAAATAAGACTAGAACCTGGTATTTTGAAAAAACAAATAAAATAGACAACATACTGGTCAATCTAATAAAAAAAAGGAAATTAACACTATCATAGATGAAAAGGATGGCCTCACCTCCAATGAAGAGGAAATTAAGGCAATCATTAATAGTTTTTAATGATTGTTTTTGCCCAATTATATGGCAATAAATATGCCAATCTAGGTGATATGGATGAATATTTACAAAAATATAAATTGCCTAGATTAACAGAAGAAGAAATATAATTCTTAAATAATCCCATATCAGAAAAAGAAATTGAAAAAGCCATAAAAGAACTCCCTAAGAAAAAAATCCCCAGGGCCTCATGGATTCACAATTGAATTCTATCAAATATTCAAAGAACAAATAATCCCAATATTATACAAACTATTTGACATAATAAGCAAAGAAGGAGTTCTACCAAATTCCTTTTATGACACAAGTATGGTATTGATTCCAAAGTCAGGTAGGTCAAAAACGGAAAGAAAATTATAGACCAATCTCCTTATTGATCATAGATGCAAAAATCTTAAATAGGATACTAGCAAAAAGTCTCCATCAAGTCATCACGGGGATTATTCACTATGATCAGGCAGGATTTATACCAGGAATGCAAGGATGGTTCATATTAGGAAAACAATCCACATAATTGACCATAGCAACAAGCAAACCAACAAAAAACACATGATTATCTCAATAGATGCAGAAAAAGCCTTTGACAAAATACAATACTCATTCCTATTGAAAACACTAGAAAGTATAGGAATAGAAGGGTCTTTCCTAAAAATAACAAACAATATTTATCTAAAACCACCAGCCAACATCATCTGCAATGGGGATAAACTAGATGCATTCCCAATAAGATCAGGAGTGAAACAAGGATGCCCATTATCACCTCTATTATTGAACATTGTACTAGAAACACTAGCAGTAGTAATTCGAGAAGAAAAATAAATTGAAGGTATTAAAATTGGCAGTGAGGAGACCAAGACTCTTTGCGGATGATATGATGGTCTACTTAAAGAATCCTAGAAAATCAACTAAAAAGCCAGTGGAAATAATCAACAACTTTAGCAAAGTTGCAGGATACAAAATAAAATCATATAATTCATCAGCATTTCTATATATCTCCAACACATCTCAGCAGCAAGAATTAGAAAGTCCATATAAAGCCACCCTAGACAATATAAAATACTTAGGAATCTATCTGCCAAGACAAACACAGGAACTATATGAATGCAACTACAAAACACTTTCCACATAATTAAAACTAGCTCTAAACAATTGGAAAAAACATTATCTGCTCATGGGTAGGATGAGCTAACATAATAAAAATGACCATCCTACCCAAACTTATTTACTTATTTAGTGCCATACCCATTGAACTACCAAAAAACTTTTTTACTGAGTTTGAAAAAACTATAACAAAATTCATTTGGAAGAACAAAGGATCAAGGACATCCAGGGAAATAATGAAAAAAAAAATTTGAACAAAGGTGGTCTTGCAGTACCAGATCTCAAACTATCCTACAAAGCAGTGGTCATCAAAACAATGTGGTACTGACTAATTGACAGAAAGAAGGATCAGTGGAATAGATTTGGGGCAAGTGACCTCAGCAAGACAGTCTATGATAAGCCCAAAGATCCTAGCTTTTGGGACCAAAATCTACTATTTGGTAAAAACTGCTGGGAAAATTGGAAGACAGTGTGGGAGAGATTAGGTTTGGATTAACACCTCACACCCTACACCAAGATAAACTCAGAATGGGTGAATGACTTGAATATAAAATAGGAATCTATAAGTAAATTAAATGAACACAGAATAGTATACATGTTCTACCTTTGGGAAAGGAAAGATTTTGAAACCAACCAAGACTTAGAAAAAATCACAAAATGTAAAATAAATAGTTTTGATTACATCAAATTTAAAAGTATTCTTGTACAAACAAAACCAAAATTAGAAGGAAAGTAATGAATTTGGAAACAATCTTCATAACGAAAATCTCTGACAAAGGTCTAATTATTCAAATTTACAAAAAGCTAAATCAATTGTACAAAAAATCAAGCCATTCTCCAATTGATAAATGAGCAAGGGTCATGAATAGGCAATTTTAGGTCAAAGAAATCAAAACTATGAAGTCAAAAGACATGAAAAAGTGATCTAAATCTCTTATAATCGGAGAGATGCAAATCAAAAGAACTCTGAGGTATCACCTCACACATAGCAGATTGGCTAACATAACAGCAATGGAAAGTAATGAATGCTGGAGGGCATGTGGCCAAGTAGGGACATTAATGCATTGCTGGTGGAGTTGTGAATTGATCCGACCATTCTGGAGGGCAATTTGGAGCTATGCCCAAAGGATGCTAAAAGGCTGTCTGCCCTTTGATCCAGTCGTAGCACTGCTCGGTTTGTCCCCCAAAGAGATAATATGGAAAAATAAATGTACAAGAATATTTATAGCTGGTGGCCAAAAATTGGAAAATGAGGGGATGCCCTTCAATTGGGGAATGGCTGAACAAATTGTGGTATATGTTGGTGATGGAATACTATTGTGCTCAAAGGAGTAAAGTGGAGGAATTCCATGGAGACTGGAACAACCTCTAGGAAGTGATGCAGAGCGAGAGGAGCAGAACCAGGTACAATCGAATGTAATGGACTTCTCCATTAGTGGCAATGCAGTGATCCTGAACAACTTGGAGGAATCTATGAGAATGAACATTATCCACATTCAGAGGAAAAACTGTGGGAGTAGAAACACTGATGAAAAACAACTGCTTGACTACATGGGTCGAGGGAGATATGATTGGGGATGTAGACCCTAAAGGAACATCCTAATGCAAACATCAACAACATGGAAATAGGTTCTGATCAAGGACACATGTAATACCCAGTGGAATTGTGTATGGGCTACGGGAAGGGTGAGGGCAGGGGAGGGAAGGATAGAATATGTTTCTTATAAACAAGGAATAATGTTCTAAATTGACTAAATAAAAATTTTTAAAAAGAGAGAGAGGGAAGTTAAGAAAATAATTACACTTCCCTGGTTTGTCGTAACAAAGGAGATGACAATTGTAAAATATTTAGTACACCCCATAACACGTGCTTAATAATACATTATTTTCTCTTCTTAACAACTTTTAAGTTGAATTCTCAATCATTAACTCCTCAACATTTTAATCCTGGATCCAAAAGGCAGCAAAATGAAATTTTTAAAAGAACAACCAGACTACCAACCCAGAAGATGTAGACAGGTTCATGTCAAGAGGCCCAATCCCTCTATGCATTTTCATTTTAGCTACCTCTAAAAAGAAAAATTTAAGTCTCTTACTTGCTACAGCATCAATATAGCGTCTTTCCCCCTATTCCATGTATATCTATATCCCCAGATTGAATACATGATGGTAATTAGTCACATCCAAACCCTGCTTTGCCTCCATAGAATACTGCTGAAAACTCAATATGATGCCAAATAAATATTTATATTTTCCATCCTTGGCCATCACAGCTCCCGAGATATCATTCATAATGGGTTGGTACTGAGATCCAGGGCCTTCATCCTCTCAGACCAGCTCCACAGGCAAATGTCGTCCATCCTAGATACTCATCAATGAAAAATCATTCCTGATGGTGCTCACCCTGTCTGCACTTTTCTTCTTACCCATTCTGTACCCTTCATGAACCCCAAGGTTTTGCACTTGAATACCCATCTCTCCTCCCACTCAGTGACTATTTATAATGCATTCTCTCTCTCTCTCTCTCTCTCTCTCTCTCTCTCTCTCTCTCTCTCTCTCTCTCTCTCTCTCTCTCTCTCTCTCTCTCTCTCTCCTCTCTTCTCTCTTTCCCTCTGTCTCTTTTCCCTTTCTCTCTCTCAGTATTTCTCTCTCTCTCATTCTCCCACCATATCTGCTCTCTCTCTTTCCCCTTATTTTACTTATTTATTTTGACATTTAAATTAAACTATACTTAATAAATGTTCTCCTGACATCAATTACCCACCTACTATGTACACATCACTCTGCTCTTCAGAGAAAAGTCAAATAGTCCCTGTTTTTGAAAAGCTTACAGTTCTAAAAGGCTGTATGGGGATAGAGTGGGGATACTATATATAAATAACTAAATAAAAGTAGAGTTGTTTGGAGAAATGACAACTGGCTTTCTACACTGATGGAAGCAAAAGATTCTAAAAAGAAAAAAAACTGAGGCAGAAGAAAATGTGTTCTAGACAAAAATCCCAGGGAGAAGAGATGGAATGATGAGTTTAGGGAACATAACGAGCCCAGGTTGCAAAAGAAACACATCTAGGAGCTAGATCTTATTTTGACACTGTTTTTGACACAGCCTTTGGGGAAAGCTGACAGTTGGAGACAACTTTGGAAACATTGTCTTTCATGAAGAGCTGCCTGTCTTCCTCCAAGATTCTCAGCCTTAACATTTGATTCCTTTGTGAGTTGATTTTTGTTTCTGTCACTCTCATTCTTCCAAATCTCTCCCTCTCTTTCGGTTTCTTTTTGTCTCTGTCTCATTCACACACTCCAAATTGGGCAACTTCTACAAATTTATTAACACATGTTTACTAGAATTATAGTGCTATGACTTTTAAAAATATATCACATGTAAAAACCTTTTAACATTCATTTGAAAAAAATTTGAATTCCAAATTCTCTTCATCCCCCTTCATCCTTCATCCTCCCTGAGGAGGCATGTGCAGTCATAATGCTCTGATTGTTGTAAAAGCATTGCACTTATTTTATCATTTTCAACCTTGTTTTACACTTAAAATTCAACAATAGCTCCATATTTATAGCTAATGATAGCAGGCTAATGTTAACATTAGCTAGTGACCTAAATCATGAGCAGTACAAAAAATATGTTCACTTACAAATGGGCCAAATGGTTCACACCTTCCTGCAGTATCAGGTCACTTGCAGGATTCACACCCATTTAGACCAGCCACTTCATTTTACTTTTAAATGTAAATATTCCCTGCTGCTATATATGGTAGAAGTCTTAAACTTATGTAACCCAATATTATCTTATCATCATCAGTTTCCTTTAAAGATAAAGAAATAGAAATAATTATATAGCATGATATAATTTTATTTAAAAGTTTAAAATGTAAAAATGTTAATTAATATTAAAATATAATAAATATCAATTAAATGAACAAAATATAAGGAAATAAAATATACAATTTTTTTGCTTTCTTGATTTGGCTTTTTGTTTGATTCTTCTGCAAAATCTCCACAGTTTTGATTCTGGTAAGCTAGAGGCCCCACTTCTTTATAATTCTCATGTTCAATAGAACAAGTGGAAAGGTGGGTAGAATGCTAAACTTTATGTCAAGAAAGATATGAGTTCAAGGAGCAGATAGGTGAATTAGTGGATTGAGGGTCAGACCTAGAAAGGGGAAGCCTTGGATTCAAATTTGACCTCCTAGCTGTGTGACCCTAGGCAAATCACTTAACCCCTACTGCCTAGCTCTTACCACTCTTCTGCCTTGAAATCAATACACACTATTGATTCTAAGACAGAAGGTAAGGGTTTTTTTTTTTGCTTTGTTTTGTTTTGTTTTTAAAGAAAGCTATGAGTTAAAATTCAGCTTCTTCACTTAAATTTTTTTATGATCAAAAATCAATCTTTCCAAACCTCAGTTTCTTCATCTTCAAAATGAAGATAATAATAGTACTTATTTTACTAAATTATAGGCGGACTCTACAGAGCAGGTTTCTAAAACTTTCTTTATAGCCCCCTTCTGCTCTCATTGTATAGTTAAGATTTAGAATCAAAAATACTTACTGGATACTTTGATGACTAAAGTAGGTGTTAAATTGATTTTTTGTCTTCTAAAATACTCTAGAACATAATAAACAATGTTGTAGTACCAGTTCAGTTCTGGGTTGCCCAGGAAAACTTCTTGTGATGCCCAGGTATTAAGACTTTTTCCTTCTATGTATTATTTTGTATTTTATTTATCTGTGTCTATGTTATTTTCATATAGCAAAATGGCAGGTATTTGGGGGGGGGCATTTGCATTCTAAGTTCCTAGTAAAGTGTTGAATTGAGTTTAAATTAATAATTTTCTTTATTTATGAAACTCACATGCATTTTTTTCCTATTATTTTTCAGTTGTTTTGAGTCACATCCAACTCTTTTTGACTTTATTTGTAATTTTCTTGGCAAAGATACTGGAATGATTTGCCATTTTCTCCACCAAATCATTTCACAGATGAGGAAATTGAGGTAGAGTTAAATGACTTGCCCAGGATCAGACCTTTAACAAATGTTTGAGGCCAAATTTGAACTCAGGAAGATGAGTCTTCTTAATTCTACGTCCAGCATTCAATACAATGAGCCATCTGTCTGCCCCTTTGTCTTCCTATATCAATAAAAATTCATGTTTTATAATTCATTTAGTTATTTATGAAGGTCTAATAGGGATTTGAAGAAACGTTATTTTCATCAAGTGAGCTTTGATTCATTTGGGGAAAATAACAAAATCCTCCGAAAATATGATCTCATATATATCAATTAGCCTTTTCTCTGAACTAGGAAAATAATAAATAATATGTATAGGCCCTGTTTCAGATAAGAACACTACGTGAACATCTATATTCATAAAACTGAGCAATTTTACACTAGTAAAAATAATTCTTTACATTAAAAAATGAGCCAAACATTATTTAAGTAATAACACTCCTTAGATATTTAAACCACATTATGACCTAAGGAAATGTGTGTCCCTCACACATTTTCAAAAATACACTTATTGTAAAATGCTTGGTATTTCTCATTGTAGTTATATAAATCAATCAATCAATCAATCAATATTTATTAATTACCTACTGTGTGCTTGGCATTATCATGAGTACTGAAAATACAAAAAAAGTTTGGTCTCCACAGATTTATGAATACTAATATAAATGGTTGTATCATTTGTAAAATTAATAATAATGTAGAGAAAACAGTTTTAGTTATTTGCATATTTTGTTTGTGAAAAAGTCAAACACAAATAATAGTTTTTGATTTTAGACTTCACTTGTTCAACTGTTCATCCTGTTATCTCACATAAGATCTTTGCATGATAGAGCAACATTTTACTGACTGGATGTCATATACATATTCTCATATCCATCCAGACAATTTGTGGTAAAGAAATCCAATTGAGCTTGTTTGTTATGTTTGTTTTTTGTAATTAAATGTTTCCACTGGGACGGGCTAATTTCTAGCTCAAAGGAAACACTTCAATGTTCCCTACCAAGTAGTGTAAAGGATTAAGTAAAAGCAAGTCTTAGTGTTTCTTGGTTTCATATGTTTGCATGGTAAAAAAGTATTTTAGTTTTCTATTTCTTTTTACTTTGATGAAGGGCTTTTGTAAATTATATGTGTCTCATTTATCAAAAAGTAAACTGAAGTGATTTAACCCAAAAAATAGTCAAGTGTAAACAGTCTATCTATTAATTAAAATCACTAAGTGAAGAATTCCTTAAAGAAGTAAAAGAAGTCTTTTTGAGAATTAGTTGTACTTATTAAATGATAATTGATGTTTTTCCATTTGTGGTTTGGCTAGGCTCAGATTTAAATCCATTTTTTAATGCAAGAACATGAGACCTTGGCTTACTAGAAAAGATATGATATATATAAACTATGATATATAGTTTGAATATGATGCTTCCATTTAAGTGTTACCTCATGCTATATTCAAGATTATTCAAAAATATACTTAGGATTCTGTGTCAGCATCCTAGATCACCATGTCGACTATCCACCTTGAATTTATTTAAAGTACTTGGTAATCACTTTTCCCGATATTTGAACCCCTATTTCACAAATGGTGAGGGTATATGTTTGGAGATGGTTACTAAGTAAAATCAGATCGTTCAATATACCACATTCCTTCCCCAATCCTCCTTCCAGTCCACAGCTGCCTTTCCTGGTAAGTAATAGGGAAAAATAAAAACACAAGAAATATCTATGTAAGGAAATCAGGGGGGACCTCACGATCTGTCCCCCTACCCTCCCTCCAACTGGATATCAGTTCAGGAGGAGAGACTTTCATCAGCCCTGGCACTATCTCCCTTCCTTCCAAGGGGAAATGATCTGCCCATTGTTGAAGGGAGCCCTGGGGTGGGGCTGAGATGGCCAGGATTGGAGGATAAACACCTCAAGTACAACTTAGTGCTCTATAATCAGAAAGACTCCCAGACTCCCTCTAGCCCTCTGTCTTCATTCCAGCCATCTCACTCTATTGAAACTCTTCCATTGTGCCAACTGGAAACCCTTCATATTTTATAGACAATGCTATTTTCCTTCAACAGAGTGTAAGCTTTTTGAGGGCAGGAGTGAGTGGGTTTAGTTTTGTCTTTGTACAGTGCCTAGTCCATACATGTTGAATTCAACCAAATTACCTGACAGAGAGAGATACCTTATGTATTTCAACCACAATCTTCCTTAAACTTTGGAGGTTTATTGGAGGCAGTTCCCTTTTTCATTTTCTGCCCCAAAACAGTGTTCTAATATCCAGTAATGGATCCATCATGAATCATCATGGATCCATCATGGAGTGAATGCACTTTCAACTTTCTTAACTATCAACTAAATATTACCTTATTGTTATGAAGGCCAGAAAGGGCCCCTTGCTTAGTTATTATAATATCTAAAATTAGCATCTACTTTACATATATCAGCCAAAATTTAAAACGTGCTGCTTTAGATTAATCACAACAATAATCAGTGATTGTGTTTTATTTAGCCAATAGATTACAACAAAATATAATAAATGTATTTATTAAGTTCTTTTTGTTGTTACCATTTATTTTTATTTATATATACACATAATATAATAATTACATAATATAGCATGTAACAAAATACTTATGATTTGTCATTAATTTGTAATAAATTAGGATAAATATGCTTATCCAAGAAAAACAAATTCTGACATTAGCTATGTTCAAAAATCTCATTCTTTTCCCTCCCTACCTCCCATCCCTTCCCCCTTATTGGTTGTGAGGCACTGTACTAGGCACTGGGAGATATAAAGTTAAATAAGACTCTCAAGTTGCTTATTGTTTAATGGGAATATATGATATATACAAAACTCTAATGTACAATATGGTATTTTCATTAGAGATTTTTTAAAGTTCTGTCATAGACATGGTGAAGAAGACTGGTACCAGTTAAAAAGATCAAGGAAGACTTTCAAATTAGCATTCAAATTGGATGTTTAACAATTCTAAAAATTCAACAAATCTATGTGAGAAAAGTAGAAAATTCCACACATAAGAGCAAATCTGAGAAAAGGAAGGTGTTTTTGAGAATGTACTACATGTTGAAGAATTGAGGACAGAGCCAATTTGGTTAAGGCACAAAATGTGTGGACCAGAAAAAATGAGTCAGAACTAGAAGGTTATAGTGGTTATAAGTTATATAAGAAATTTGCTCTTGCTTTTGTAAACAAAAGGGATTGACCAATTAAAAGAGTAGCATGACCCAGAATTGTGCCTTAAAAAAAAAAGAATGTAATCAAAGAGAGGGAGAATCAGAATAGAGAGAAATTACAGGTAGAAAGAACTAAAAGGAAAATATTATAATCTATTATATTAATCTAATGAGAGCCTGAAATAGGCTGGTAGTGGTGGCAAGAGAATTCCAGGTATGGTTTTAAAATTGAAATCAAAATTGAAATGAAGAACACCTGATTATTATAATGAGAAGAGAGCCAAAGATATATGCTATGAATATGGGAAATAATGTGAATGGTGTAGCCATAGACAGAAATGGTAAAGTCGAAAGGAAAAACAGGTTTGGATTGGATTGGATTGGAAAAACAGGAAAGAAATGTTGAGTTTGAAGGATCCGTTGAGTAGGTTCGGAAACTATATAGGTGTGAGGGACCAGAGGCCACCGAAAGGAGTGGTAATCTCCACAGTCCAAAAATAGTACTTTACATATAATTAGATACTCATTCAGGGTTTTGTGAATAAATAATAAATCTGAAATCCAAAGTTACAAATCATTTATCTTCAGAAACAATCCATGAATTACAATCTAAAACATGAAAAAACTCATCAAGGAAAAAATTACATTCACATCCCTAGGTTTCTAATTATCAATTTCAACTTTGAATGTCCTTTTGAAAACATCAACTTTAGGAGATTCCATTAGTCTCTTTGAATATATTAAAATAAATGGCGGATATGTTCAGCCTTATGGAACTGTGATAACTTCATACTATCTGAAGTTGAATCTGAAGGTAAAAATCTCCAAACACTTTTATAGTAACAACTCTTTTGTTCCTTCTGAGACTGTAGTTTAAATTACTTCCAGATGGTACTCGGATTTCTCCATACTACTACAGCTAACAGAGCGCTTTTGTAAATGTTATATTAACCACTAAGGAGTATGTGCTACCCTTAATTTGTGTGCTGAATTTCTGTTGAGGCCAGTAAGAACTCTGTGTGTGCATCCATTTCTCCAAATCAACTATGTAACTATAATATAGGTTTTTCCAATTCACATTGCCCAAGAGGGCAGAAATTAAGCCACTTTAAATGTTGAAATGTAGTCTTTTAGGTGTGACTGTTTTCAGATCATGGGCTCCCTAAAACTACACCGTCATCACTTTTGACCCCAAAGAAATTTGCAAAATGGGACATAAGAGTATAAAATGGCACTCAACAATGTTTCTCTACTTTAGTGTTTTTTAATCATTTGGAAAGATATCAAAAGCAAATTCACAGATGAGACTTTTGCTTTTTAATGATAAGAATAGCATATCACACTTTGCAACATTTTTCATATGTTATCTCATTTGATGTCACATTACAGAAATAAGTTCTGTACCCGTATGGCTAACATTCTGATGTTGAAGAACATGGAATTTTATTTCTCTAACATTTTTTAAAAATGGATTGACTATTAGAGACTAAAGATTGCTTAATTGATTAATCCAATGTTAATAAAAAGAAAGAAAACTACCCATTAGGACCATTTATAGTTCTGGACCCTGAAAAGTCTCAAAGTTACATAGAAAACAAATAAACAAAAATTTTCTTTTACCTTTCTGTAAATGGTTGCCTTAAATTAAAAGGACAACCCTAAAATTAAAATGTCAAGCCTTAAGAGGAAGGTGAGAACTAACAACTAATTCAAGGCCATATTATGTACTTCTCATTTCCTAACAAGAGCCTGAGGCTGTTGATTCTCTTCCTCTTTGCCAGATTCTATATGGTTACCAGGGAAACTTTCTCAACTAAGTGATGTTGTTTGGAGCTTGCATTCATTTATGCTCTTCATTTAGACCCCAACTTTAAGTTCCATTTAAAGTAACCAGGAGGCAGAGGAAAGGGGTTTCTCTAATACATATAGAACTTATTTAAAATGTTTTCCCTTTAAATGAAATACTTTTTTGTCACATAACCACTTCTAAAAGTAGAATAAACCCATATAATCAATGGAAGAAATTAATTAACTTAGTTTCATCTCTCAAAAGGAATAAAATTGAGAAAATCAGCCAAATATTTTATTTGGAAAGATTTTTATGAAATAATTGTGGCAAAGTATCTTCCATAAGCTTCTGGATATTGTTGGGATCTCCTATTTTTGTCTTGACTGTGGCCACATTTATTTTTCAAATCATCATTTATCAATCGGTTCACCAAAATTTTTTTTTGTTTTAATCTTTTAATCTCTGAGTTTCCCTTTGATCTCCTCTGAATATACTAATTTCCATCTTCCATGTACTTGGTCATTTACATGCTTTTTCTCTCATAGTACTTTTACTATAGAATCGTTTTTAACTCAGTATCTGGGCATTCTAACTATTAGAAATGGCTCTGTATTAAAAAAAAGATTGTTCCACAAAAGATTTAATTTCACTCATAGTTTGGTTATCTGAAAGAAACAACCATGTGGTGTTTCTTAAACTGGAGTTAGTGAAATATTAAATACAGTAGATGAAATTAACTACAGTGATAAAGAAAATTACCTTCAAGAATATGAAGTAATGTTAGAGCAAACAAAATAAAACAAATTTCTGGGAAGGATATAACTCCTCTTAATACATAAAAGTCAGTCAACAGATATCCATTAAGTCTTGACTGTGTGTCAGGCAGCACATTACTAAGCACTTGAGATAGATGAAAATAGTCTCTGCCTTCAAGGAGCTCCTATTCTAAAGGAGGAAACAACATGTCCAGATACATACAAGAAGGAAATTAATATATACAAAGCAGTCAGAAGGTAATCTTAAAGAAGAAGGGACTGACAGTTGCAGGGAATGGAAAAGACCTACTAAATAAACAAGGTCAGATTTGATCAGAGCCTTGAAGGAAGCCATGGAAACTAAAAGAAATAAATACATATATATATATGTATATATATATATATATATGGGGGTCAATAAATACAAAAATATGGAGGTAGAAAATTAAATCTCCTCCCAGAGGAAAAGTAAGTAAGCCTATACCACTGGATAATAGAGGATGTAGAAAGAAAAAAAATTGTTGGGATACAGAAAGGTGGCAGGAGACCCAGGAGTAAAGAGATTTAAATATTAAAGAGAGGACAGTCTATTTAATCCTGGAGGTAATTGGGAGCAACTAGAGTTTATTGAGTGCATGTGTGTGTGTGTGTGTGTTTGAAGGTTATACACACATTGTTGAAAAATCAATTTTATAGCTGAATAAAGATGGAATAGAATAGCACTTGAGGTAGAAAGACCAATTAGAAGACTTTTACAACCATCCAAGCAAGAAGTGATGAAGCCCTTGCCTAGGAGGGAAGCTATGCAAGTGAAATAGGGATGCTATGACAATTGGACGTTGATTTTTGGATATATGGGTTCAGATCCTACCTCTGTCATTTAGCTTGCTGAATGGTCATGCGTAATTCACTTATCTCTGTGTCTCAGGAAATCCTCAGAAAGAATAAAATATGGATGAGTTGTGACCTGGAATAGGAATTCTCATGCTAACAAAATCATAGTTCTTCACCATAGCATATTTTCCTAGGGATAAGGACACAGGCTTAGATCTCTGATGTAATTTTTGTGGATGTGTGATGAGGAATTTCCAGGTGAAGAAATTACTGCAGTCAATGCAGATCTCGCCTCTTTTGCAACTTCTAGTCTTAGATAGAGAGATGCTTTGAGCAATAAGAGATTGTCATTTGCCCAGAAACACAGGCAGGATTTGAACCCCAGTATTCCTTGATTTTAATCTGGGGGCTAGTTACTATGCCAAGTTGCTTCTCTATCTACATTAATTTATCTGCATACTTTTGTTTCAGTGGAGAAAAGTAATCTGGCAATTATGCAGTCAAACAGAGGCCTGAGGCTGTGTACATTTTGTAAATATAAAACTATTATCCAAATGGAGAGAAAAATAAATGCAATTCATAGACTGCTACATTGACCATTTAAAAAAATAAACTGTGGATATTATACTCTTTCTCAGTATCATCAACTTGCATTCTATAATATGTCATTTTGGCATCTGACCTCCATGAAATTTGATTAATAGGAACTAAAAATTGAATTATTGATTAGGATAGTGTTAATCAGAGTAAAGAAAACATTCAATTAGGAACAATTTGTAGTTTTAATAGAGGAATCTCTGAAAAAAAATCTCCAAGCCAATGGAAAGACTCAATTAAATCCTCTTGTTGAAGAGGCAATGTGGTTTAGTGGTCAGAAAGCTAACTTTGGAGCCAGGGCGATGGGTTTTGAATTTTCTCTCTCACATGTACTGTGTAGGTGACCCTGGGCAAGGGAACAACCCTTAGTGTTAATCTCAAAGATTAAACTGCAGGATAGCAACTGGTCTGCTTTGACACTGGAGATCTCTGAACCAGTGAAATTATAAGTCTGGTCCCAAAATAAATATGAGCCAGTTACATTAAAAAGATGATGTTAATCACTTAGCATATTTTCTATTTATTTTTTCCTTACAATTTCAAATCATGGAAGCACAGAGTTTGAACATATCAAAACAGACATTATAGACATACCTATATACTGCAGGCTCTCAAAATGGTAGGCGATGGAAGGACCTGGGAAAATCTAGAGGACACCTACACAATGGAACCATTGCATTAAAAGGGTTTTATACTCTGCGGGTAATGAGTCAGAATAAAAAAAAAAAAGCAGAAAAGACCTCAGAAATCATCTCACTCTACCCTCCCATTTTAAAAATGAGGAAAGTGTGACCCAAAGGGTTAAGTTAGGGTTTGGGTTAGTGGTTTGTTTTTTTTTTTTTAAGATCAGAAAGCAAGGATTTCATTTTGGGATTTCTGGCAGTCCTGACTGTCCCCCAAACTGCCTTAGGGATTGTCTTTTCCAGTTAGAATGTAAGCTTCCTGAGAGTAGGGACTGTCTTTCTTGCTAGTATTTGTATTCCCATCATTGAATATAACATCTGACACATTTATAAGCACTTAATAAATGCTCTAATCACCCATTCATTTATTTATCTGTCTTTCTAGTATCTATCCATATTTCTCCTTCTCTCTGTCTCTTTGTCTCTTTGTCTCTTTGTCTCTCTCTGTCTCTGCTTGTCTCTCTATCTGTGTCTGTCTGTCTGTCTGTCTTCCTCCCTCCCTCTGTCAACCATTTAACATATAACACACCACCTTTCCTATGGCAATAACATAGGACTGTGTCTGAACTGAATAAAGTCTTGAAAGGGGCAGTAAAATGGGGCGCTAACCTGCTTATTAGCCTTGATATTTCATAGAAATACACTATTTTTAAAACTTTCCAGGCAGCGTGCATGCCAACTGTCCTAGTCCCATCCCAGAAAACAAATCCCACAAATTTGTAATTATGACTGCAATGACTATTTTTATTGTCAACTGCCTTGTGAAACGGGTGAAACATTGCAATGAAATGACCACGAGTGTGCCCCTGAACTCACCAACACTCATGCACACTTTCACTCGTGAGTAGTAGCAGCAAAGCAGATATATTTTAAAGAGCAAAAACAAAAATTAAAAAGAAAAACTAGAAAGGATTAAGTGGAAATAAAAGGCTGATTGCATTTGAGTAGCAGCTAGACAAAGTATACTAACAAAAGATTATTGCCCTTTTTAATTCCCTCTACAGTCCCGTTGTCAAACAAAGGAGCCAAAAGGGCATTCTTGGAGGAGTTATTTGATGACTTATTATCCCTAAATGGAACTGGAGGAAGCTCAGGGATTGGCTTTGAGCAGGAGCTCAGAGAAGCAAGTGATGGTGGGCTATCACAGGAGTTGGGTCAGTGTGTGGGAACTGCCAGAGTTTCCTGCTGATGTTTCAGTGGATTCCATTGTGGTCATCTTAAAATGCACTTTCCCCAGCCAAGGCATAACAAGGGGCTGTGTGCAAAGTGGAGAAATGATAGAGGATTGATGGACTGCTTTGGGATTATTTGAGGAGATTCATAGCAGAAAGTCACTGCCACGGAAACAATTTTATTAGACCATTTATTATTTAAAGTGCTTTGTAAACTGGAAATCACTATATAAATTGGAGATATTACTATGATTACTGTTGAATATATCTCAGGAGGATCTAGTACTCTTAGTTCTTAGGTAACCATGTGGAATTAGGAAACTATTCACCCATGGACGTGAATTCGCTTTTGTTAGGCCACCAAGGGGCAAATTAATTCTTTGAGGACTCTGTAAATTAAAACACACATATAGACAATTTCCCTCCTACAGATAAGGGAAATTTGCTCCAGAGGATACTATATTCAGTATATAACTGCCTTTCCTCAGCTAGGCTTTCTACCCTGAACCTGAGAGACAGGATATGACTGGCTTCCCAATATCTGGCTCCCCTCCATAATTTCTGGGATTCAAACTTCACCAGGTGACCCAGTGAGGGATGATTGACATCTCTAGTAACAGTACAGTAATAACAACAATTCACGCTTATATAGCCTGTTAAGACTCAAAAAACATTTTTAGATCCATTTGATCCTCAAAGCTGCTCCAGAGAGAAAAATAAAATGGTGGGATGGATGGAGGACCTAGATTCTAGACCTCCCTCTCATATATATTGAATATGCAGTGCTGGCCAAGCCTCATAACATCATAGTACTCGAAGTAACTCTTTTAAGATCATAAATAGTAGGGGTAGTAGTAGATAGAGATCCAAGAGATCCTGGATTCAAATCTGGCCTAAGGTACTTCCTTGCTGTGTGATCCTTGGCACATCACTTAACCCCAAATGTCTAGCTCTTACTCTCTTCTGCCTTTGAACCAATGCTTAATATATATCCTAATAAAGAAGGTAAGGGTTTAAAAATATGTTTATATACAATAAAACAGTTCGAAAACAGTCACTAATCAACATTTGTCCAAAGAATATCCTCACTTTTAATTCCCTACATCAATGAGATCACAAATTTAGGAGATAAAAAAAATAAAAACAAAAGTCTTACAAGGTTGATACCACGCTACTCATTTTTTGAAAAACATTTAAGAAAAAAATAACTATAAAGAGGTCAAATATTCTCAGCTATTAAGCATCTGAGGAAAAATTCACTTCCAGAATTTCCAATGATGGCTCCACATCCAATATTCTCTTCACTCTGTCCCTTCATATAAATACAGTCAATCCTCAATATTCATGAGTTTTAACTTTTGTAACTTCAAGCACTCATGTGATTTTATTTTTAATTTCATTTTCACTTGCGAGTTGGCAGCTGCACACATTGGTAACCATGTGGAGTAAAGAAAAAAGGAGAGGTGCGATCTGTGCAAGTTTGTGGAGCATCTGGCATCCTACTAGGTGCTTCCCTGGTCTGATTCACCCTATGTTGTGGTAAGAGGCGGTCCAAGAAGAAAGGACACTTGCACGTGCTCCTAGATTTGTACAGAGAGCTGAGGTACTTAGGCAAATTCTTTCTGGTAGCTTGACAGGCGGTTGGTGGAAAACAGATGGCATCCCAGAAAAACCCGGGGCTATCATTTAATAATAGTGCGGCCAGTTCCATGTATAACCAAAAAGGAGTCCTTCCTCCTTGGACTGCCTCTGCCTCCTTGGTGCCCCAGTTAACACTGTTTGTTTTGTAACCTGCATTTAAGTGAATTCCACAAAAGGTTAAGTTGTGTCAAGGTGTATGGCTTGTCTTTTAGTGAACATATCTGTGTCTGTCTGTCTGTCTGCCATCTCTGTCTCCATTTGTCTGTCTCTGTTTCTCTCTGGCTTTGTCTGCAAACATATATATATATATGATGCAAAGAGGAAACAGTCCCTGATTTCAAGAAACTTCTATTCTATTGGGGGGGCAACCACATTGGATAGTAAATTTATTCTATTGGGGGGGCAAACACATTGGATAGTAAAAATAGTCTCTGAAGTCAGTCTATGATGGCTCCTGATTCCTCAGAATCATATTTTAAAATACATAAAATAGGATTCTATATGAAGAAACATATCTATTTATATACAATATATTTTCTTGCATATCTGTAATTTCATCAGTTTTGGAGGCTCCATTTAGTAATATAGATCAGAAACTTCCTGTGCTTTGTTCTACAAACTGTCTGTACCTCCTTAAGGTACTTTTTAAGTGTGAAAATACTAAAGTGAGAATACATAATCAGCATTCTGGGATAGCTTTTCCCTCCTTGACAAAGAATTTTATTTTCCCACAGGTCATTTTGTATTATGAGGTGACACTTAACTTTGGCAATAACTAATAAACCCAAAAGTTTAATCACCAGACATTCCTCTAGATGGGTCATTGGGTCTGGCAGCCCAGTTAGTTGCCTCGATCAGGGTAATGAGAGGGAGGAGTGAAGCCTGAGCACATTTCTCACCTGGAGTGGCAAGTGTCCCTCTCCTGACGCTGTACTCCTTGGCTGCCTATGTCCTCTCTGATAATAATTGGTAAGATTTACCTCCAACCCCTTTTTATTTTTAAAGGGATGGAATGAGCCACATAAGATGAGTAGGCATATGTGGATGAGTTGCAATAAGTGCCACAGATCTCATATTATTTTCTTCTCCAAATCTATCTTTCAGAATTTTCCTATTGTTGGCAAATATGTATATGTGTGTGTGTGTGTGTGTGTGTGTGTGTGTGTGTGTGTGTATTTATACCAGTAAAGAGACACCACCATCCTTCCAGGTCACCTATGTTCACAAACTTTAGGAGTTCTCTCTATATTATCTATGCCATGTAAATAGTAAATGTCCTGGGTGTGAATATTAGAATTTTAATTTCATTGAAAGAAGTAATTCTCAGATGAGGAATCTCCCTCTACCAATATATGCCCTCATCAGTACCTTTTCTGAAAATTGGTCTTCAAAGCACTAAGTTGATGCCCAGAGCTCTGAGAGATTCGTTGACTTCCAAAAGATCAAGTAATTAGTATATATCCAAGGTAGAACTCAAAACTAAGGTTTTCCTATCTCTAAGACCAGATCTTTCTGTCCACTCTTTTTTCTCCTATTTTCTCATGAATTTCAGAAATTCTTTCTTTTGATAATAGTACCCTGTTTTGCAATGTGTTTTTTTTTTAATGTGCCAAAAAAGGACTAAAGATGTTGAAATTTTTTCTATGCAAAATGTTATTCTGAACAAGTAGTCATTTGGAATCATAGATATAAAAGTGTATGGAACCTCAGAGGGAATATAATTTAATGCCACTTTTATAATTGAGAAAACTGTGGCCCAGGAAAGAAAAGTAGGTGTCTTGCTAAAGCCACAGAGATAGCTTGTCTCTGTCAGATTTTGAAGCTAGGTTCACTGACTCAAAAGTCAGTTTTCTTCCCGTGGTATATACTTTTCTACTACCATACTCTCACTTTTCCCCTAAACCACCTTAGGTAAAAAGGGGAGCTTCTGTCTGACACCTATATTTTTTGTTTTATATCTAGAGGTATCTTTTTTTCTTAACCATCTCAGTAGCTATGATAATGACCTTGAAAGAATCAACCATTTACCAAATAACTCTAATAAGATAATAATTTTTGTTGTTTTTAAATACCTGAGAAATCATTACTCAGAAATTAGAGATAAAAGATAACAGTCTTGGAAACATTTGTACTAAAAATACTTGAAAAATAATATTTCTTTGCATACCTTTTTTCATAATCTATCAGTTGTAAGAGGATGTAAGTTGTTCATTTTTCATTTTCAAACTGTGTTGTTTCTTTTAAGATTGCAAAGAACCCTGTGGTGGTGTTAACTGTAAGCAGTTTTTGAAGATATCACAAAGATTGGAGGCCAACTGTTTCCAAAGAGAAATATTTACTGACAGTCTAATTCAAATTTCAAAGATCTGAGGAAAGAGAGCATGGCTAAGTAGGAGCTGAAAATAAGCCTTATTAACTGTATCAATCTGCATTAAACCCAGAGGAAAGAACTCTAATGACAAAGAGGAAGCATTTAAAAGAAAAGGCCAAGAAGTGAAATTAGATCAGAGGTAAAAATTGAACAAACTGGCTTAAGCCACTGAATAGCTAATATAAACAGATAATTGGCAATAGAGTAAAATGTTGTAGTTATTGGTAAGGTTAAGGACATTGACTAGAGGCAGGATGATACCTTGAGCCATGATACTTGAGTTCCAATGGCAGCTTTGATACTTACAACTGATGGGGACTTGGAAAGTCATTTCACTGTCCTCAGGCTCAGTTCCTGATCTCTAAAATAAGCGAGAGCAAATAAATGATTTCTAAGGTCGCTTTTATTTTTTTCTGGGTTATATATGTATTAACATGGAAAATATCGTTCCATAGGATTCATTATTGTAAGCTTAGGTCCTTTTTAATTCAAGATTTTATGGCATTACAACATTAAAACTCAGCACATCTTTATATCATTGAAGTCTTTTCTAGTCTACCAGTAGGTACACAAAATTGTTAGGTGGCACTGGGCTATGTCTGATTGTGACTTAACAGCATGCTTCAAATTTCTCTTTACTGTGCTCTATGACATTTAACTGGCACTTTATTCATTATCATCTACGCTGAATGGAAAAATCTGCTGATATCTTGGATGTAGAGGCAGTTACTGGGAATAAATATATGAAAAAATAACTACAGAGGATCGTAACTGCTAGACCAAGAAAGAGAGAAGTATGGGTCTCAGTTATTCAGATTAAGGAATCTAAAGTAAATGGAAAATATTTAAATTGCAATTGAAAAAAATTTGTAAAAATATTTTTAAAAAATTTTTGCGGTAGGCAGCTACATATATGTGTATATGTGTGTATATGTATTTACACACACACATATATATATATGTGTGTGTGTGTGTATGCAGAGAATTACTCCTAAAATCTGCATATGTGGGTAATAGTGTAGAATTAATCTGAATTTATATAATTTATCGTGTATCATATGGCATTTCTTTTTATTCAAAAAATCCTTAGATTTTATAAGGTTCAGATTTATCTTGTGAAATATTTAAAATTCAGATTAGAAACCAACATGGACAGCAGTCAGGTTTGACCCCTTATTTACTTTCTGGATTCCATAGAGCCATGGATGGTCTACCAAAATGCTGAGAAAATCATTGGGACAACCTGATTGTTGGACAAAACGAAGCATGGAGTCCAAGACAATTTGTTCTGAAGTCCAATCAGTGGCTCTGTAATCTAGTTTCCTTGCTATGGGGATAAGGAGAAAAGAATACAGAGAACAAATGTGAAAACAGAAAAAAGAAATACAGAATGAACAGGAACAAAATTTTTAAAATAATCAAATATAAAAATAGATTTTATTTGTATTTCATTAGCTAAACCTTGGAGATACAAAGAAGACAACATCATCATCAACAACAACAAAACCAACAAAAAAACCTAAACAAGCAAATTGACTACCAAAGAATGGGGGAGAGAACTCACAGATTATTATGTGCAAATCTCAGTGAAAAGGCACTCAACTTAAGAACTGGGTAAGGGTCTTTTTGCAGAAGGTTGACTTTTTTCTGAAAGGAAGCTGGAAAACCAAGAGGAAGAGATGAGATAGACTTCCAAAGATGGATATACAACCCATGAAATCTTGAAGTAAAGAGATGAAATACATGGGTAGAAAACAGTGAAGACGCCAGTGTCTCTGGATCACAGGGTATATGGGAGGAGTAAGGTCTAAGAAGATAAGAAAGGAAAGAAGGGGTGAGGCTGTGAAGGGTATTAGAAGCCAAACAAATGATTTTGTATTTCCTCCAAGAGGGAGCCATTAGAGTTTTTTTGGATTTGGCAGTGAGGGTGACATGATCAAACCTATTTTTTAAGAAGGTCATTTTGACAGCTGATTAAAAGACAGACTAGAAGGGAGAGGACCATAAGACAGGAAGATTATGATGATATGTGTGAACTCCTCTAATAGCCAGTCTTCTCCTCCTCAAGATTCTAATCTCTTGGGGCCCCTCCCCCATTGAGGTGATCAGTTTCACACACTCTTCAGCCTGGCACTTTTTCTTTAGTGCCAGACTGTCACATATGGCAGTAGTCTAAGTGTGAAGTGATGGGAGCCTGCAACAGGTGAGAGTAGGGAGAAGTCATGTACAAGAAATGCTATGAAGATACAAATGACAGGACTTGAAAGCTGATTTTATATATTTATATATACATGAAGACTTTCCTGGTCCCCAACTCTTAGACCGTCCTCCCCCAATGTTGCCATATATGTTTTATATATAGTTGCTCATTCCTGTTAGTAATTCAGTTCCTTGATGGCAGGGACTCTTTTTGCTTTCATCTTTGTATTCTGAGTATTTGGAACAATACCCAGCATATAGTAACTATTTAATAAATGCTTTTTAATTGACTGATCTATCAAAAATTACAATACTACCTAAGACAGCTAATCAGTAGGGTTCCTAAATGCTAAATCTTATATGTGTGTTATGTGGATATACATATTTATTTATACTAGGTACATACATTTTTTTAATTGCAGCTTTTGTTTTTAGCATAGGTTTATCCTGTCAGTTCATGCACACCTGGACCTCACATCTATTCCTCTTTTACAAGTCTTCTAATATCTGGTTTACATTTCTGTCTTCAAACCCCATTTTCTAGCGTCCTGCCTTCCTTACTAGCTTGAAAAATCCTTGTGACTCTCTGTAGTCCTCTTACTTTGCACCACAATTCATATCCCATGTCATGCTGTGTATATTTATAGCATGAAGAAAATAGCCATTATAGGTCAATAGCCAATTTGATGCCATCTGAACTTCCTGCCCATGTGCTAGTAACAGTAATACACTCTGCCTGGAGATGTCTAATAAATGTATTTACAGACTTACAGAAAAATCCAGAGCCCTATATAGGAGAAAAAAAAAGTCCAGAGGAAGTGAAGGAAGGGTTTTTCATTGGGAAGCTAGGTAATATAAGCAATAGATTTGATTATATGAAATATCACCATATCCTCAACATAGAAAAAATTGAACCCTGGGGAAATGTTTGATGATTGTAGCCTAGCTATGCTGATAAGATCATAAAATATATTTCAAGGAGTTGGACCTTGGGAAAATGAACTGAACGAGGAAACAAATCCTAAACTGTGAAGTATACAAAGCTAATAAAACATTTCCCCTGCCATTTGTACTTCTCACATTTCTGTCAGTTAAAGAGTCTGTGCTTGACCCCGTCCCTTTATAACAGAGCCATTATTGAGATTGGAAATATATCACTTGTTGAAATCTTCTGGGCTTGTGATGTTAGACCTGCAGTGTTTCCATTACAGCTGAATATTTTCATAAGTCTCTGATAATTTTAGCTCATATAACTGTCTTGAAAATAGGCTTTTAGATCACATTTTCTAATATAAACTTAATCAGATGATAACCTTTTTGAAGAAGAGGATATTGGAAAACATTTGACCTTAGAGTAGCAAGGAGGTGTTACTCTTTGTCACACACACACAGAAATGTAAATATTAGTTCAGGAAAGGCAGACCCAAAGTCGAGTCTGCCCTTCAAGGATGATTTTTACTTGATCTACAGTGCTAAAAAGGGTCTTCACAAAGAAACTAATGATAATTAAGTGATCACAAACCAGGAAAGAGCAATGTCATAGGATATATATACAAAAGATTCCTTTGGCTTTGTACTTACAGATTTCAGAGCCCCTAAAAAGACGTGACCATAGGATTTCTTTGGAAAACATTAGCTTAAATCATCTAGGGACCTTTATTTATTTCTTAATTTGTTTTTAGATAGTTCTTATGATTTCAACCTATTTCAAGTTTTTCATGAGGATCAAATGAGATAATAGGGATAAGTCACTTCTTAAATCTTAAATTAGTTGTTTATTATTGGGTCCAGTGATCATAACTTATTGAAAGGCATGTTTTAGGAAACCTGTGTTTAATCAATAGGGTATTTCAAAGGGAGATTTTTAAATACAATTCTGGTGAATTTTGAATAGTAGCATGAGTTATGACTCTGAATACTAAGTACTCTCAATGATAAGAGCACACATTTATATTGTCTCTTAAAGCTGGCAGAATGCTTTACCTATGTGTTCTCATTCAAGTCTCAGAATAACCCTATAAAGCTAGTACTACTGACACAGTCATTATTTTCATTTCTCAGATGAGGAAATTGGGGCTCAAAGTCCTTAAGCAGCTAGCGTATGATCACATGCCTCAGAAGTATAAAAGGGGAAGTTTTCATCCAGGTCTCCTGATTACAAGTACACAACAGTCTTTCTACTACACTACAGTCATTGCCCCTAGAACTGACAATAAAAATTTAAATATTACAGCAACATAGTTTGGTCATTAACCAGTTAAGCATCATTTCTTATTTCTACTGAGAAAGCATAAATGACAATTTGCTATAAATACATGATAGCATCATGGAAAGAGAACATATTTTTTTTAATTTTACAACAATAGAACGGACCAAATATTCTTGTAAATTACATTAATGAGATAGATTGTTACTCCTAATGGAGCCTCTATGCTCCCCACCACACTGTATGCATATTTGCTAGTTAATAAGCCTGAACAGTGTTTCTGTTCGTGGAAAATGAATCTGAAACGATTGTCAGATTATCTGTTTGGCATGCCTGACTGGCGTCTGGAATGGCACGCCGCTAATGCGCTATTACTCAGTGTCATTAAGTCATACCATGATTGAAAGGTGAATTTATATTTGCATCGCAGGACTTGGAACAGGCTGTACTCTAGATTAATATGGGGCCCTCTGAAATGATGCTACATGTATAAAATGAACCATCCATTTTAAAGAGCTGCTCTCTTTATTCTTGGTGGGCTTCCTTCAAATGTGTCCAATATTCAAGTGGATGTAAAATAAGTTTGTTTTGCATTTAATAATTCACAAGTTTTTATGGTAGCAAAATTAATTATTTTGGAAGTTCTATAATTCTTTCCATTTAAATCTTTTTTTTTAAATCCTTCATTTGATATTCACTCAGTAAATATCCTCATGAACATTATTATTCCTTTTGAATTCAAAAAACTTTAGCAGTATTGGAAAAAATTGTAAAAGGCAAAACAAAATAAAAACCAAGTCGTTTCCTTTTTTAGGAAAACAAGCAGAATAAGGGAAAAAATGAATGGTAATGGTAATTCTGATTTTGGGGTGATCTAGGTTTTCTTCGTTTGGCAGAGATGCCTGAAACCTGGTAGAATTTCTAATTCACTTCCTCTTTATGCCTAAAATAATGTGAGTACTTTTCAGGTTAAACAAAACAAAGCTAGGGCTTGATTTCACTTTATCATTCAGAAGAGAGACACTTTTGATGAAGCATGACATTCCCACTTAATGCATATTTCAAAGAAATCTCAAACCCCATCAAGTAAATGAACCACACCATTCCATGTGCTACTGAATAAAGTTAAATGTCTTTCATGTGAGAGGAGATTTGACATTAAAAATATAGTAAAGGAAACTTCGGGTGGGGCACACTAAAAGTTACTCTTAAACAAAAAGGTGTCATGGTAATAAATGATTGTTGAGATCCATGTGGGGACAGGCTTGGGTCAGGGTGGAAAAAAGTGCTTGGCAGCTTTGTGCCCATCCTTTGGTATCTTCAGCTTCAAGGGGATGCTTTTCTCTCCCATCATCAGCGAATTTTCTCCATAGTGATGCTTTTCATAAACTATTGTATACCACAGAGTTATGTCCTATAGCAATAGGTTCATAAAGAACATAATACATAAATAATCATGATGTTGATTCAACAGATTTGAAACTACAATTGGTATTTCTCAAGGGAAAATAGTGATTTCCTAACTCCTCACCCCAAATGATGACTGGATAGTGGTCATCAGTTTTGGCATTTAGCCATTTCCCTCAAATTTAAGCACAATAGGAGGCTTGACATTATATGATTCTCCTTTTGCTCCTTTTGATTTTTATTTGATTCCCCCCTTCTCACGTTTCCCCCTTTTCTTTGATAGGAACAAGAAAGAAGAATAATTATACATAGCATTGCTTTTTCTGAGTTGTTAATCTTATATTATTTAGAAAGTTGAAATTTCATAGCTTTTTCTTTCTTTTTTTTAACAAGGCAGGTCCCTACAACAACATGTAGTGCACAGTTAGTTACTATTATTTAGTAAACCATCAACCTGTTTAGGATTTAGTGAAAATACATTTTCATCATAATTAATTGAAAACTAACAGCATTTATATAGTCTTTTAAGGTTGGCAAATCACTGTGATATATTACTTCACTCTGACCTTACAAATGAAGTATATCCCTTATCCTTTAAACCCTCACAAAGTAGGTGCTATGATTATGCCCATTTTGTAGTCAGGGAACATGTTATGGGGAGAGACCCAGGATCACATAGCTTATAAGTGTCATAAGGCTTTGAATAAAGTTCTTCCGGCCTCCCAAGCCCAGTGCTCAATCCACTGCAGTACCTGGCTGCCTTTGCAGAAGAATAAATCAGGGAGATGTTTATGCCCAAAATGTCCTCCCTTTTTAGTCCTGAGGCCAATGATGAAATTTTCTAGATGCTCTTGGTTTCCAGTGCTGTGCCGATTGTCTTAAGACTCTAACAATGTTGAGCCTCCTGAATGTAGTCCATAACTGATAAAAAAAAAATCAACCTTATTTTCTGAACACAACTAAGTGAATTAAGGGTGTCTATTATCCAATCAATCGACAAGAAAAAATGTGTTAAGCTCCTACTTTGTACTAGTTGCGAGGTGAGGGGCTAGCAAATTATATACATCTAATAAGGAAAATCATTGCTTTTCTCAAGAAGATTGCATTTCATTGAGAAAGATAGGAAACTTGTATAAAATGATACACCACATTAATAAGTAAACAAGTAATAAGTTATACAAAGTAGTTAAATACAGGGTAGTTTCTGAGGGTTAGTATGACTATTTCAAGGAATGAAGAAAAACTATTTTTATTTATTTTTTAATTTAAATTTATTTATTTGTTATGATAAAATAACCAGGTGACTCCCTCCCTACATCCCACTCCCCTAATAGACATGGAATCTTTTAAAACACACACAAATATATTATGTATGATATAATAATATATTGATAATAATAGTTAATATATAATATATTAATAATACTATTATATGTTATGATAATTATATATAATATATTTTGTGAGTAGTTTGTGTAAGACTTTTAAAAAGCTAAATAGAGCTGTCTATATCTAATCTTAGAGGCAACAGATCTATTTTTAGGAAAGTTACTTTTGCATTTTAGTATATCTGAAGTGAGGAGAAATGAGGCATTGGAGACCAACTAGAAGGCTGTTACAGTAATGGATGGTATGAACTAAGGCTGTGTGAATAAAAAGGTGTCAGATGCAAAGGACATGGATGGAGATAGAATTAGGGGGATCTGATTAGATACTTCAGGGGAGGGAGAGTGAGGAAGAGAACCTCATTTCCATTTAGCTTGAGGTTATGCTCCTAAGATCCTACAAGGATGGTGATTCCTCCAACAGCCATAGAGGGAAAGGTTTAGGAGAAAAGATATTCAGTTTTGGACATATTGAGCTGAAGATGTCTCCAGAACATTCAGTTTGAAATTTCCAATAAGCAATCTGTGGTGTCAGACTGGAGTGCAAGAAAGAGACTGGAGACAGGAAGAGGTAGGAGGTGGCAGCAAGTGATTCATCAGATGTATGTATTTGAAATCTCATTGATCCTATCATTAGACAAATGTTTGATAGTTTTCATTCCTAAGCATCATCAACACCACCAGTTTGGGTTTGTCACTCCAAAGTGGAAGACTGAGGTCACAATGATATTGTGTGATTCAAAAGAGAAGCAATCCTACTTGTAGCTGTTTGGGTCAAGCAAATTAATCTCCTCTCCATACTGCCTCCCTCCTTTCCTGCTAAGTGTCCCTTGGGTTTTGTGATTGTTTGTCTTAAATTTTTTAAGTTGTTTGCTCTCTCTAACCTGCCATTGACCCATACAGATTTCATTTGGAGCTTTGCCACTCAGGAGTCATGTTTTTTCGGACACCCTGTAGGCTCTAGGCTTCTGTTCTCATGGTTCTCACCATCAGTGGGAATATGCATTTTAACTGACTCGTCTCCCTGTGAAGAACTCAATACGGAGTTTCTTTTTCATTATTTAACACCTTGATTATGGCATTTCATTTGAACTTTGGAATTTTTCAGCTCTACTTACTGTACTCAGAGTTGACAAGCGGCTTTTAACCTCACTGTGTAGCCCACAAAAGGCAGACAAATGTTGGTTCTCAGTCCTTCAGTCAACCTTTATTTTGAGTCTCACAAAATGTTTAATAGATGTGATCAAGAATTAGTAGATTCAGGTTGATAAAAAGCACCATTCCAAAGGTGTTTTTTCATGCTCAAGATAAATAGGTGCCTATGGTGATTAGTGATGGTCTAAATGTCAAGACACATACAGCTAATTCTCAATGATGAGTGTCTATTACTTCTAGAGAATCATTAGAGAAAATATTTGATCACACAATTATTCTAGTGGTACAACGAGTAAGTTTCATTCAAATATAGTCAGGATAGGAGGAACCAATGTGAAAGTCGGAATGGTTCATTATTTTATAAACTTGAGAAAAACATCAATAGGGTCCCATCCAGGTACAAACCCTCAAAGCTTAAAACCATCTCTAATCAGACTACTCTTAATGAACCTAGCTTGATTCTTGTCATCTTCAACGGTCTTTGACTAATTCTCATGTCTTAAAGAAAGATTAAATGCCTTGGAAATGCTAAGATTAAAATGCCAGATGTAGCACATGAATCAATTGTAAATGACAAAAATGAACAGTAATGATTTCATTTCCTTAGAAACCAATTCATTATTATGCAGCTTACCAGTGACACCCCATGCTCAGCTCCTCCCAGAAGGCAGACTTATTATTCACTGAAGAATTGTTGTTGTTTTTTTTTTTATTTGAAGGAATAAAACTAGTGAAATGCTTTAATTTTTTTAATTAAGTTTATGTCATGGAATAGTCTTGATAACTCTCAAACAGGCTTCATTTGGATGTGGGGGTTGAGATTCTTTCACTGTTTTCTGTATATTTCAGTAAAGGCAACCAATGAATACCAGGGAATGCCAACTGCTATTTTATCCATAAGCCTAAATTTCAAATTTAGGAGTACAAGAGGAACGTTTGGTATATGTGTGTGGGGGAGCCCACGTGTGAGCAAGTATACATCTGTGTATATTTCTCAGACCAGTTTCTAGTAAAATTGAGTGCAATGTTAAAGCATTTATTAATAAGGTTTAACTAAATGAGTTCACAAATGTAAAGTCTTATAACCAAATGAGATATAAATATAGTATAATTCATATAACAATATATGCTTCATATGGAAATATGTATTACATAAACATACTGGTATAACCTATGTGAGACTGTTAACCACCCCAAGAAGGGGGCCCAAGAGAAAGGAAGAGAAAAAAGCCCAACCTTAAAATCCTAAAAAATCCTAAAAGTTTGCAAAACTTGTTTCTATATGTTAACTGAAAAAATAAATTAATCAATTATTTTTAATTTTCAAAAACAATACACATTTCATCTTATGGCTTTTGCCAGATGAGTAAATCTGGTAATAGAAATATTTTCAATTAAGTTAATCAACCAGCATTTATTGAGTGTCTACTGAGGACCAGGTACTCTGCATAAAGAGTAAAGTCCCTTTCTTTGAGGTGCTTTACACTCTAAAGAGGAAGATAACGTGTGCATACATAGTCATATTTTATTCAGATGCATCTATATATATATATATATATATGTATATATGTGTGTGTGTTAATTTTTGGAAGAAAGGAACAGAAGGAAATAATCTGAAATCTGAAATCTGGATGATATGATGACCAGAACAGTGATTCTACAGTTCTATAACATTCACATTTCCTAAGTAATAATAAAAATCTTTCTTTTGTTTATCACTTAACAAAAAAAATTATGTATAAATTCTCATTTTATCCCCATAAGCAATATTTCCATGGGGTAAAATAGGAAGAATGTACTTATAACATATGACAGACATGAAAACCAAGCCATGGAAGTGTCTGATGATGTGCCTCAGATTATGCTGCAACAGGACAAGCATGGTGAACTGGGAAAAGCCTAGTTTTAGGAGTCAGAAGAACTGGGTTCAAATCCAAATTTTTCTGAACCCCAGTTCCAAAATGATAGTACTGAATTATATGGACTTTTAGGTCTAATTCTAAATCTATTAAAGTCTTACATTGAGATGTACAATGGTGGGAGGGTCCATCTAGGTCTAACAGTCCATCACTCTGAGCGTTGTGACGAGGACCCTTATTTTTGACTTCTGGTCTTGTGTACTTTCCACTGACCACAATACTGCTGTATTTACTAAGATGAGATTAGTATTCCAACCCTAAAGTGTGTTTGGTCTAAAATGTCTGGCTTGACAGCCTACATTAATCAAATTCACTGGGTAATTGCCAAACCCACATGTTACTTTGCTGTATAGACACTTCAACAAAGAAAAGTGACATCTCCCGTTCATTTGATTACCTTCAGCAGGTAATCTGCATAATTGAGTCTCTGAGGTGCATCTCAAAAATACCTTTATTCCTGCAAAGTCATAGCCTAAGTGTTGAGGCCTACCACATTTTTAGAACCATGAACTTATTTGTTACCCAATCTTTTTTATGATGTCTACTTTCATGATACACTTAACTTCATCATTCTGAACTTTCATTTTTTCCTCATTTTTTTTCTTTCTAATTTTGGAATCATGTGATTAGAACACTTTTTCATTTGCACCTATTTGCATGTGCTTATTTACACACACACACACACATACACACACACGGTCTGTACTTGTGAATATATAATGTTTATGTGTATAAGCAGAAAAGACAGAGAATTGGGAAAATATATTTGTCCATGGTAATAAAAAAAAGTAATGGTTATTTTCAGCTGTGGTTATATTTGTCTCCTATTCAAGTATGTAATTTTCTCTCCATTCAGTCACCTAAAAAAATAAGCTCTATCAGATTGCGAGAGGAAAGAATTGTGGGAATCAGTTAAGCAAATAAAAAGTCAATATTTAGTTCCAACTGACAATCACATAACCACAAGGATGAAAACAAGGAAATCAGAAGAAATCTCAATGCTGTCTTTTATTGAATTTAAAATAAATGTTTCCTCTTGATGGATTCAATCAGACCTGCTGTGTTCCTCCTGGCAATTTTCAGGGTGAGCTGGCAGAAATAGTTTGTCCTTGACCACAGCCATAACAATCATCAGACATTTATTGAGTTCCTACTGTGTACAAGACACTCACTGTCTTAGGCTCTAGAGATAGATAGAGGATCTAAATATTCCATGGAGCCAGAGGATCTGTCTATGTACACTGGGTTGCAGTCGCATGAACTAATTTAGGATTTCTTAGCACCAATAACCTTGGAAGGGGGGGAAGAAAATGGCAGCTAACCATGAAATTATAGTATTTGCTGTATCATAACAATACTACATTTTATGCTATTTTCACTTCAATAGATGATCAGTCAAATATAAAAGCAAGAGTGTGTTCAGAGATACAAGCTACAATGAATTTTTAGATATCTGAGCTCATGGACTACAGTAGTAATATAGATGATCCAGAAATCATTTATAACTTCACCATAGGAAGTCTTTTAAATTAGCTCTTTTTAGTTTTATTAAAATGTAAAAGATTTGCAATTACATGAACTTGAGAAACTATCTGCCAAAGAAGATGGATGAACAGCTATCAATCATAATTAGATAATTCCTAGGGAATTGACTGAGATACATACAGGCTAAGAGACTTGCACAGAGGCAGGATTTTGAACCCAGATTCAAAAATTGTGACTTCAAGCCCAGAGCTTCTTTGGCACAATTTCTCTTTAGTGAGGAGAATACCTAACAGTACCTTCCCACAGGGAAGAAGGGATACAGTTCTGATTTTGTGTTCAAGGTGGGCTGTCAAATTAATAAATGTTTCCCATATTAGTGAAATCACAGGTCCAGTCCCAATCCTGATCCCCCTCTATCCCTACCTCCAGTAGTTGATGAATGAGGCTAACTCAACATTTCTGTTGTCCTTTGTCATTTATCTTAGAGGACCCAAGAACATAAAAATCTGTTAAATATTTTACCAGCTAAGTTATTTGAGTTTTTTTCCCAGATTGGAATTAAAATAAAATCAGTTATTTTGTTTCCTCCCAGAAATCACATTAGCTTATATTTGCAGAGGGATATGTGTGGGTGTTTGTTTCTTTTCAAGATCAAAATGCAGAAAATCATTCCACAAACTAAGGCTATGTCATTCCAGTAATCAGTATATTAAGGGTCCCTAAGAGCCTCTTAAGGCAGTAGACTACAGTGGCTCCAGACTTGTCATTGTCTATTTTGAGTCAATAATGCTTGTGCACTTTTAATAGATTAAAGGTTTATCAGTCCTAGCAAACCAATGAATCATGGTTTTTTTTTAAGAATTCTAAATACAATGAATGTAGATAAAGCAGATTATAATGACTAGTCATTTCAAGACAAGGGACTTAATAAAGTTTCATGGAACTTGTAAATATTTTAACACCCCTATGAATGATACCACACCTTCTAAAAAAATCAAATTCACTATTGATTGAGTTCAGACTCCTTCCTTTGGTAAGTCAGGACCTTGTGAAAGATATATTATTAATCATATAGTGAGTGCCTTGAAGGAACACACCACTAAATGATTTCAGAGCAGCCTAGGAGGGTTCCTAGGAAGACCCAATTTGAGGAAGTGTTTAATCATTTGTTTGTAACGTCAAAAAAAGGTAATATTTTGTAAAAGGGAAAAATTCACTAATTAGCTGTCTCTAAAGAAATTTAAGAGTAAACTGTAACTTCCAGTTGAGTCCACAGTACCATGCCTGGTACATACTAGTATCTTGATAAATGCTTGTTGAGTTGAATTGATTGAAATATTTTTGTAAGGGATTGGGCGAATATATTTTCAAGCACTTTTTTGATGCCACTAGACAGCCAACCCTGGCACACCACTCCAAGCTAGAATTACTTTGTCGATGAGATCAGTCTGAATTCAGAAAGACTCATCCACAGGTGATCAATTGTTTTTAACCACAGCAACTCAGGAGAGCATCGTAACAAGGTATATTACATTAGTGGTGAGTATGCAAACACCAGTGTAGTGACCCATACTTCAAATATTGAAGTCATAAGTCAAAAATTTAGAAGTAGTTATTGACATATTAATGTTGCCAGTCTGCCAACTGTTTGTAAAACCCAAATTCTTCCTGGACCAGTTGTTTTGGGGAGACCATGATCTCCCCAAATTTTAGAGGCTAATGACCTCTATCATAGCAGGAGAAAATAGAGAAGGACTCAAAATGTATTGTCAAGGACTGTATATGTGACTGGCAATGTGGCATAGTCAGAACTGTGTAGACTCTTAGTAATCTCTGTTCTTAAGACTTAAACACAGCCCAGTGCAAAAGGCTTCTCCTGGGCATGAGAGAAAAAAACAAAAACGTTTGGGAAACATTAAATGCTACAAAGTGTATACTACCCTTCCAGGAAGGATTTCCTACTCCTCCCCTTATTAAGACAACCAGCCATAAAATAAGGAAAAGTTTAGGAACACCAACCCAGAGGGCTATGATGGTAGTTGTGATGAAGCTAGTATTTATATGGTTCTTTACATTTTTCAAAGTACTTAACAGATACTATCTCATTTGATTCTCACAACAACCCTATGAGATAGGCATTATTATTATTCTCATTTTATAAATGAGGAAATCGAGTCTGAAAGAGTAAATTATTTTCCCAGTCAAACAGCTAAAAAGCTTCTGAGGCAAGATTCCAATTCAGGACTTCCTTTTTTTAAATTTTATTTAGTCAATGTAGAACATTATTACTTGGTTACAAGAATCATATACTATCCCTCCCTCCACTCCCCCCACCCTTCCCGTAGCTGACGCGCATCAAATTTAGGACTTCTTGACTCTAAGTTTCATGGCAGAAAGAAGCTGATCTCTTCATCAGGCTTGCTTTGGCACCAACACCTCTCTTCCTCTGCTCCTGGCTTATTTGTGCAGTACTTTGGTTGTGGCCAAACTTAAAAAGAAGAAAAGCTATCAAAATATTCTGAAGACTTCATAGCACTGGAATCTTTGAGGTGTGTTCATATCCTTTTAGTTTTGCTATCCATTGTATGAATGGGGAAAATAATTTTAATCCTGTTTTGGCAAACATATGGCATATATGCCAGAGATGTTCTCTTCTCCCTTTCTGCCACCCCCTTTTTCCACATTTTTCCACATCACCTGCTCCTCTGCTTAGCAGTCCAGTTGTAGTGCTTCCTCTCTCCACTGTCTGGGGTAAGAGGGAGGCTCACATGCAGCACGAGGTTGCAATTTGGACACTTGGTCTCTAAAAGGTTTGCCATCACTGAACCCCTCTCAGCCTGTTTCTCATCTGTAGAATGGGGATAATTATAGCAAGTACCTCAGAGAGTTGTTGTGAGGTTCAAATGAGGCATCTGTGAAGTGCTTTGCAAACCTTAAAATGCAATATAAAAATTAGATATTATGTTTTCTTAATTATCTTCTATCATATGACATTATATTAACATATGGAGAGCTACATAAGAAAAGTAACACAAGTATTACAGATTGAGAGTTACTTATGTTAAAAAAAATAAATGATAGGCTGACCAGCATATCTAGTCACATTGAAGTCAGGAAAAATGAACCTTTTTTTCATAAATTATTCGATCATATTACACTCTATGAAACAGAGAAACAAACTGGACCGAGAAGCAACACTTTCACAGACAAACATAGCTCATTGTCTGTGAATGACATTTTCAGAATGAAACAGATAGAACAGGATTTCTGCTTGACCCTAGCTAGTACCACAGCTGCTAAAATATTAAGAACATTAAATGTAGGTTAATCAGGATTGTGTGTGTAGGCCAAATTCCTCCAGGCAGTTTTCACCTTCCTTGCTTGTTCCCTTACTCCTTGCAGCCAGAGTGAGATCTCATCTGCCTTTTTCATCCAAATAAAGACTGACAGAGGTGATGAGCAGAGGAGAAATCACAAATCCTGTTTCTTTGATAACAAAAGTTGCTCATCTGATACTGCTTACCAGGGAATGTGTTTTTAGTCATATGTTTTGTTTTTGAAGAAATATGTTTTTAGATGAATTGGGGGTATTGTCATATAGATAAATATAGAGAAATCTTTTGTTTTTATATCTCACTCATGTTTGAATTTACACCCCCCCCCCCCAGTTAGGGCAATCCTTTGCAATAAAGAAAAGAAAGAGAAGAAAAACAATTTAACAAAACTGACACATTAACCAAGTTAGGTAGTATGAGCAATATTCTCTAGTCCCCCACTTCTTCAAGGAAGGGAGAGGGAAGTTTATTGTCCCATCTGTTTTGGGGAGGACAAACTTGATCATTATAATTGATTGTATATCATTCGAATTGTTTCATTGTTATTTTCCAGTATTTGTAGTATAATATCAAGCTATTTCTGAAAAGCAAAGTTAAACTTCTAAGAAAGCACATTTCTATTCTCTATTTCATTCCTTATTTTAAAAAGTCCTTACAATTGATGATTAGATGATTTTGGAAACACTAAAATAAATTGGGACTTTTTTCCCAATGCTTTTCCATGCAAAATAAACTTATTAGAAACAATGTTGACAGACATGAAAATGGCTAGCTATTCATATGTAAATAAATATGTATAGCCTGTGTATAATTAACCAATATTTCTAGCTTTTACAGGCTTTTAGTTGATGTCTAATTTTTTTTATCTTTTTTTAGCATGGCCACTATTGACAGTTAACATGTATATGTTTTAGAGTTAGGGTACCTTATAGATCATACAATTCAACCTCTTTATTTTACAACTGAGGAAAACAGTGTCAGAGAAATAAAAAGACCTGCCATGCAATGACAGCACCCAAGCTTTTAACTCTTAGTGCTCTTTCTTTCCCTCATACTCAAATATTTCCTTTTAACTGGAAAATGTTCACTTATATGTAGACTAGTTCTATTATGTCAGAAACTCAGAACTAAATTGTCAAGCTTGGCTTGATAAATAAATCAACAGCTTAAGCAGTTCTATGGTATTTCTAACTCATCCTTCCATTGAACCAGGCCCCCTCCACTTGTTTATTTCCTTGCTAAGCTGCCAAGAAACTGTGAACAAATTTAATGTCTGAATAACTACTTGGTCGCTCAGTGACCTTGAAAAATTCCTTTCCTCATGAAAAATTAATAAAATGAAAGTTTGTGAGCAGACTAGAGGAATTAGTGTCTATTGTGAGATCACTGAGGTGGACCATCCCACTGAAAATGAAAAAAGTTAAATCCGCAAATAGGAAATTCACCTGACATTTGAGATTCTTTCGAATTCTTGAAATTATGTATGTATATGCGGAATTTGAAACCTGCCTCAGAAATGTATTAGATATGTAACCTCTCTGTGCCTCTGCTTTTTCATCTGTAAAAAGGAGATAATAATAGCATCTACTTCACAGTGTTGTTGTGAGGATAAAATTAGCTAACATATGTAAGGTGCTTTGCAAATTTTAAAGCATTATTTAAATGCTAGATATGTATATACCTATTATATCTTTATCATCTATCTATCCATCTGTCTATCTATCCATCTATCTATCTATCTATCTGTCTGTCTGTCTGTCTGTCTATCTGTCTATCTCTCTGTCTGTCAGTCTGTCTGTCTATCTATCTTCCTGGAAGTTCTATTCTTGTCATGAAGTTAGCCCGGGATTCTCAAAGCTTTTGCCAGTGGGATGAATAAATGATGGAAGTTCTCACCAAGTTGGTGTTAGTAAGAGCAGAGTATATTTCTTCTCTAATGATCAGCCTAATCTAAAAGGTACTTCATCAGGTAGACTGAGGGTTTGGGGTTTTTTTTGCCACAATAACTTTTAAAAGACAATTAGCTGGGATGAAGGGGGCGAAGGGCTGCCCATAAACCCTGCTGCTAGGGGAGGCAGAGGTGGTGGTGGTGGATCATTTGAGTTAGTGAGTTCTCAGCTTCAGGAAGGCTTCAACAAATATCTTTATGAAGTCCCGTACCAAGTAAGTCTTGGGATTGGAGGAGGGCCATCAGACTGTCTGAGGAGGGATGAACTGACCCACATGTGAAAAATGGAGCAAGCTACAAGCTTTTGTACTGGTCATTATCAGAACTGACCCAATGAAAGGCTGCTGCACTTCTAGCCTGGGGGACATGAGACAAAGTTTCCAAAAATAAATACATAAAATCAAATGATTTAAAAAAATCTAACATTTAAGTGAAAATCTAAGGCAGCACTTATTAGAAATTTCTGGGTTTCTTCTCCAAATTTCTTCATTGTCCTCAGACCCATCCAAACCATTTATTTTTCCCTCCCTTCCTCCTCTCTCCCAATAATCCTTTCAAATTCTGAACAAATTTCCTGATACGTAAACTGAAGTGGCTGAAACTTTCATTTTAGTTTGGCACAGCATGAACTCCATAGTTTGTTCTCTATTTTTCATTTGATCTGAGAAGATAACATGACTGACCCTGATAGTTCTTTGTGGTTGTGGCTGAAAATGCCAAAGGGGAAACAACTGTCCTTTCCAACCTTCTCTAAATGTTTAAAAGAAAAATCCTCACGTCTCCGCTCTGTCTCCTCCAAACCAAGCAATCCATCATCAGTGGCAACTAGTTGAGTGCGTGGTGGAGTTGGGTTTCCAAGTCTATAAAGATGATTCTCCTTATTTGATTTGTGAGAGGCTCCTCCTGGGTTTCCAGTTGGTTTTGCAGTATTCCTAGGGAAATTGTTTTCAGCTCATTTTGCCTTTCCTTTGGGTAACATATCACACAATCTTGTACTTCAGTGTCTGCTGCTTGCTGCTCAGTGCTATTAACATACATCTGGGCCACCCTTTGTGCAGAACTGTCCCTAGGTAAAACCCTCAGCAGTCTAGGATGGAAGGAGACCGCAATTTACAGAGTCCATTATCACCTCTGGACGTGTAGAATGATAATGGAAGTGACAGGGGTACAGCTGAAAATTGGCTCTTAATATTTTATGTGTTGAATCTAAGGATTGGAAGTCTCATGCTGCTCTTTAGGGAAAATGAAGTATGTGGGATATTCTGTTCCACTGCAAACACACACAGAAGGTAAGCGGATGACACTGTTACAAAGAAAATGTATTTAAGTTCTCTATTTTGTGTTAACCAATGTGTCTCACTAGAGATTTAGAAAACAGTAATATCAGGATGAAAAATTCAAATGAGGGACAAAGTGTAAATAGGATTTATCAAGAACTTTAGAAGAACTATTCCTGAAATCATACATGGTGGACATTACCATTATTATTTAACCCAGTGCTCTCAACCTAGTCTCCCAAATGATTCCGTGAAAGGGATGTCTTTCAATTATTGTTTCATAAACCATCATTTTGCCTTGACACTTGTAAGTAAAAGTTCAGAATTATCATTGTATCATATGGTCATATATTGTCATTCAGCAGTCATTTATGAATGAAAAACAGGTCTATCTGTCCTCAAGGAACTTCCTTTCTAACTGGAAAGATTCTGTAAGAATTGGAATAATATTTCTATCCGGATATGTATTTTATAAAGTTTATTAGGAAGGGTAGACAATCATTCCTAAGTAACCTGACTGCGTGATCCCTAGCCTGCCAGTCTCTTTCATCTTTCCCCCCTCACCTTTCTGCTCGGTTCCCAACTTCCTTCTTCCTTTTCTTCTCGATTCTCCCCCATTCCCTCTCGATTCTCCCTCTCAGAAGTCCAAAACCTTGACTTTTATTGACACATAGCAAGTTGACCAATACAAAACCCTGCACAACTGTGGTATGTCAGGAATGTTTGATGGACAGATCAAGCTTCTGAGGAGGGAGAAGGGAGGATCTTCCTTGACATAATTCCCATGTTCACCCAGATAGTGTATAAGATAAGTTGTGGAAGAAAAGAGTACTAGAAACTAAGGGAATTTGGAAGCATTTCCTATAAGAAACAGCATCTTAGTTGAGTTGTAGTAAGGAAGTTAAGGAATTTAAGAAGTAGCAATAAAGAGGGAGCAATTTCCAGGAATGTGGGTTGACTTGGACAAAGGCACAAAGGGGAGAAGGCTGAATACTACATTAAGGAAACTTCAAGTGGGCCAATTTGGCTGAAAGATAGCAGATGTGAAGATAGTCATGTAAAATAAATATAGAAAGATCAGCTAATGTCAGGCTGTGAAGAGCTTTAAATGCTAAGTGGAAGAATGTGTATTTTATTTTAGAGAAAATAGAGAATTGCTGAAAAATTATGAATAGGGACCTAAATGATCAGGTATGTGATTTATGAAAATTAGTTTGATGGCTGTATGGATGATGAATTGGAGAGAGGAGAATGGAAGTTTCTGAAAATGCTCATTTATCAGATTTTGAAAACATTACTTAAAGGCATCAAATTCATCAGCATGAGAAATCTAACAACAATATTAGCTAGCATTTAAATAGGGCTTTAAGTTTTACAAAGTGCTATACCCCAAAGAGGTCAACATTTCACAACTGAAGCACATTGTTTTCTCTTTTGTCTTCTTACTTTGAAGGGGTGGTGTAGTTAATGTGGAAATTCCTTTTTCATGACTATACATATTTGCAATAGATTTTATTTTTCTTGCTTTCTCATTGGATGGGAAAAGGGGAGAAGACAGGAAAGAATTTGGAACTATATATATATATATATATATATATATACACATATATATCTGTGCTTTAAAACTAAGTGAAATTGTGGCATCAAGGTAGCTCAGAGGATTGAGAGCCAGGCCTAGAGTCCTAGGTTCAAATCTGGCCTCAGAAACTTCCCAGCTGTGTGACCCTGGTCAAGTCACTATTGTCTAGCCCTTACCACTCTTCTGCCTTGGAACCAATACACAGTATTGATTCCAAGATGGAAGGTTAGGGTTTAAAAAAAATAAGTGAAATTGAAAATGTTTAAAAATAAAAGAAAATGCATAAAAGAAAATTTATAGGAATTTTAGGAAAACATTTTTATTGAAAAAAAAAGTAGATATTGTATAAAATAGGAGTTGAACTCGAGTCTCTCAGAGGACAAGTTTAGCCCCTTAAATGCTAAAACCACCCAACTGCCTATGAAGGTTTTGGTTGGAAAAAAAAACATTTTTAGAGACTGATGATTATATATAAATGTTTCATAAATTCTTTGTAAATTAGAAAGTCTAGAGAGATATTATGTTTACTCATTTGACAACATAAAATAACAATAGCATTCAAAAATAGGAACTTAGTTATTTTTCAGATTTTTATCTAAGCTTAAACAGAGGCAATAAAATATGTTTTTAAAGAAAATTATTTTTAAAATAAACAAAAACACACTGATTTTTAGCAGTAATATCAATCAATGTATTGTTTTGCTTTAAATGTTTTTATAATTACCTGTATTTCCTAGGCTATTTCAACAAAGGCCATTATGGTTTTGTATACAACTCATTTGCTACAATGAAAAACAGAAATTCTGTAGCATAATATCACCACTTAATTAACTGAACATAAGTAAGCTGAATGGTTGAGGTTACTTATGTTCATCGTTCTCACCTTGATGAACCTACTCTGGGCTTGTTGAGCTCTATTTAAAAGGAACAAAAACAATTAAATTAAAAAATTTTAAGAGAACAAATGGACTTGTACAAGCCAATAGATCCACTTTTATAACTTTCTATTCTTTTATTTCTATGTATAAACTTATATATTTCCTCGTATAACAATAATTCTTTTATTTTCTTGAATAAATAAGGATATTTCTAAATGTGTTTTCTGTTTTTTTAATTAACTGTTTTATTATTGTGACCTAGAAAAACCTTAGCAAACATGAAAAGTTTTTTATATAAAGAAAAATAGAAAAGCAGGATTATAACTAATACAAGCAACTTTTAGTTTTAAATAAGCGTATCTTTAATTTATTAGCAGATAGCATAAAATAGAGATCTGACCTTGAAATCACAAACAGTAGCGTTCAAATATTGCCTATAACACACAGTGACTATATGACCCTGGCCAAGTCATTAACTTCTCAGTGTTCCCAGCATCTTTGTAAGGATGAGTTACAGAAAAGTAATGACCTATGTTGATCAAAGAAATTTCCTCATTTGGTTCATATCCTTTTACCCATTCCTATCTCTATTACTTCTTAATTTAATCAAGTATTCCTTTTTTTAATAGAGGAAAACAAGTGTTTTTAATTATAAGATTTGTGAAATTATTAATTACATTCTTGCATATGCTTTTATGAAAACCCACTTTCTAAAACGTAGCATCACTGAGAGCTGTCTACTTTGGAAACTAAAAATTTCAATTTCCTTTAGTGAATTTGAAGCCTACTTGAAATCAGCAATGCCTTCCATTTTGAATGAAGTTTCTACAGATCACTTCATTTAGTCCTTTTATTTGATTTTCCTGTGACAGAAATATAGAAATATAGAAAGAGGATTGCCACGTTGAGGCTCAAAGAGAAATCTCAATGTAGCAGACACCTTTTTAGTTGCTCCCAATTGATTGTTATAAATACTACAGATGTTTTCGATTTGTTTTGTTATGCCATAAAATGTTATGTATGCCATATGTTAACAAATAAAATGCACATATGTGTTTCAACTTAACCTTTAGCCATGCTGTTCTGTTTTCTAGTTTACTTTCATTTAAGTTTAGAAATCCAGATAGTTAAATGAATGTTTTAATTTAATTTATTATAAGTAAAGACCTGAGAAAAGCAAATGTCAAATAGCAAAATTTTTGCTTATATTTATACATATGTTAAAGGCCATTGAACCCCTTCAACTCTTCTCTGCTTCAATGCACTTTATCCAAATACAAGGCACCATATAATGTACCAATGTCCATGTCAACAATGGAGTAAATTTTAAAGTACAGTTACTTAACTTGGGTCTTGGGTGGGTCCATGGAAGGATTTTAGGATGTCTTTTGCAAGTTGAATTCCCAGTTGAATAGGGGGAAATTCATCTTTATTTTCAGTAACCTCTAACTGAAAATTAACATTTCCTCAAATTATTTGTTAAAATGAGGTGTCCAGGGGGCAGCTGGGTAGCTCAGTGAATTGAGAGCTAGCCCTAGAGACGGGAGGTCCTAGATTCAAATCTGGCCTCAGACACTTCCCAGCTGTGTGACCCTGGGCAAGTCACTTGACCCCCATTGCCTACCCTTACCACTCTTCTGCCTTGGAGCCAATACACAGTATTGACTCCAAGACGGAAGGTAAGGGTTATAAAAAAAAATTTAAAAAAAATGAGGTGTCCATAGACTTCACCAGACTGATGAAGAACTACATGACACACGGAAAAAAGGTTATGGTCCTCTGCTACAAAACATGCCAAAACCATACATATTTTTCTTGGGTATTTATGTAAGGCAGAAGAAATATATTTATCTCATATACACCCCTAGACAGTGTCTCTTGCCTTCAAAGAAAAAAGCAAGGAAGCATAGTTACAGATAGGGGGAGAGTCCCCTCTCCTTAAGATGAAGAGGCCACAATGACAGTCATCTTTGCAAAAATGACCAAAAGAGGGTTATCATACAAGTACATATCATACATATATGTGTATTATCAAGATAAAACATAGCATTTCTAAAGTATTACACATGAATACTTCATTTATTTGGGTGTGGTAAGAAATTATTTTCTTTAATTAGAGAAAAAACGTTGTTTTTAAGCTGCAAAAGCTTACTGTAGCCATTTTTCTAAATGTTTCACACTCCCATGCATTCTTAAACAAAGAATAATGAACAAACTTTTAACCTGTTCTTGATGGCTTTGAACAATCATTCTGAATATCAATAATTATATGATGCTGACATGCAATGATGACTATAATGATGGCCTATTTAGTAAGAAAGAAAGAAAGAAAGAAAGAAAGAAAGAAAGAAAGAAAGAAAGAAAGAAAGAAAGAAAGAAAGAAGGAAGGAAGGAAGGAAGGAAGGAAGGAAGGAAGGAAGGAAGGAAGGAAGGAAGGAAGGAAGGAAGGAAGGAAGGAAGGAAGGAAGGAAGGAAGGAAGGAAGGAAGGAAGGAAAGAAGGAAGTAAGGAAGGAGGGAAGGAAGGAGAGAGAGAGAGAAAGAAAGAAAGAAAGAAAGAAAGAAAGAAAGAAAGAAAGAAAGAAAGAAAGAAAGAAAGAAAGAAAGAAAGAAAGAAAGAAAGAAAGAAAGAAAGAAAGAAAGAAAGAAAGAAAGAAAGAAAGAAAGAAAGAAAGAAAGAAAGAAAGAAAGAAAGAAAGAAAGAAAGAGAAAGAAAAGAAAGAGAAATATTTCTCATATTTCATGTGTCTCACTCATAATGCCAAGACTTTAGAAATGCTTTGCCTGCCTTAATTTATTGTTTTTCTTTCTTCCCCTTTTGGGTCTAATGCCACTTCTTCTTGTGGCTAATATAATTTCCTTCAGATCCTCCTCCAGATCCTTTCTAACTTCCACTTTTAGGAACAAAATGTATATCTTTCAATGGATGTGCTTTGTAATATTTGACTACTCAACTTTAATTACTCTTTCTTTTCTTCAGTTTCTTTTTCTTTCTCTCTTGGTTCTAAATTCATATTCTAGATAATTAATCATCTCAAAAAAAGAGACTAATGCACAAATGAGTTACCTTAGATCTATAATCCACTATCTTAGGCCTTGCATTTTTAATATATAGTAACATTTTTATCCTAACATTTTTAACAAATTAAAAAAAACAATTTTAATGCATTTTAAACGTATATACATTTGAAATTTAAATTTTATATGTTTTTCTTACATTCTTCAAAGGCCAACTAAGGCTCCTCTTCTGCCATTCTCCAATGACTTCAACTGATATTAGTTGCTCTAATGCCTATTACCATTCACTTACATCATATCTTAGAATTAGTATTTTATCATATACCAGCTTGTTTTCTATTTTGTGTAAGTTTAGGATCATCAACTAGATCCTAAGTTCTTTGTGAGCCACTCTTGTCTCCCATAAATCATCCACTTGTGAAAGCCTTTAACAGAGCCCAGAGACACAAAATGAATGACATTTTTATATAGTTCTATATAATGTTAAGAATTTATTCAGGAAGTATATAAGAGGAGGCCAGGCAGGTATCTCAGTAGTCTGAGAGTCAAATAGAGACAGAAGATCCTGGGTTTAAATTTGGCCTCAGATATTTCCTAGCAGTGTTGCCCCGGGCAAGTCACTTAATTTCCATTGCTTATTCCTTTACTACTCTTTTGCCTTGGAATTTTACACAATATTAATTCTAAGATGGAAAATAACGGTTTTAAAAAAAGAAGGATACATACATGAAGTAGCAGAGGAAAGGCCTGAATGACATTGGCTAAAGGCTATGCTTAACTGTAAGGAGAGCTTCAATTCAGGTCTATAAAGCATTTCCTTCATTTGAAGCCTAAAAGGTAAGTAGATGAAGTATTATCATCCCTATTTTACATATGAAGAAACTGAGGCCTAGAAATTTTTAATTACTACAGACCCCGAGGTAGCAGGCTTTAGAACACCGACATGACTTCAGATTTTCTTATTCTACAGTCAGTGATCTTTTCTCACTGCCATTCCTGAGGTGTAAAGCACAAATCCCTCTAGTGACCTCCATTCTCTCTTTCCTCTTCTACAGCTTCTGTCATAAACCACAATCTTTATTGCTTCAGTAAAAGCATATAAGAAATAAATGATAAAACAAAAATCAGGGACATTTTAATAGTGACAAAATAAAATAAAGCCTTGGAATTTTACTTCCAAAATCTACCAAGAATTTTTAAACTCTTAACATCTTAGATTTAAAAATGGAAGAAACCTAAGAGAATGTCTATGCAATCCCCACATTTTACAGATGAGAAAACTGAGGCCTGAATTTGATTGAGGACAATCTGGTAGATGTGGCAAAGTCCAAATTGGAGCCATAGTCTTTTAAATCTAAAGCCAGTGAAAAAAATGCTCCCAATCACTATTGATTAGAATAATGCCAATCAAAACAACTCTGGCGTACCAACTCACACCTTTCAAACTGGCTAACATGACAAAAAAAAGGAAAATGATTAATGTTGGAGAGAGTGTGGAAAAGTTGGGCACAACTCACAAGCTGTGAGCTAATACAATCATTCTGGAGAATAATCTGGAATCCTGCCCAAAGATCCACAAAACTATTCATACCCATTAACTCAGCATTAACTCCACTAGCTCTTTTCCCCAAAGAGATTAAAGATAGAGGAAAAGAATCTACTTGGATAAAAAATATTTATAGCAGCTCTTTTTGTGGTAGTAAAAACCTAGAAACTGAAGGGATGTCCATCAATTGGAAAATGGCTAAGCAAGTTGTGGTATGTGGTTGTAATGGAATACTACTGTGCCGTAAGAAATGACAAAAAGATCATAAAGAACTTGGACAGATTTATATGAAGTGATGAAAAGTGAAGTGAGCAGAACTAGGAGAACATAATACACAGTAACAACAATACTACATAATGATCTGCTATGAATGGTTTAACTATTATCAACAAGACAAGGATCCAGAACCTCTTGATTTAAAAAAAGGATATCCACTGCCATAGAAGGAACAGATGGAGTCCAAATGCAAATTGAAGCAGCATTATTCATTCTATTTCCTTCATGAATTTTTTCTAGTAATAGCAATATGTGTCTTCTTTCACAAGCATACTATCTGCCTTCTTGGGGAAGGATGGAAGGGGAAAAGAAAACATGGATTTCAAAATATCCAAAAATGAATATTAAAACATTATATTAACATATAATTTGGGGGAAAATTAATTAATATAAAAAATCCAAAGTGAACCTTTTTTCCAACAGAAACCACTATTTAAAGACAAATATGTTTTAAACTTTCCCCACTGTCTATGGAAAGCAGAAAAGGCACTAATAATGAAACTAGATTGAAGGAACTTTTTTTTAATTCCCTTTTTTTCCTTAGGACTGACATATCTCAGCCCTCCTCAAAGTTACCTAGTTCTGATTATTCCTGAAAAAGATCTCCTTCCCAGCATACATGAGAAATTGTTGTCCATCCTAACTCCAGTTAGGGAGAACTCACTATCTCCAAAGCTACTCGTTCCACTTTGGGATAGCTTTCCTTGTTAGAAAGCCATTCCTGAAACTGGACTCTTTTCATCTTTGAACCACCACTTGTAGTTCTGTCTTCTGGGACCAGACTGAATAAACCTAATCCTTTGACATAACATCCCTTCACTTACCTCCCACACACATTTCCTCTTCTCCCAACTCAACATCCCAAATTCTTTCAGCTAATTCTCATATGCAGTAAACCAGCAGCCCTTCACTGTCTTGGTTATCCTCTTCTGAATATTCTCAACTTAGCAAGTCCTTTTATAAAATGTGGTGCCATGAAGTGAACAGACTGGTCTGACTAGGGCAGAATACAGCAGGATTGCCATCTGTTATTATACCCAATGGAACCTAAACTTGCATTAATTCTCTTAGAGTTATCACTTTAATTTATATGCAGATTATATTCCATAAAATGGGCATTTCTTTTAGCAAAAGAAATATCGTGCTTTTTGTTTTTAATGTCAGTTTTTTTTTCCTTTGAGATTCTAGACATTTTGGTCATCAGAATGAATATCGTTATTGTTTTATCTAGTTCTATAAAGTAACCTATATTTGATTCAAATAGAATTAATTATGAATTAATTAGGTAGTATCAATAATGATATTTAGGATTTTGTTATCACGGTCTTACCATGCGCAATATATTCTCTCGATAAAAGAAAATCTATGAAGAAAGTTTTTCATTCTGATAGAAATTGCCTAAAGTTTGGTAGGTTAATCCTCAGATATTTTATGAATTCCATATTTCTTTTGAGTTGAATTTTAATCGTCATTTCATTTTCTTTTAGTTTGTATTATATTGAAATGCTATAGGGTTTTGTGGATTTGTTTTTTATCTGACCTCATTTTATTTGGTGGTTTTCTAGGAATTTTTTAAGAATTGTGTTCATCTTGTCTGCAAATAAGGATAATTTTTTTGTTTTCTTATTGCCAATGTTTATGACTTTGATTTCTTTTGCCTGTCTTTTTTTTAATAGCTAGCATTTATAGAACTATAAAAACAATTGAAAGAACAAGATATCCTTGCTTTGTTGATATTTTTACTGGAAGAATTTCCACTGTTTTTCCATCACAAAGAATTCTAGGTTTTAGTTATACTGTCTTTATGTGTGTATATTTTTTTCACATATTAATCCATTCCTATGCAATTTTTTAGTGTTTTAAATACATGTCTGTTATATTTTGTCTGAAATTTTCTACACTTAAATAATTATATGTTTTTGCTGTTTTATGTTATTAATTATTAGTCTTTTAGTGCAAAGTATGCAGATACTATGAAAAATTAAAATAAGTCCTAATTAACAGAGCAGGTAATAAGCATATTGAACTTATTCCTCTTAAAGTTGGTATATAAAAATCATAAAGACTTATCAACATTAATAAAATTACATGACTATAAATAGTTATTCAGGTGAAATGAATGAATGGATGACCATTGTCTAACATGAACTTTTCTTTGATGCTGTGGACCACATCTACCCTTTTCTCACGTTTTCTCACATTTCTCTCTGTGGTCTTGGCTGACATGGTGCATCTTCCTTTATATGGGTATATAAACATCATTTACCTTAATGTTTTTTTGACTTTTCTGTATATGCTGACTCTTAGCTAGCACACACTGGTTAAGGAGTAACTTGTGTCAACATAGTAGTATAATGGCCTAAATAGCTACCATGGGCTTTTAATTTTGCATATGCGGATTAATTTTCTCACTACTAAATAGCATACTGCCAGAATGGCTTCTTGTATCAGCAAATTCAAAGTAACTATTAACATCCTGAGAAAAGCAGAGTTAAGAAAGCAGATGCACTTTAAGCATATTCTCAATCTCAAGCCCATTCTGGATGCATTTTGGTTGATATGCATTTAATTTAGTTGTATCTCGACTACCTTCATTCAATGTGAATAATCCTTGCCAATGCCTTAGCCTATGTTAAGACATGTCAGGCAGAATAAGTAGGCTCTAGAGAAAAGAGTCTGGGTTCAAATCTCCCCTCAACCACTGTCCTTTAGGTTCTTGGTCTGGGATCTTATTTACTATTTCCAATGTGCCCTCTTAACTGATGTCCCTTCTTCCTCCTGATTTCATCTTAGCACAACATCTTGCACTCACTAGACATTTAATATATGTTTCCTATATTCAATATCTTAAAAATGAAAACAACTCATATGCTGGAATGGAAGCCTACATTATCAAAATCCTCTAAACAATTCTTTTTATGACTATTTCTCTATCAAATAAATTATACCTAAGATTCTATGCAGTGAGAAGCTTCAGTGATGAGGAATTCTAAATTCTAATTTTAGAGACACTGTGCTAACAATGGTCTTATTATAATTTGTTCTCTTAACCTCTGGGCCCCTTTTTTTCCACCATCCAAATTACTGTATTCCTGGTAAAATTTAATTAATATTTGTTTTGATTAAAGCCTTTTAGATTCTTTAAATAAATGAAACTTTGTGAGTGCAAAATATTGTTATTTATTCCCAATGGTATTATAAAAATTACTTAATGTTTACAAAGCACTTTGAAGAAGAAAATTGGAATAAGAGTCCTAAGACTACATTTTACTCATTAAAGAAAAGAGAACTAGAATTCTGGGTACTAATGAGGTACAATAAGTTTTTTTTTTAATTTTTAAATTAGATTGTGTAGTGTATTTTTGAGTGTTCCTTTAATTTAACACTTACAGAAAAAATTCACTGAACTATGGGAAAATGTTAATTAAGCAAGTCTCACCTGAAATCTTCTCATTGTTCTATGTTAGGATATTCAGCACTCTGTTGTACTCTTAACTACCTGTAATATAATCATTAGGAACCCTACTTCATAAAGCATTTTTTTGTATTTGAATATTAATGGTCCATAGTCTATCAAACTCATTGAGTCTTTTTCAATTTACCCAACTAGCTCAAAATTTGCCTTCTTCTTGTAGGGTATTTATTTTTTTATGCTTAAAAGAATACCTATATTTGTTTACCTTAGTAGAACATAAATTCCCTGAAGACAGGGATTACTTTGTCCTTTTCTTTGAATCTCTAGGGCCTAGTACAAGTCTGGTACAAGATTATCTGGTGGTCAACAGATAACAAAATTTACTATGTTCCCTCTAATCTGAAATAATTTCTCTCTTCTATCCAATTTTTATTTCTTTTATGGTATTTGTTATTTTATACTCAATATTTCATTTATTTATGTATATGCCATCTTCCACAAGGTTGCTCCTTAAAACTCCTTAAAGACAGGTATCGTCTTTGTATCCCTCCCAACAGCATCTTCCATTTAATGGGCATGTAGTGATTGCTTACTAAAACAAGGAATGAATGAATCATCAAGCATTTTTTTAGTACCTATTAAATGCCACGTACTATACTAGGCACTGGGAATAGAAATGCAACACATAAAAACTATTCCTCTTATAAGGCTATTACAGTCTGTTGTAATAAACAACAAAGACATCTATAAATATAAGTGGAATAAATATAAAGACAATAAATAAAAAGCAGTTCAATACAGGGTGGTTTGAGAAGGAGATGATTACCCGTTGAGGGGAGATAGATGATTTTAATAAGACTAATAAAAAGCAAAACTAATGACTACAGAGAGCTGTGAAAGTAGATAATGGAAATGAGGAAGTGGGAAAAAAGCATTAGCATTTGGTAGCCTTCAAAGGATTCTTCCACATCTCACTACACTGAATGCATCACCATTTCTCCTTCAAGGAATACCAACTAAAGAAGCCCAGCAACCTGTATGCTTAGCAGTTTGATCCAATAATAAGATATGAATGAGACTATTAAAAAAACTGAATTCCAGGTATCTCCTGGCAAGAGTAAACCTATTACTCCCTACTCCATATGATTTATATCTAAGGCACACAATGTTAACTAATAGTCATAGCAATCATATTGAGTACTCTAGAAAAATGCTGGATTGCATAAGGATTTCTCCAATTACTAAGAAAGAAAGTGTCTAATTCTGCTCAAAAATATTTGCTTCCAATACATTTTCTTAAAATTAGGGTGTTAAAGTAAACTATATTTTAGTTATTTCAAAACTTATTTTATTACTGGGAACACCCAAGTTCAAAACTTTAATGGAAAACTATGTATTACTTTATGTTACTGTCTTGAGTAACTAAGTCAAAATTTGATCGAGCTGGGCCAGAGGCTGAAAAGCAACTTATTTTTTAAAAGAAAAATACAAAATGTACCACTCTTTGTCCTTTCAATAGATGATTCAAGTTATTTTCTCTGGAGTTAAAAGTTCAATGGCATTTGAGACCACTTGAATAGCTCTTCTTTTAAATCCTTACAAACTCCAGAGATTTTTAAAATTATTTTTCAGTATTATGCTTCTGCCAATTTTGATGAAGAATGCTATATATAATGGACCATTTATTGCAAGACCCTGTATATGAGAAATAAGCTTAACCTGGCATTTGAACTTTGATGTTCATCAGGGAGTGTTATTTAACCTGACACATGGCAAAACAGAAAAGGACCTTGGCCATTAGCATGGTTCTGATGATGTATGGCAAGGATGGATGTGTATTTTTGTATTGTATTATTGAGTAGCTGTTGCTTTTGGTGAGAAAAAGGCACTTGGAAAATGGGCTATGATTTGGAGAGAATCAAGACAACTCAGTGCACTGCTGATTTCCATGACAACATTCTGTGTGGAAGGTAAAAAGCAAGAAGAGGGATAAGGTGGTTCATTTAGGCAGACAATAGATTGTATCTGCAGAAACTATCAAATGGAATTCTGAAATAAGAATGAGAGTTTAAAAAAAAAAAAGGAAAAATTCACCAAGGTTCCCAGCTATTTCAGCTAATAAACATTTCATTTCCTACTTGCATTAGGCAGTACATTGCTCTAGAATCAGAAGACTCTGATTCACATCCCATTTCTGATATTTACTAATCATGTAATCTTGAGGAAATTATTTAATTTCCCAGTGCCTCAGTTTCCTCTTCTGTCAAATGAGAGGTTTTTACAACAAAGCCTCTGAGATGCCTTCCAACTGTAGATTTATGATGTTATGAACCAGTGATGGTGAATCTTTTAGAGACCAAGTGCCCAAAAGGCAGCCCTCATGCCACATGTGAGCCCCCCACCTCACCCCCCAGACAGGAGAGGGAGGAGGTGCTCCCACTAGGTAGAGGGGTGGGGGGTGTGAAAAATGTCCTCAGGGGTACATGAAGAGGGGGAGGGGAGCAGCCAGCTCCGGCATACTCCAGCACATGTGCCATAGGTTCACTAACACGGTTATGAACCTATGAACAGAATTTTATTAGCAGGCCAGCTAGTCATTGGAATTATGCTATAGTACAATTACAGGTGGAGGAAATTAAATTAAAATTATCTCTGTTATGATTTTACAATTATATCACAATAAAGTGGCAAGAGCAGGGAGGGAATTCCCACAGAGTAGATATTTGTGGTGTATGAAATTATTTTGGCCCCAAATCTACATATGATTAGGCTTTTATAAAATATTTCCATAAAGTGTTTTTCCAGAGTTTTGTCGCAGAGAGCCAGGTCAGAGCTCCTCTTCCCGGACAGCCAGCTTGGCTCCAAAGGAGCGGGAATTCATCCTTCTAAATCTCAATTGCTAAATATTGATATGTGGCTATTTGGGAACATTGGTTTAGTACAGGAAGAAGCAATATGCTTGTCTGAGTTGTGCTTTTATGGCCCTGGCAGCAGTCACTGACAGAGCCTCAGAAGCTCCAACCATGGCCACTCACCACATTTCTATTACATTTATGAGCAATGTCTCCACAAAGCTACAGAGACAGGATCAGGGATGCCCGGCAGGAGAAAGATAATTTTCCTGCAATGCTGACAGACTTCCCCTGGACTTTGATCTAACAGAAAGGTGCCAACGACTATAAATCTCTTTCTAGTAAAGCAGGATTCCTTTGATAGGAGATTTTGTTTTAGTGACTGAGTAAGGTTGGTGTGTATGGATAAGTAATGGCACTTGGACTAGAAATGTGCCACTTCTCACCTCTTCTTTGGATTTTATCTAAGTACAAATATTTAACTATAAATAAACTACAGCTAAATTGTGGAATTAATTTTTTTTTTATCAATCACATTAAATGTTCCAGACCATGATAAGAATCCTCCCGTTTCATTTTTATTATTTTGAGTTTAGAAAACAGTTTGGACATTTTTTCAAGATGAGCCCTTGACATATAATAGTACAGTCATGTGGCATTATATCAGATCTTATTATTACCACTGTATTAATGTAACATGGTTGTGTTCTGGAGACCTTATCCACCTTATTCAACTTCTTTGCTCCTTGGTGTGGGCAAGAGAGATAATTATGACTTTTTTTGTGGGTGGAAGACCTCTTTTAATACAGCGCAGCCACAGATTGAAAAATGGAGCACCTTAGGAGACATCATTTCTGCCTTTTTCTTCAACATAATGCTAGACAAACTTTGATTCAAGTCTAATCAACAAATATTAAGCCCTTATTATGTACAAGAAACTAGTTTTTGGATATTTGATGAATTCAGACATTTAAATCTCTAATTAAGAGGCTTTAAAACTTGGATCTGTAGACCCCAAGGAGTGTGGATGGATGTCAGGGCATCTCTTAATTTGGATGAGGAAAAAAATCACATCTTTATTACAATATAATTGGTTTCCTTGGTAATCCTAGACATATAATTTATTTTATGCTTTTAAAATTTTTATTCTGAGAAGGGGCTTATAAGCTTCATGAGACTACCAAAAGAGAAGTCCATGACTTAAAAAAGGTTAAGAATTTCTATTATATTTATTGATTCCAAAAGGAATAACTATATATGATAGTAAAAATGTGCTGTATTTCACTATTTCATATAATTTCATGATGTGTACGGATTTGTCCATATGGAAAGGTACACTTGAAATTATGTGTAGGATGTCTATTATATTATCTGTAGATCACATATATATGATTAAGTAACATATATAAGGACTCTATAAATAATTTTTCAAGTTTTATAGCCTATGAGATTTTTGAGAAACCAATTTAAGTCATCTTAGGCAAGTCATGTCTCCTTTTTGGGTCTTGATTTTCTCACCTGCAAATTTGAATAATTTCTGAAAGTCTGGAAAAATCTATTATGATTTAGTGATATTCCTCGAAGATATACTGACAACAAAAGATAGTGATAATAATATTGCTGAGAAAGAAAGCTAATTATATCATATAATCAATAAATCTTTTTACTCTGGCTCTTACTACTACTAACCACTAGAAATGACATAGGAATTTAAGGTTTACAAAAAAAACCCAAAACTTTACAAAAATAGTATCTCATTTAATCCTTACAAGAGGAGAAGAATGTGCTATTGTCTCCATTTTACAGATAAGGAAACAAAGGAAAATGAGATTAAGTGAATTGCCCAGATTCTCATAGCTACAAAGTGTCTAACCCTACCCTATTATTTCAAAAAATTCTTCAACTTCTTATTTATAGATGAGTTCATTTATTTGTTCCATTCTCAGAGAAAGAAATTGTTTATTACGAACTCCTAGGTAAAATTATGTCTGCAATGAATTTATCTTTAAAATGATGTTTTATTTTAAGGAAATTAATATATCAAGAACATGTAACTTTCTTTAGTTTGGTTACCCCCTCCATTGACATAGATCACAATTTATAATTTCTCTTCTTAGCAAGTTGCTTGAGACTCAGGTTAAGTGACTTCCTCATGTTCACAGCATCAGAGGGAAGATTTGTCAACTCTGATCAACTAGTGTGGCAGAAACTTACCAGATTCCTACAAATCAGTTTCCCAAAAGGTTACAAAAGTATATAATTGTGTCATGGAAAAAGCATTATGGTAGGCACAGGAAAAGGGAAGTCCAACCCCTGCTTTGCCAGGGAACTTGAGTATATAGCTCTCCTCTCTGAACCTGCGTCCATATATGTAAAGTGAGAGAGCTTGATTCAATTATATCTAAAGACATTTCAACTCTAATATTATAAAATCTTGTGATTTAATGAGGGAGGGTTAAAAAACTTCATCGAGGTGTATAAGTTGCTGTAGTATAGCTTATTTTTCAATTATTCAATTGTTGAAAATAATTGATCTGAATGAATTTCACTTCCTATTGAGACAGCTTTCTTTGGTGTATGTCCAACATGAAATAACCTGATAAGAAAGAAATAGGAAGTAGGAATTCAGTGACTTAACAGTTCATCAACTATATTATACTCTCAAAGATATGTTTTCTACTATTTGTAGGAGAATGCTTATAGTCTCTGACAGTCAAAATGTGATAATGTATTCATTTTGCTTTTTTATTGTTTATTTTCTATCTTTATTTAAGACATGTGAGCTCCATCAATACCCTACTAAGGATTATTTAACAAATATGTTTTCACCCTAAGGTTTTTCTGAACACTTGGGTTATTCATGCAGCAGGTCCCAGATATAAAGGGATGCATTCATTTCCCTATTTAACAGTTATGATTGAATTTTTAATAAATAAAATGTTTGTCTTTTCTCATCCTTGGACCTTTGATGAATGCTAAGCTAGACATTAAGAGAAATTATGAAAGAATAGTTTAAAAAGAAACCCTTAAGTATAAGTTTTCAGTGCTAGGAATCCAAGTTTGAATTTTTAATGAACTTGTTTAATAAAAGACAATGAACACATTATAGTTATCAGCATGTTACATTTATGTAAATTTCACAATTGGAACTGAATAATTAATGTAGCAAAGTTGCTAATATGTAAAAGACTTATTTTCAATGCCCAGCCAGGATTTTATTAACTCTAAAAATGTTTTCCCTTGCATTCTGCCTAATTGGTTTAGATTTGCTATGTCAGGTTTTTTCCTTCCTTATTTTCCCTTGTTGTAGACCTGCTGCCTTCATGTTGAATTTTTTATCAAGAGGAAAAGCCAGGAAAACATCTAATTATTATTAGAAGTAGTTTATGCAGAGTTCATGAATACTTCAAAGAAAACTCCTTTTATCCAATAAAGCATTATAAAATTTGCCATCGAGATGAAACCTTCTCCAATTTTATTCATGGGAAAATGAATAAAAGAAATCAAGACATTTTTAAGGTCTTTATTTTTAACCTTACTACATTGGCAAAATGTTTTCATCTTTATCGGATTTTTAAGGATTTACTGGAATTGTCTAACATGCTTATCCACAAGGGGGTCCTGATGGATGCATGCTCTCTACCCAACACCAGAAGATGCTCCCTGTGGTCCTCAGAGAGCTGGAAGGATGTCTACTAGCTTTGTCCCTTTCTGGGTGGCAGAGAGCATCTCATTAGTTTAGGGCTGTGGTCTATATAAATTCATCTGCTAAGTAAGACGCATGGCTCATGTCCACACTTACTGAAAGAACATTCTGTCCTCTTCCCTTTTTTGCAAATTGTCATTAACATAGCACAACAGGAGTTTATCATAGAAAAATACTTTGACCTTGTCGATTTATTCATGCCCAATAGAGAGAAAAGGAACAAATTTTAAAGTTCTAACTCAGTTACTATTTTTATGCATTCTCTGTTTATCCTAGACTCCAATAAACCCTTGTCCAATCTACTTAATTAAAAAAAATTTAATCAAAATCTCAAAATCCAAATTACCAAACTAGATGTTGAATGGAACAATTCAAGTAATTGAACTCATTGGCAGTTGGCAAGCATATTCATTGCTTTTATATTTATAAACTCTTCTAGCGTCAATGGCCAAACAACTGTGAGACACAGGACTCAGGGCATCTTAGCAAGTTTCTCTTTCTTCTTCAAGAGCATCCACAAGCAATCTCAATTCCTTCTTGAACCATTTCTGCCTGTCAGTTTCTCTGTTATCTAGTGATATTTCTGGCATTAGTGGCTATCATAGTTTGTTATTGTTTTCTGTGCCTTAGTAGTTCTCTGGATGTCCCCTTCTATTCTTAGATACCCTTCTTTTACATACCATTTCTGGGCATCCTTCCACATCCTCATATGAGGAGAATACATTTTGATAGATATCTTAATTACAGTAATGTACTAAGTAGTATTCTAAAGTATGAAAGGGTTAATTAATATTCAGGCATAATTTAAGTGCTTAAATAATGTAAATAATTAGTGGCATTTGTGATCAATTCACTTTTAAGCTAATAGTTGGCATATATAAATGTAAGATCTCTGTAGTACCTTAAATCTAAGATTTCATTGGATCCTCTTACGTAGGGTAGATATTAATATTATACCCATTTAGCAGATGAGGAATCTGAGACTCAGGAAGAACAAATGACTTGTCCAGGTAACTACCAAGAATTTGGTAGTTACCCACAATATTCATATATTTATGGAATATTTTAAGAGTAGTCCTGTAGCTTGCCAATTTGTTTAAAGGTCACCCCTACTTTCACTTCATTCTCTTGGTATAAGCTCAATAAATAGTTTGGTTTGTGTATATTATTAAAGAGGATTGTTACCTCAGATAAGAATCTATGAAAGAAGGAAATGGTCTCTATGTTGTTATTATTATCCTCAGTTTATCTAATCATACATAATAACAAATCCTCCAGCTAATAACATCCATTATTGATCGCTTTTTTATTCTCTTTCATGAATTTCCTTTGTACTGAGGAATACATTTTACAACAAGACTATCCCCATGTAAGGAAGTAGTTCAGAGGTGACTATGACATAGATTTTGTTTGAAATTTTCATTTGTTTTATTGATTCCACCCTGTCAGGGCAAGTTACCAGTCATCACCCCACCTCCAGAAAATATGGGACTGTTCATCAGCTTAGATTATAAGTACAAGTATGATCACACAAAGATTGTTCAGTCTTTTTGCCCAAAGTATTTCTTTATGAAAGCAGGTGTGAGGTGGGGTGGGAAGGAATAGTAGCTCCCATGATGTATTACTCCATTGTGACAGATGGTAACCAATACCAGCCAGGAGCAGGCTTTTGATGGAGACCAGCAAAAACCCCAGGCACCAATGTCCCAGTGACCTTCATGTTGTACAAACATTTGAAGATTCAGATTCCACTGCATGAAGTGGAAAAAAAAAAAGATGTTCTTTGAGCTCAAACTTCACAGCCACAGTGGGAAATCTGAGAGGGAGACCAATGTGGAGAATGCTATTGGATAACATAGCCATAATACTAATTTTGGGGAAGGTTGTTTTTTTTTTTTTGCATTCTTCCTGGAAATCAAGTGACAGTTACTGCACATTTTATCAGAACTAATTCCTCTAAGTACTATAGGGTCTCCAAAGGGAGAGGGCAATAGACCATGATACCTGAAATGGCTTAAATGAGGCTTGACTTAGGCTTTGCAGAGGATATAATATTTAGAAGGTAAAGGGGAATGGGGGAGAATAGCCTTTAAGGATATATGACTGGATGAATAATAACTTCCTCTACAAGGAAGAAAAGAAGATATACTTTCTAATCTCTTCTTTGGTACTGGTTTTGATCATTATAGTTGTATAGGACATAGTTTCACTTTTGTTGCCCTTCTTTTCATGTTTTTAGTCATAATTATTGCTTTCTGGCCCTTTTTTACTTCCCTTTTGTCTTCCTAATGTCTTCTCATGCTTCTCTACATATTGTTCACAGTTATCATTTCTAACAACATGATGTTATTCCATTGCATTCAAAAACCATATTTGTTTAGCCATTCCCCAATTAATGGGCATCTACTTTGATTTCCAGATGTTGAATAGCTAAGTTTCACAAGTCTTTCTCAAGATTTAGGTGATGTGGTTTCATTGATTGCTAAGGAACAGAAATCGCTCATTCTTTTGATGACTTGTTACCCAATAAAAGCCTTCACTTACATATTTTAAATCAGAGCATCATACTTACATTAGGAGACTTACACTGGTTCCCCTGAAGTTTTCAATGAAAACATTTTCCTTTCATTGATGTTTGCTCTGATCGACGCCGTGGGAGATGAGACAACAGAGTTGCTTTATTAAATCTGTAAATCAGGTGTACTTAATTGGCTCATGAACTTTCTGAGTGGTCTTGAGCTATTCTAACTAAAAACATGGCTGACCAACCACTGTGAGATCTGCTATTTTAAGGTAGTAGGGGGTGAAGAGACATAAACAGTCTATATGTAAGTGTAGTCAATCATTCATTGTTTTCAAAATACCTTCTTTCTTGGTGTAGGCAAATTGCCAGAGTCAATATTATACCGGTACCAAGATGTATCGCTTACATACATAAAAATATATATAAATACTTGTATACAGAGAAAAATGTTAACAAACTGTGAATTCATAGTTTCCTTGTTACAAGTCCCAAATAGATATTTTCAGATATATTGTAATTTCAGTATTTAAAAGGGAGATTATATTTGTTCCCCAAATTACACATAAACTCAGAATGTGTTAAGATGAATGTTTGCATTATGAGCTGTGCTAAGATTAATGATACTGTAAAACTGATGAAGACAAACTTTTATAATGATATCAAATGGCCTGTATTATGTGAGAAATCACTGAGAACTCATCTATGGTGGCGCCATTGCTAATTAAAAGCAGGGAATCAACACCAAAATAGAACAGGAAGCACTAGTATAGATTATAGAACTAACCTCAAGGGTCAGTCCAATTTCTAAACTGTCCTCATTGGGATCTCATTTTCCCCCCAAAAGTCTTTGAAATTGTATAATCTCATTTATTTTCATTTGCTTGTATATCTATTTTACTTGACTTTTTCATTTCTCTATTTTAACATCCTTACTTCTTAGCAAGAAGTACTGAGAATTGAAAGATGAATAGCTCTGAAATGATGTCAATGGCAAGCGTTTTTAGACCAGAGTAAATGCAGTGCTATCCATCATTACCATTATCACTAAAAAGCTGCAGGTCAGAGGTATCCTGTAATTCCTTTGTCTAAGCACTGTCTTCTAAACAGAGCAATCAGCATTTGTGTCTTAAAATACCAGTCCTTCATCTCATACCAATTTTGTTCATAGTTGGTTTTTGGAGGATTTGAAGTTGCTACTCTTTTAAGAGGATAAAACAGTAAGGCTGTACTCATCTAATTTTAAAGAGTTTTGAATTGTGTGGCATGCCTTATCTTCCACTGAGGGAAAAAATGGCTAAAATATATCGCTAATTCCAAATTGCATTTCTGTATGATGAAGTGCTTTTCTTTCCTTTTCTCTCATATATTTCTTCACCATTATTCTCCTTTTCTCTCCTTTGTCTTCTGACCTTTCTTCTTCACTGCTCATACAAAATAGTCTCCCTCACCATCCGATAGCTTCTATTCCTGGAAAGGAAAATAAATGAGAAATACTATTCCAAAATATCAAAGGGTCTATGATTCTCCTCAATGTGAGTAGTCCACACAATGGCCCACAGTCTGTAAGTTAGTCAAAGCTAACTTTGTTGTGCAACACTTCTCTGTACCTTCATATATTTGCCATGGTGGGTCTGACCAGCTCTTCCTTGAGTTCTCTTAATACCATGAAACACATAGACCATGGATTGTTACACCATGTAAATTACTCATTTTCTTTTTTTTTAAAATGAGATCCCACTTGATAACATCCTTTAAACTGCCCTTAATAATTCATTGTTTTTCAATGGTACGTGTATAACCTAGTAGAATTGCTTGTCAGCTCTGGGAGGGGGGAGGGAAGAAGGGAGGGAAAAATCATGAATCGTGTAACCATGGAAAATTATTCTAAATGAAGAAAGAAAAAAAGAGAATTCATTGTTTTTCATTGCATCAGCAGGCTTGCTCCCACCTGTGTCCTTGGCACAATCTTTAACTTCATTTCTTCTGAGGATGTAGTACTCTATTACTTGCAGCTCTAAAACATTCCTTGATTAATAAGTCCAAAAGATATGAACCCTTTGATCAATTCTTGGTGTAGCTGGTATAGGTGTGAAGAATGAGCATAGTCATCAGGAAATAGACAGTATTTGAATATAGTTCCATTAAAGCACTTTAGATAGACTGTGGTGGAGAATACGTTTTGTGAGTCTACTGTGAGTGCCAAATATCTTGTCTTTGTAGAGAAATATATTTTATGTTACAGCTGTCCATTCTCAAGGAATAAACCTTCATACTAGCTTCAAAAAAATATGAACCCTTGTTTCATTGAGAAGTATGAGATCAACTTGGCTAATTCCCAAATGCAATACAGTCCACTGTTACAATTTTGGGTCCAAGCTGATGTGCATTTGCAGTGTCTTTCCTGCATATGCATAGTTATTGACATATTCTCAAGGTTTCCATCTAACTGTACATAAAGTACAAATAGCTACAGTGGTGAGGACATTAGAAATAATAGCAGCCTAAGAGAGAATCAAATTGGTGGAAGAAAAACATCAGTGTCAGTGGGCATTTCTCAAGTGGCAAACCAAAAGTCCCAAGGTGCCCCATTCATTGCACTCTTGGCATATTCCTGTGCTCATTATTTCTGCAAGCCATCATCAGTTCAGCAAAGCAGGTTCTTTTCATCTTCCCAGCTTCTAGTAAGGAGAAAAAGCCATACACCCCACATGGCAGAATGAAACATGCCATAGGGAAAGCTCTGTGTTCTCCTTTATTAGAAGCTCACTGCTGCTTAATAACTCCCTGTCTGCGCTGTTCATTGAGCGCTGATTAGAAAAGCCAAAGTGAGGACAAGAGCACAGTGGGAGCACAGCCATGTGTGGCCAACAAAATAAAACAAACCCACTAAAAACCCTCCATGTGGCTTGGGAAGGAGGGGGAAGAAGGGGGAAGGGGAGAAATGAAGGGAAAGGAGCAGGAGAAGGGACAGTTTCCCTTGGAAGCATTTCTTTTCCATTAAGAACCCAAACATAAACGAAACATTTGAACCCTTTACTCTTCTACCATCAGTAATCAGGCACAGAGCATCCATGGATAAATGATAACTGTAAGACTGAAAAAATTCCAATTCTTTAGTATATGTCACCTTCCTCTTGTTAATATTCAGTCTCGGCATCCATACTGATGGCCTTCCTGGATGTGTGTTCATGTGTTTTCATGGAAGTGCAGGTAAATGTCTGTGCATGCATATTCCTAGTGAGAATAACTAAGAAAATAGCCAACCATATTCACCCAGATGTGTATTTGAGCTTGAATTTTGAATGTCGTCTTCTCCACTGCTTAGAAAACAATGCTTGGCATCAAATCACTTTAAATAGAAATTCAGAAAACTGTTCAGGAAAGGCCTTGTTTCTTCCTCATTTCTGCTTCAATGTTGAAAGTAGTTAGAGTTGTTTAAGGGTTGCCAAGTAGCTGTCACCTCACTGAATGACTGGAATTCATTTATTTTTCTTCGTTTGATTTCTTATTCTGGATTAAGCTGTGAACAAGAGAGCTGCCGCCACTCCAGATAAGCAAGCCAAGACCTTTACTGTAAAGGCACTTGATAGACTCCAGACATAGGCTGGTCTCTATGTGATCAGACAATCCAATCTTGATTTCCCAAGTCAGTAATTTTTCTTTGAAAGGGAGATAAGGAAGAGTTGCTTCAAGTAGGCAGTTTAGTAGGCAGAATGTAATTAGAACTGGACCTGGTAGCAGGAAAACCGGATCTTGAGTCCTCTGGTGACAGACACTGTCTCCTGTCTGTCTGTCTGTCTCTCTCCCCAATTATCTATTCATCTATCTATATCTACCTCTATATGTATATCTGTTATCTATCAGCCAATACGTATTTATGTATGTATACATACATTGATATATGTTTTTATATACATGAATATAGGAGGTTGGATCTCATTGGCCAGTATGATCACCTCTAGCTCAAAAACTGTGATCTTTTAAGTGAAAACTGATTTTAAAAAACCATGAAAAGCCATTCTTTTGTGTTGTTGCCATACTATTCATATGGCAAACCAACTGTAAGTTGGCTTGGTTCGCATTTGACTAGGATTAGTTTTTCTTGGAATAAAAGGCTTTTTTTTTTTTTGAGGGGGGTAGATACCACTTCTTAACTTGCCCTCCTTAAACAAACAGAGCAAGGAGGAGAAAGCTTTTAGATGTATTACAAGGAGCCATTGCAAGAGGCTCCAAGTACAGCCCATGAATGAAAAGGCATTATTTTAAAGGGGTTGGGCATTAAGGATGAGGGAGGTGCTGAACAGAATGGGAGATAAAAGACTGCTAGTGGAAGGCTTTTACCAAGACAGAAAACTATAGCAGCTTTGTGGGAAAATAGAATTGCCAAGTTTACCCACTTGACCTTTAGTCTGAATAGATGGGCTTAAGGAGATCACAAAGAGCTTTGTAGGGAAGACGTTGTCTGTTCAGTTCCCCTTGGTGCCTGGAGTTCCTCTGTTGCCCAGGAGAGGCTGAATGGGATTTGAGGGGTTTTGTTTCTTAGTTGCCTTTAGAGGTATTCCTTGAAATTCACATTATTAGATTATTTATAAGTATGTTTAAAGAGAAGGAATTACTCACTGAAGGACCCTCCCATTTCTTATAACCACCGATTGTGTTTCAAAAGAATCAGATTTCTATTCCAGATATTCTTAACCTTTCTTTGTGTAGATCTTGACCCCCTTTAACATTCTGATGATGCCTATGGCCCCCAGCTAAGAATGTTTTTAAATGCGTTATACTGTAAAGGAAAATGATGAAAATCAAATCCAATTACTAAAATAATAGAACAATTATCATGAACTCTAGTTTGATAACCCCTGCTCTAGAGTGATTGGGTCACGGATAAGCCTTGCCCTACATTCTAATTCTTTTTTTATTTATTTTTTTAAACCATCACCTTCTGTCTTGGAATCAATGCTATGTATTGGCATCAAGGCAGAAGAGTGGTCAGGGCTAGGCAATGGGGGTTAAGTGACTTGCACAGGGTCACACAGCTGGGAAGTGTCTGAGGTCAGATTCGAATCTAGGACATCCCATCTCTAGGCCTGGCTCTCAATCCACTCAGCTACCCAGCTGCCCCCCCCCCCCCCCATATTCTAATTCTTAAGACATTTTCTCTCTCTAATAATCTGGACATCCAAGTGAAATGCTTAAATTTTAAGTTAAAAAACACCATCTTTACTTAGATTTTATGTTTGAATTCAAAGACTATTAAGTAAAAAACTTTCATTTGTGCTCTTTTTCATTGGTAGACTTGATTGTAAATAAGACAGTATCAAGAATCTGGTGTTTCGATTGACCATAATGTTGACCTGAATCAATAATGTCGTAGGGCTGCTATAAAAGCTAAAATTATTCAAATGTCACTTTCCTAGGATTTGAATCAATTTGTATTCAAGAGTCAGCATGGCATAGTGGATGGAACATTAAACTTATAGGAGAAGGGTCCGAAGTAAAGTCAAATTCTGCTTTAGGCACTTATTTATGTGACCCCTGGAAAACAACTTGGCATCTATATGCTTCATTTTCTTCATCTATACAATGGGAAAGGATTTTCCATATGGAAAGCTAAGCTCCTTTACTGGGCAGAACACTTTTGGAATATTACCTTTAATTCTGTCCAAGTGACTTTCCTGAAGAATAGATCTGATATATCACTGCTCCACTCAAGAAGCTTTACTGACTCATGAATATGTTGATGAACACCCCTGTTTGGTATTTAAAGACCTTTACAACCTGGCCCCAAGCAACCTTTCCAGCCTTATTATGTATTCCTTCCTGCCAGGGTTCCACCATATTGACTTACTTTTACTTCCTCCAAAATGATGCTTCATCACCCACCTCTGATTCTTTATCTGGATGTCTCACAAGGGAATTATAACATTTTCTGTGGGAGCATGTACGTCTCAAATTCAGCAAATGCCACAAATCAGGGCTTGCTTTATTGGGTTTTTGGTTGTCTGGATTTAATAAAGTATTAATTATGAAAATTAAATTCAAAAGAGTATTTTGAATACACATTTTTTTCAGAGGAATAATTGTTAGACATTAACCAGCACACCCTTATATATATGCTGAGGGAGAGGCCAGTTCTTGGGTATGCCTATTTCAGCCCCCCCAAGGGGCTTCTTGGTGAATCTAATTTGGGGAGACTTTGTGGGGACTGCATCATACCGGGTTTGTTGATGGGAAACTTATGCTCCTTAGTACTCACCTATAGGCACCTTGAGATACTGCTTCATTTATCTTTGAATTCTGAGTGCCCAACACCATAAATGACACATAGTAAGCATTTGATGAATGTTGGTTGATTGAATTCTTGGTGCCACATTGTAAGGGAAACATTGGGTGGTGAAGAGCTTTGAATTCATGGGGAATACAGAGAGAAAATGAAAATGTTGAAATCAGAGTAAAGATGACTAATAGGATACGTGATAATTACCTACCTGCTGAGGAAAGATATTGTTTAGAAGTGGGACTAGGCATATTGGTTTTGATCAATGAGCAGAAGTTGTAGGAAACAGGCTCTGCCTCAAAGAGAGTGCTTGAGTGCTTTCAAATAGTTGAGCTGGGGGCAGCTGGGAAGCTCAGTGGATTGAGAGCCAGGCCTAGAGAGAGGAAGTCCTAGGTTCAAATCTGTCCTCAGACACTTCCCAGCTGTGTGACCCTGGGCAAGTCACTTAACCCCCATTGCCTAGCCCTTACCACTCTTCTGCCTTGGAGCCAATAATTATATACAGTATTGACTCCAAGATGGAAGGTAAGGGTTTAAAAAAAATAGTTGAGCTATCCAAAAATAGACTTTTTTTTTTAAAGGAATTGCCTATCATTAGCAATGTAAAAGTTAATGAAATATGGTCCAAGTAGAAGTTTGGATTAAATAACCATAGATATCTTTGAAACTCCAAGATTCCATAAAATGAAACTTTATTCACTTCAAAATATTTAAATCCTCCTGGTTGATAGCTAGAAGGGCTTTTAGAAATCATGTATTCCAACTTCTTTTAAAAAATTATTTTTTATAGATGAGAAAACTGAATTCCAGAACTGATAGGTAACTTGTTCCAGGTTGCACAATTTTAGTGTCAAGGTCACATCTAGAAACAAGATCATTTTATTTAGAGGTTTCCACAGTGTTCCATGTTACATCAGTGCCCTCCATGCAAATAGGTTCACAACCAGTCAGATTTGTAAGGCTTCTTAAAGATCATCCATTCCAGCCACACACATTTTTAGATGGAAGAATCAAAATGTCAAGTGACTTGTCCAAGGTTACAAAGCTAGCCAAATCCAAAGTTAGGACTGGCTCCAAAGTTACTTTTTTTTTTTTTGCTATAGATTGTATTTCTTATCTTTCCATTGTTTTAAAGAATAAGTCTTTGTAATTTCTGTAATTATTCAACAGCTCTTTTCTCTTTCCATGATATCTTTAGACAGTGTTTTAGAGTGCATTTGAACGATGCTTTGTCCCTTTTTGTTGTTTTTCGGTCATTTTTCAGTTGTGTTTGACTCTTTGTGACCCCATTTGGGGTGTTTTTGGCAAAGATACTGGAATATTTGCCATTTTCTTCTCCAGCTCACTTACAGAGGACACTGAGGTAAATAGGGTTAAGTGACTTGCCTGGGATGATGCAGCTAATAAGCCGCTGAGACCAGATGTGAGCTCAGTTCTTCCTAAGGTCTATGCACTATGCCAATGTAGGATTTAAATTAATGTCCAATACTCCAAGTATTATATTTTATAAAGTTCATTAATAATCACTTGAAATAATGGAATAAAAAGGAAACAAAAGTATAAACACATAATTATCTCACCAAAGTAAGACCATGTGGATAGTTCTCTTTCCTCTCCTAAAAAGCCCACTTCAGCCAGTTGCCAATCACCGGGAGAGAGAGAGAGAGAGAGAGAGAGAGAGAGAGAGAGAGAGAGAGAGAGAGAGAGAGAGAGAGAGAGAGAGAGAGACAGAGAGAGAGAGAGACAGAGAGAGAGACAGAGAGATAGAGACAGAGGGACAGAGAGACAGAGAGAGAGACAGAGAGAGAGAAAGAGAAAGAGAGAGAGAGAGAGAGACAGAGACAGAGAGAAAGAGAGAGAGAGAGAAAGAGAGACAGAGACAGAGAGAAAGAGAGAGAGAGAGAGAGAGAGAGAGAGAGAGAGAGAGAGAGAGAGAGAGAGAGAGAGAGAGAGAGAGAGAGAGTTGGGGCTACACAAAATTTATATCCTTCCCACCCCAGCTCGGAACATGAGAAGGAAAATGGGATGCTGGGAAATGAAGTCCAGGGGAGCAGGTGCTAACTACACATCACCTTGCTGCCCATGCTTTGCCGCTTACTATAGTGCTTTTTTTTTTTTTCAAAGCAAGCCAGTGAGACAGAGAACAGCAAATATTACCACCCCTATTTTATAGATAGAAAATTGAGGTTCAGAATGAAACCATAAGAAACTTGTCTGTATCTGTACAGCTCCTAAATGATAGAACTCGAACACTTGCCTTCAGACTTCAAATCAAGTTCACTTTCCACTTATTATGCTCTCTCTGAACATGCAAATCTGTTTCCTTCCACAAGCCATCCTGTGATTAAGGAGGTAAAATCACTTTTGTGATTTGCCCACAAGATATTTTTCTCTTCTAAAAGGTATCCTCCCTCTAACTTGTGAATTGAGGTTGATGGGTTTTTATTTGTATATCTGATGTGTGGGGAAACTCAATTGTGTAAATTACCTGGACTGAGGCCATTCCGTTCTGCTGACCATGAGTTTTGCTTCAAGTCAAGTTGTCTTGATTGAAAATAAATATGCTTTGCTACTTGGTACATTATGGTTGGGGGCTTTTGTTTTGTGGGGATAATAGAGCCTTCTCCCTTTATAATGTTATTAAAGCTTGACTTACTCTCCTACAACTTTATTATAAATGAATAGCCGTGTTATTAGGAGGACCCCATTGTCATAGCTACAAAATGGCTTCCCTCTTAAGAGCAGGCAAATATTGAAGGGACATTTACACTTAAAAATATACATTAAGATTTGTTTTGTTTAGTTACAGAATAGCATCATAAAAGGAAGTTACTCTTAAAATAAAAATTATTTCATTTTTATCTGTGGTATCTTTTCCTCCCTCCTTCCCAATCCTCATGATTTAAAGCAGATCAAATCTCAGAACTTGTCACTGCTCTATGTGGGCAGCTAAAAGACATAGTAGGGAGAGGGTCAGACCTGGAGCCATGAAGATTCATCTTATTGAATTCAAATCTGGTCTCAGATCCTAGCTGTTTGACCCTGGACAAGTCATTTAACTCTATTTGCCTTGGTTTCCTCCTCTGCAAAATGAACTGGAAAAGAAATGTATTTTTGCCAAGAAAACCCCAAATGAGGCACACAATTGAATAGCAGCCTTTCATGTGACTGTATCTCATACAGAAGACTCAGTCTTCCACCCTGTGCATTTACAGGGGCTTTCTCCTAGATTTCTGTGCTTAGAATTCACCTCGTTCTTGTCTCTTTCCCTTTGAATTGCGAGCTTCCTTCAGAGCTCAGCTCAAATACCCCTTCCATCTGAAGCCTTCTCTCATCGCCACCCCCCACTTGTAGTGGGAAGCCTTCCCTCACCATCACAAAATTTCCTTCCTTTTTAGTAGATACCAGATTCATGCATGTTATCTCTTTTTGATAAGTTTCTTCCAGGCAGAGATGGTTCAAGTTTGTATCTTTAGGGTCTGACACATAATAGATGTTAAATGCTTATTGAATCATTATGAAAAATATCCCCATTTCTGATATATAGAGATATAGATATAGAAAGATATAGATAGATATCTGTATATATACATAGATGTATAAAATCTGAAAGACCTCTGGGTCTCAAGCTAAATTATTTACATGATCAAAGTTATATTAATACATCCATTTTACCGTAAGGCATTGTTTATATTCAGGAACATACAATAGCGTTGAGATCTGGAATTAGAAGATCTGTGTTCAAACTCTGACATTGCTGTGCAACTTTGGGGGAGGGGGGGTGTTAGTTTCCTCCTATGAAAAATGAGAGGATTGGACTAGATGTTCTTTAAGGTTTCTTCTAGCTCTGAAAGTCTACAGTTCAACCTCTCTACATTGGCAAAAAGTCAGCCAACAGACAGATGAGATTGATGGGTATCTTGCTAATGCCAAATTGCCCTTGGATTAACACTGCCCTTGCAAGATGGAATAAGACCTCAAAATCAGCCTGAGAGTCTGTGCCAGGAAGATTCATGGTTTCCACCAACATCTCGTTTTTCAGATCAAGACAAAAACCAGATAACATTTTGTTGGTTTATTTTCCCACACTCCCAAGAGAAATCCCAATTGGAAAATTCTCATGGGACTTTGTCTGTTGAGGAAATTTTCTCTGGCAGTAATTTTATAGAGAAGATGCTATTTCTACAGTTGAGTCTATCAGAGCCTTCCTCTGTGTAAAGGAAGAAATTCTCAGTGGGAGGATTTTCCAGTGTGGGAAATTGGACAATACAAATTTGTTTAAGACTGCAGATTTGAGGCTAAGATTCCTCTAATCATATTTTCTGAGTTTTTAAATTCATTTTAAATCTCATTTGTAGGGGTCAATGAGTTGGCCCAGTGGATTGAGAGCCAGAATTAGAGATGGGAGGTCCCAGGTTCAAATTTTATCTAAGTTACTTCCTAACTGTGTAATCCTAGGCAAGTCACTTAACCCCCATTGCCTAACTCTTACTTCTCTTCTCCTTTAGAACCAATACACAGTATGGATTCTAAGATAAAAGGTAAGGATATTTTAAAAATCTTATTTGCATTGGTCTTTTTTTTTTCATCTTCATTTCCCCATATATCTTTCTGTAGTCCCCTACATTCAGGGATGAAACATGAATATATGTTGTGAAACCACTAATAGAAATAAATTGTGGGAGACTCTTGGTCATTATCATTATTCAACATTGTGAAACACTTTAATTTGATGTAATGTAATGTATTATGTAGTTGACCATCGTAACTCTTTTTCCCTAGATTATTATTTACTTCAGTTTTACATTGAATACTACTTTTGTGACCCTTGGCAAATTACATAGTTTCTCCAAGCCTCAGTTTCTTCCTTTGTAAAGGAGAGGCTTTGACGAGATAGCCTCTGAGGTCCTTGCCAACTCCAGATTTATGTTCCAATAATCCTCCTGAGACTTTCTCTGAAAACATTTTCTTCCTTCCTGTAGCTAGTAGGGTGAAAGGATACATATATAAAACCCAATTATCCACCAGTGACCCTCCCTGTAAAACTAATTAAGGAGAATAGCGTATTAACATGCACACTATGAATCCAAATCGTGGTCTCCCCTGAGTATCTTTTTATTGAGATTATAGGACTTTGGCACACTGGGCCTTTACTATCAAGTTGTCGTGAAGAATAAATCAGCCCTCCACTCATCCACCCCCAAAACAGCCTAGGTAGGAGCCTCTGGAAATACCTTTAATTTCCAACGTAGCATTTTTAATGAAAAGGCACCGCTCCACTCCTCCCACATTAAGCACCGATCAATAGGGGCACAGGCAAAAAGGAAAGAAAATATGGAGAGAAAAGTCTGCCTAAAGAGAGAAGACCTAATTGAAATTAGAAGCACTCTCATTTTAGAAAATGTTTTCTTAACAGATTGCTGCAGCCCTCTGCCTCAAGGTTTTTGATTAAATTAATGAGGGTAGTGATAAGCTCCATTAGTGTTGCTGTTTCCAGAGGGAAATTTTCCACAGCCTCTTCCCTTCCTTCTTTCTTTCCCAAATCTCAGGTATGATGATAGAATTGCTAATTGGGGCCAGAACAGGCCAAGAGGATGAACTTATTATTTCTATGCAAATGCAGACCATCTAGAAAATTAATTTTTCATGTGCACCCACCTTAACAAGAATGTTTCCATTATGGCTTTTGTGTCACTCAATTGGGAAGCTGCTGCTGAGTCTTGTTGTCCTAGGAGAGGTCTTGAACTTCTTCTTTGTTTCATGTTGGCTGCTGTCTTGGGACCAGTCAGCACATCTGACATGTTGTATTCTGTTGGATCTGGCTTTTATCAGTGATCTTTCTTTTGCCAATGGAAACAGGAATGCCAGTTTAGGACTATAAACCATTAGCACAGCTTGGGAGGGAACAACTCTGTCACCTCCAATAAAGGAAAAACAAGAAGAAATGAGTTAGGGGAAAGGATTTCATTTCAATGAAATCCGTACTCTTGGACAAAACTGAATTCCTCCCATGAAATAGGATTAACTTGTTGGGAATATTGGGAAAACAAATTAGTGAAGTTACTTTTGAAGGAATATTGAAATAGTTGCCTTAAATGATTCATAGGAATGATTCAATTGGTCATTTACCATTATGCTTTGAAGCCTGATGAGAACTATTATATTAACAGTTTACATGGCTGAAGAATTATTTAATTATGTTTCTGATTGGAAATTGATCGGGGTTGTTCAGGATCACTGCATTGCCACTAATGGAGAAGTCCATTACATTGGATTGTGCCACAGTGTATCAGTCTCTGTGTACAATGTTGCTGCTTGTATTTGACACTTCTTGTGTCATCGATGTCTAGGACATGTGAGTTCAGATTGTGCCACAAATAGGCTATGTGTGTGACCTAGCATATAGTCCAGCACCTGACACACAGTAGGCACATAATAAAGGCTAGTTGACTGACTGACCCTGGGATACTTTGCCTCAATTTTCTCATCTATAAAATGGGAATCATAATAGTACCTACCTCAGGATTGAGATAATGACAAATATATATATATATATATATATATATATATATATGTATATATATATTTAAGATTGGGATAAAATGAGATAATATACATAAAACCACTGTGCCACATGTAAAGCAATATTTACATATTATCTTTTGTGATTTTATTATTTTGTTTTTGTTTTTGGAACAGGTCTGTGATTTCCTTGATTTAGGAAACTATAGGTAAAAAAAATTTCATTCATCAATTTAAGTCAGAGTCAACTCTGCAATTTAAATTCTTAGGGAGTTTCCCAGGAGCACCAGAAGGCTATGTCATGCAGTTAATAAAGTACAGGCAAGACTTGAATTCTGGGCCCTCCTGCCCCTCAGGCTTGGTCTCTATGCATGACTAATGTTTCTAAACCTCTCTATTACAATGATTATAGAGTTATACTTCTGGACTCCTCATAAAACTTTAGTGAACTTAGCCTTGCAGATTTAACACCAGGGTCCATTTTTCAACTGTAGATCAGAAAAAAAAAAGATTTCCTCTCTATCCTAACTAATTAGCCACTCAACTAGAATTGTTAAAGTCCTCCCTCTTCATGGAACATAATTTTAGGTGTAGCAAAGAAAGGCGCTACACTTCCCACAAATTCTTGTGACTTAAAAAGTGGAAAGGAGGAGGGACAGCTGGGTAGCTCAGTGGATTGCCAGCCAGGCCTAGAGATGGGAGGTCCTGGGTTCAAATTTTACCGTAGACACTTCCTAGCTGTGTGACCCTGGACAAGTCACTTAACCCCCATTGCCTAGTCTTTACCATTTTTCAGACTTGGAACTAATACACAGTATTGATTCCAAGGCGGAAGGTAAGGGTTAAAAAAAAAAAGCGTGAAGGAGATAGTGGACATACACACACACACACCAAATATCTCCCCATAAATGAAATATAGAAACATTTGCTTTCAAAATTAAAAAATAAAAAGTACCTATTGGGAAAGAAAATGATTTCCTATACTAAACAAAATCCTATAACTTTTCTGATATATTTACATAATTTACTGTTTTGTAAATATATTAACTGAGAGTAGATGACTTGCTGAAATGTCATAGAAGTTCTGTTTACCTATACTTCTAAAATATAACCATATTTCCAAAAGAGGGAGTTGATTACAATAAAGGGAGCTCATAAATGAATGAGTGATTATGTTTGACAATAGAAATATAATCATAGGACTTTATCTTTGGTGAACTGAATTTATTGGTAATCCAGTTGATAAACAGTGGGTCTGAAATCACAAAGAAACAAGTTTAGATATAGCCTTAGATTCATACTAGTCATATAATCCTGAGTAAGTCACTTAACCTCTTATGTCTCAGTTCCTTCATCTGTAAAATGGGGGTGCTAATAGTACCTATCTCCCTAGTAAGTTGTTGTGAGAATAAAAGGAGGTGAGATTATGTCTTATAAATTCTAGCTGTTATTATTATTCACTTTGACCCTAATATTAGCTAATAGTAAAGATTTTCTTATTAGGTTTTACCCAAAAACATAATGGACTTTCTACAAAAATATGCTTCCTTCTCAAAAGAAAATATGAAATGAGATCCTTTAAATGAGAGCTACTGTTTTTCCCTTTGTATCTCTGCACAGGAAGCATTTTGTAGTGGATAGCAAACTCCTCTGATAGAATGGAAGACCTAGGTTCAAGGGCTTTTTGGAATGAGGAGGAAAAATATTCCATGATTCCCTAAGCCAATAAACATCTTGCCTACAGCAGTGGCTTAATTTATTAAATCCAGTAACTTCCAATGTTTGAGTTCTTTAGTGACCAGATAATGAACTTGGTATCCTGGGAAAATATGTGTGGACACTTTTAAGTACCGAGAGGGACAAGGTTTTGCAGAGATGATGGAAAAATGGCTTCTAGATGGGAAAAAAAAATGTCTACTGAGTTCTCTGAGAATAATGTAGCATCCTAGAGGAGACAGTGAGAAGATTTGTCTTCTTCAGAACCAGAATAAAGCTGAAACTGAGTGTAATTATGTCTCTAAAAATAATGGTAGGATTTTGTAATTCTCCCTAGTGTTTCCTCACTTGTCATACAACATTTTCACAAGTTAATCTTTTTGTCAGTGGACCATTTTTTTGAGTGGTTATGGACATAAGTCACTCAGGGAGGTGTTGATATCTGCAAGTTGGAGGGAATTCCCTTTTGGGTGAATTCCCAGTTCCGTTATGCATATTAAGTATCCTTCTCAAGGAACTAAGTGGTAGTAATCTTTAGATTAAGTCCAGTTTCTATGGAAGAAGAAGATAAAGATTTGGACCTGAAATAGTAGGCAGATAAATACTTCTTTTATGCAAACAGCCCACTAACGCTAGGCAAAGGTCAATGGCCATAAAAGACCTGTAGAGTGTTGGAAAGAGCCTTAGGAAATGGAAGTGAGAGCATTAGAAGAGGAATTTTTCTTGAATGTACAAGACTTGGCAGGAGCATGGGTAGAAATGATTACAAAGGAATATTGGAATAATCTACACTGCCCACAGCTGCTAAAGACAGACTCGTTACATGACAGCCTTTATAGGAATTTTTGACCCTTCATAATGTGGCATCTTCATCAGAGCAATCAGTCTTTATGATAAGGCCATTGGTGACAGTGTCCCCAGTACTTTGGGGAGTTTGTTACAAAGTTGTTGCAGGCTTTTGAAAGAAACTAAAATACAATGATCTTTTTTTACCATCCATTCTATTCCTAGGCATACAGTTTTAATAATGCATGCAGATCTCAGAAGAATTGTCCTTGTCAGACAGTAGCACCAGTGGCCATGTTCTGGAAGGATAGTTCTTCATAACATCAGAACTCAGAGTTTGAAAATGTATCCAAAGAATGCATTTTCCTTGACAATCACCAGGAAGCCATATTCTGTGAATTAATCTAAATCTTTTTGAAAATATTACATTTTTGTCTACCCTGTGAGAGAATGGACTTTATCTCTCATTCCGTTCTCTCAACTGACCCTTGCTTGTTAGGGAGTAGAGAACCCATCCTCTACATTTCCAATCTACTGTAAGAGATTAAATCACCTGTAATTTGAAGAGGTCTTAAAATGACATTTTTTCATATTTCGAGATTTGCTTCCTGGTACCAACTCATAGGTTTTTCAAAATTGCCGACAACTTAGAGTATTCTAGAATTTTTACCTTTTCCAATTTTGAGTGAATTTTATGTCTCTCAACAGCTTTTATCTTGTAAGACTCTTATTAGTCTGTCCCCACTGTTAATAATAGATGATGAGAAAAGTCCTCCTTGACATATGGGGACAAAGTGAAATACTTCATGAGAATGAGGACATGGGACTCATCTTCTGTTGCCACTAGAGAGATTGGTTACAACTTTGCTGTCTTTAAGGAAATCTATTTTGGGAGGGTGGTGGGTGGTGGAGCAAGGTTCAGACCCAAGTAAGCTTGGGATCCTATCCCAAAATCATGAGGTTTGTGCTGGTTGGTAGGACAAGAGTTGGATTAATACTGTCCTGCTGGTGTCCTTCTTCCTGGGTGCAGCATGCAATGATTGCATTCAGGCCATCCTTGTCCAATCCTTCAATGATAGGAAGTTGTTTCCTGGCAAAAGGGATGAAAGAGCCATTCAGCTGATGGTCAGTCTGCATTTCAGTTTTAGCTCTTGTTCTCAGACCCTCCATCCCGAGGCCATGTTTGAGACCCCCTGATCTCACATTGATACTAGCTTACTGCCCTTCACCTCAGCTATCAAACCCAAGCTAAGTGGTACAGTGATTTGAGTGCTGTTATCTGAAGTAAAGTCCCCCCAGACACTTACTAGTAGTGTGACCTGAGCAGGTGACATCTCTCAGACTCATTTGCCTCTTTTGTAAAATTGGATTTATCTTATTACCTTTCTCACAAGATTGTCATGAATATCCAATGAGAAAAGATATAGGTGTTTTATAAACCCTAAAGCACTATATAAATGCTGGCTATTATTATTATTTTTATGAGTAATTATTTTATGAATTTTAATTTATGAATATGAATTATTTTTATGAATAATAAAATGAATGGTATGTTCAGGGAGGACTGGTATCTCTGGTGGGAGAACTTGCTGAGCCCTTTTCATGGCTTCTTATTCACCTTTGATGTCTACTTGTCACCTAACTCTCAACTGTGGTTCCAAGAAGCTGTAGCATATACAGAGGCCACACCCTGGTAAAGCCTTCTTGGCAGATGGGCTAAACCAGGTTTAAGGTAACTGACAGATTTCAAACCCATCAGTGAGTTATGGGTCTGTCTACCCCCAAGCACCCAAAGACTTCCCCCAGCAGAATGGGTGGATGGCAGAAATCTGTTCCAAAAGAGACAATGATGAGCAAAGCAGGTGCTATGGAGCAATTAGAGCTTGATTAGATATCAAAGATGTCAAAGTTACTCACTGCATCCTGGGTGATTGAGAGTCAACTTGACTTTTGTCACTGGACTTCCATGACTGAAAGAGAGAAGGCTGGCTACTTTATGCAATTCTGCCTCACTTAAATCCAATTCACTAACAAGGCAAGACATTGCACTGTGATATCATTGGTCCTCTTTAAAAACAAAAGACAAGCTACAGCTATAGGTTTTGTTTGTGGATTTTTGTGGGGGGCATGGCAGCTTTGGTCAAAACATAAATCTGGAAAGATAAATAGAATTATTTAGTCAACCTCCTCCTTTCCTTCCCATTATATCCTCTTGCACAAAAGCAAGCTTATTGAATTAGATAAATCCTTTTCATTCAGTTCATAACTTCAGGTCATTATTTTATAGTTTTCTATATACAGATATATATTTAAAGGAAAATAAACTTTTATAACATCTTCCTGAAAAAAAATAACTAGATGAAATTCACTTTTTAAGAGGATTTATAAGTGGCAAATAGACCAGAAGAAAGTAAGTCAGTTTGCAGTGGACTATATATAAATGTCAGAGATATAGATATAGATAGCTATCTATCTATATCTATATCCTATGAATATAGGAAAAATGGAGACAACTCAATCTCAATTGTCATTGAAATATTCACTATGAAGTGGAGTTCACCATGTTAAAATGCCCAACTGGCTGTTTTCTCCTTTTGTTAGGAGTTCCTCATGGAAGGGAGGGGAATTTTGCAGGGGAAAAGGGAATAGAGGACTAGAATTGGATTAAGGGAAGAGGTGGAAAGAAACGTGGGTTGGGAAATGTGTTCACCTTGGAAAAATATTCTATTAATCAATTGAGCTATGTACATTTTGGTGTAGAACTTTTTTCTACCATAAGTGATACCAATAAATATTATAGATACAGGTCCTGGGTTCAAATTTGTCTTCAGACACTTCCTAGCTGTGTGACTTTGGGAAACCCATTATCTAGTCCCTACCGCTCTTCTACTTTGGAACCTATACACAGTATTAATTATAAGATGGAAAGTGTTTTTTTTTATTCCTTCCTTATTAAGTTATCAATTAATAAGGACATTATATTATATTATGTTCTATGTGAAAATTTCATTAAAAATGGGGGACATCGCATGTGGTAAGAACTTCTTATACAGAACCATTTAATGTTTCATAACATTTATGAAGTGTTTGTGTTGAAGGAATATGTATAATAGTTGTGAAATTATTTTCTTTACATTGACAAGTTCTTATAGAGTGGGTTCCTCCCAAGCAGAGAATTCTTATAAGTCTAAGGAGAAGTGATTACTTCTTGGGTTCTCGAAGGTACACTGCTAGAGGTGAGGCATCCTGGAAGGTTTATTTTGTGATATATCCTGCTGACTATACAGTTCAGATTGATATTAGAAAAACCTTCTGTCTGAGCTGAAGAAACCCTGCTGTACCAGCGAATTCCCTGATGCGTTGAGGGAAGAAAGATGCATGATTGCAGCAGTTTTCCCATATGTACTGTGGTCATTAGTTTACTCCCTGGAAAGAGTGTTCAGAAAGAGCAACCAGAAGTTGTCCTTTGCAGGTTGCCAGTAACCCCCAGCTATTTCTCCCTAGAGTCTACCATAAGGAAGCCTCATTTTAGTGTCTTCCAGTTTTTAAAGGTGAAAACCAAGCGAAATCATAATCACTTCTTTAAAATTACCAGTAAAATGTGTTATCTATAAAGTAATTCTGGAAAATAATAAAGGGAATTCCCTCATCCAGAAGTTTCCTGTGTTAATGTTAATAAAATCATAGTTCCCAATACTAACTCTAATTCTGGGGGGAGGGAAGGAAGAAATATTGCTAGGGATGCTAAGTAGGAAAATGCAATGAGCAACAGGCCAGGAATGAGAAGGATCTGAGTTCAAATTTGACCTTAGACTTTTCTGGCTGTGTGACTCTGGGCAAGTCACTTAACATTGATTGCCTAGCCCTTGCCACTCTTCCATCTTAGGGAGAAGTGCTACTAATAACAATATAAGGTTTTCAAAATATTTTGCATGTATTATTCAGCTGATCTATGTAAAAGCCTTATGGAGGTATATGATAATACTCTATTATCAATATCATTGATTAGATGAGAAAACTGGGGCTTAGCAGGTCTGTTAAGTGACTTCTGCAAGGTTGCATAGCTAGTGAGTGCCTGAGAGTTCAATCCCAGGCCTTCTGACTCTAGACCAATTGTAAAACCATTAAAATAGAGGGTTGGGGGGGGGGGGGAGAAGGGACAAACAAACTTGATCAAACTCACTGTCCAAATAATTACTAGCAATATCGTTACAAAGTAATTTTCAGTTTCCTTTTTTTTGTTTTAATATTATTATATGTATATATGTCATATATATAAAATATCTACATAGAGATAGATATATACAAGGAAAGAATACATGTGTAATTATGTAACATAAACACAATAATATGCAATACATAGGCATTTTCTCCTCTAGCATCATTAGTTTTATAAAAACATGGCATTAAGTGAACAATGATAAAGGGAACAATTCCTTTCAAAAGACGAGTGCTATAAATATTTTTATTTCATTTAATTTATTTTTTGTTGCATTTTTAAGTTCCGAGCTGTCTTCCTCCCTCCTCCTGCACACTAGAGAAGGCACTATTTGACAAAGATGTGTGTGTGTGTGTGTGTGTGTGTGTGTAGATGAATGTATACTTAATAACCACATTAGGTATACTTTCATTTATCTGTTTTTTTCTTCCTCTGGAGGCGAACATTCACACTTATTCTTGCAATAATAATCCTATTATTATATATAATGTTCTCTTGGTTCTTCTCATACACTCTTCATTATTTCATGCAAGGCTTTCCATATTTTTCAAAAATTAACCTACCCCTTTAATAGATATTTGGCAGATGATGGAGCAGCTGGGGTTTTTAATGCTATGGTAGTATTGTAACACATAAAAATTATTGTAATTTTTTAGATTGGATCTGGTTTTATACCTCTTCTCATTCTCTCTTGATGGAGCAGTAAGGAGAGACCTAAGAGGACATTTAGTTCATGTCAGAATAAGAATCCTCTCTCAATCAAGCATGAGAAGTGGTCAGCTAACCATGCTTGAAGATCTCCAGTAAGAAGGAACATTAATCCCCAGTTTCCTTTCCCTTTTTCTCCCCAGTATCCCCCAACTCCTTCACATGCCCTTAAAATCCATGTGAGCATGGCAATAAAATCTATCATTAGTTCTAGTAGCTAGAATTCAATAATATTTTCAAAAGTTAATATCCCACATGAGGAGGAGAAATATAATGGGTTTTATTAAATAGAGAGCTGGTATAACGATACTCAGGAAAACCTGGGTTCAAGAATTGCCTCTGAACCATATTTGTCATGAGACTATGGACAAGTCACAACCACTTGAAACTATAAATTGCCGAGAAAGTACTGCTCTGCATTAATAGAGGCAGTTTCCTTATAGAAATTCCAAATGATTGTATGGATAGATAGAGCTCTGGATTTAGATTCAGAAAGACCTGGATTCAAGGAAGTCATTTCTTCATCTGTAAAGTGAGTAGATCAGACTTAATGGTTTCCAAAGTTCCTTTCGGGGCTCTCTGTGTGCTTAAATTTCAAGTGACCACAAAAACAAATACAAATACACATGGGAAGAAAAGAAAAAGCTGTATCATTTTTTAACTGAAAAGTTAAAGGTTAGGAAGAACAGAAGTGAGAAATTCATGCAAATAAGCATAGAATCAAAGCTAGCTTCATACATAAAATGATGTGATTTGGGGGGCTTGGGAAATGTACCTCACCCAAAAAATATTCCCCTAGAAATTAACCAAGGCATAACTAATGGATTAGTGACCTAGAGCTAGCTCCTAATGCCTCTTATCATATTTAAAATGTGAGCATTTATACCCTGAAAGCCAGCTATATAAATCAGAGGTTAATTTATTATTTTGTTAATTGTCTGGATTTGAGAAAATGATAGAGAAAATTTTAATGAACTTGCAAGTGTGTGTCATGGGTATTTTTTTTCAGAGTCTAGTTTGTTAAACACTTACCAGCATACCCTGACTAAAATTTCACCACTGCTAACTCACTGCTTTTCTGTCATCATACTTTAGAAAATTATTCCTGGGAAGGATAACACATTGTCATCAACAATTCAGTATGAATTAGTTCATCAAATGGCTTTCAGCAATAACTTGTTATGGGAGAGAAGTCCATTGTAGGAAGGGAAATTTAAAAGGTAGAAATAGGGTGAAAAAAGGGCCAATGGATCAGTTCAGAAGGCCTGCTACTATGTGGTCATTTTACCTGGGCCAGGCCCTGAATAAAATAAAATCCACATGAAGCCAGGGACACTACATAATGCTCAGGACAAATAAGAGTTTATTCTGAGTTTAGATAGAATTTAATGATAAGCATCATTTATTAGTCATTAATTGACCGAATAGAACAAGAAGATAAATTCTAAGGTAGGTGAGGAAATAATAGGGTAGTTTTGATTGAGTTCAGCTGTCATATCCAGGTGTGTTACTTCCCAGAGCACTAAAGAAAAGTATAGATATGATCAAAGAATTGCTTTCTGTACTACTTTCAATAGTAATATTTAAGGGAAAAATTGTAGAGTTCCCGAATTTCTGCAGACAGATAAATATTGCATGTATGTAAAGGGGATAATTCTATTGAAATCAGAAAGGTGTATGAGAGTTGTTGAATCACTGGAAACCTGCTTTGGTTTATTTAGAAAAACAAATGTCAAATTAGCTTAGTTCATCTTCATTAGTAGATAGGTAGATGAGGGAACTCATTTAGTCATAATATATCTTGATTTTAGTAAGATATCAAGGAAAATCTCTCATTATCACTTTCATAAGAGCAGCAACATGCTATCTACTTTGATGCCCCCAGAATGTAACATGGTAAATTGTATATGATAAAGATGAGATGTAAAAGCCCCCACAATGTCATGTAAAATATACCTATACATATATATATATATATATAGATATAAATCATCCTTCACACAGGATGTGTCGAAAATTGCACACTTCATACTTCTCACCCCACAGAGACCCATTTTTTCCTCTAGTTTTATCTTGCTCATTAAAACTGCTCTCTCACTAATAGGTCTTATGTCCCAGAGATAGACTAACCTCATGCAGGTACGTTCAAACTCTTTCACTTTCCTCTTTAAAAGGAAATACATTTCTTCTATTCATTGCTCTAATTTTGAGCCCCCATCAATGTATTTTCTGTTTATAAAACTAGCAATTCACAAGGTTCCACATTCATCTTGTGCATGGTATGTAAAATATCATCCACCCATAAAATGTTACTTTTAGATTTTAAATACAATCTAATGTCAAAAATAGTAATATTCTAGAAATCAATGTATTAAAGCAAGTGCATAATAACAAAATAATATATGTGATGATGAATGGGCATATAGTTATGAGGACCTAAATGCCAAATGGAAAACTCACCTGCTTAGAGTAACACACAGCACTGGACTACAGGCTTCAAATATTGGTACATCAGCACCACATAAAACTGCTTGACTGTTGACTCTTCACCGCTCTTCAGCTAAGGGAACATCCTCTTCTCTACTTGAACAGAGTCTTTAGAAGCTCTTCCAATTAACCATCACCCTTACAAGGGCCTTTAGAAAGGGCTAGCTCTTGATGTGAATAGCAATTCTTTTTAAGCCTCAGAACTGCAAAACTCATCAAACTGGTTATCTCTGGGCTCTACAAGTCAGACCAGCTGGTTATTTGTTCACTTGGAAGCTTCATGGTCCAATCAAAACAAGTCTCATAGCTGTGTAGCCTTTTATGAACTGCTAAAGCCATAAAGTTCTTGGCCAGTGAAGTCAGTTCTCTTTCTCTCTCTCTGACTGACCAATCAAGAATCAATCAGCTCTCTCAGGTTACTTTGACTTTTAAGGGCTACAAATCCACAGGAACAGCTTTTCAGCCCCTCTCTTGTGTCTTCTCCTTGCCTCAAATTCTCCTGCTGCTACTCTTTTCAAATTGATAGTCCTTGTTTGATCCTGTCTCAGTCTTCAAAGGTTTATATGATTTCTCATTTTCTTAGTTTGACTCTCTTTAGTCATAATACACATAAAAGTTAATTAACAGAGAAATCAGTTTCATCAGGCTTTTCTCTGAAAATCTCATCATGACAGTCTGCCCGTTTGCTATCTTGGAAATTGCATTTCTTCACACTCACATTTCTCAATTTAAAAAATATAAGGTCTCATTTTATAGTTCTTTTTAACATTAAACTCTTCTCCCACAAATGAGACATTAATGGCAAATCTGAGCCCTCACATCTCTAATCCAGATGTATAAAACTTTTGGCTTATGACTGCATGGGGCCCGCAAAACTTCCCCAGTATGACCTAAATCAGATTAAAATCAAACAGGGAAATATTTAACAAAATGCATAAAAATACAATAAATCATAATGTTAATTTTTCTAAGTCCATATGCAGGTTTGATCTTGACACCACTACATTTTTCACCACAAATCCTTTTTACCTTAGAACTTTCCAAAATCCCATATGAAAACTATTTTTTCATACAAATATTTCAGCAGTCTATATAAAAACAAAGTTCTTTTCTTTATAATCAAAGGTGTTTGGAGCATCTTAGATTTCAAGATGTTCATCCAAAACAAGGTGTGTCTAGTTGGCTCAGTGTATTAAAAAATCAGGCCTGGGGGCAGGAGGTCCTGGGTTCAAATTTGACCCTTAAATACTTCCTAGCTTTATGAATGGGCAGGTCAGTTACCTCCAATTGCTTAGCATTTGTCATTCTTCTGCTGTGGAATCAATACATAGTGGTGATTCTAAAAGAAGGTAAAAGTTTTGTTGTTGTTTTAAATGAAGCAACATTTTACAAACTTTGATATTCAATGCACATATCTCCATTCAAAAGGGTTATCCATTCCCAGTGGCAAGCATGCTAAAGAGCTCTGTTCTCTTCAATCTTCTGTTTTACATTTAGATCAATGACTTTAATTTGACATAAAAATTAGACAATAAGCATCAACCATGTTTTAGACAGTGTGATAGGCATACAAAGTGTAATAAGTATATGAAGACTAATGGATGATAGTCCTTGCCATTAAGTTAGTATCTGGAGATATAATCACTGGCCAGTAAATACAGCATAGAAACATAAATACAAAGGGAATGCGGGAGGGCTGCTACATGTCAGTTTAAGGAAAGGTCTTTTGGAGATGAGGCAGGAGAGAAGCTAAGGGTTAAAAAAAGTGAAAGGCAAAGGAGGGTACTCTGGGCCAAAGGAAGGGGAGAATACTCTGTGGAAAAAAATAAGGAGTCAGTACATTCGGATTGGATATTGGATAATATCAGGGATCAGCATGGTGACCTTGTTTGACTGGAATGTAGAGGGTATGAGGGGGAGTTATCAGCCTGCAATGATTGCCCAGAGTCAGAATGGAAAGGACTTTAGATGCCAAAAAGAGGAGTTCGTAGTATATCTTAGAGGCGATGGGGTAATATAATATGTTTGCAGATTTGTGGATGAAACAAATTTGAGAGAGAATCATACTATATTGCTTTAGTTTTAACCCTGGCCACCAATAAAAAAGGGAATGTGCATTCTACTTTAAAACTATTTTAAAATATTATATCTTTTTCTAGAAATAGAGACTCAGAATAAATCTATATTTCTAAGTCAGCATATCTCAATTTTAGAAACTAACTTCGCTACTTAGTTGAGCTATGATTTCTAGTTATTTGATATGAATTTTAAAAATATTTGGGAAAATAAGTACTGCCTTCCTTATTAAATCGTAAAAGAAATCAGAGTGGCCTTAATGAGAATGAAGCATCAAGCTTATCAAAATCAGATGGGAGGGCCTAATGAGAAATTTTACATATTCTGCATCGATTTTGTTTTTCCTTTTCCTTGGTTTCCATGGAAATCTGTATTTGTAGGAAAACTCTAGAGTCCTTGCTTCAGGCAGAGGCTATTTTTTCATAACCTAATGTTATTGTGAGCACTTGAGGAGGTAGGGATGTATGTCTAGGAGGAGGATGGATGGTTTGAATGAATATAAACCTAACTAAGATAAATATGGAGGCCAATGTGAATTTTTGCCAAGACGTTATTAAAAATAGATAATTTATTAGAATATTCACCATTTTGAGGTCTTGTTTTGAAATTAATAGGATTTGTATCTGCTCAGCATAAGGTTTCAGAAAAGTAAGAATATAAACCAGTCTATAAATTTAGTTACCAGGCAACAGATAGATTCATAATCATAGGCCAGACTTAAGGTTATATGAATTTAATATACTGAGTAAACAGTGTTGTCCTGAAAATTTGAAGCTTTGGGCTTTATTTTATTTAACATTTGTAAAAGATAAGGTCACAATCACACAGTCATCTCAGTAATATGTAGATGGATTTATATATGGAGACAAAAAGAGAGGGCAGGAGGGAAAGAGGCAGAGAGAGAGAGAAGGTGTGAGAGAGAAATTTATGAACATGATTATATCCACATCATTTTCTCTCTTCTATTGTATAATAATCATGAGGCAAAAATTCAATGAATGTCATATATTACCGTGATACATTGTTTTCTCCCATACTAGTTAGGAGTTAGTGCAGTCAAGTCAACATTAGTATAATGCTAATAATAACTAGATCAGTAGTAGCTATCACTGTTAATTTTAATGAACACAATTAACTGTTTCTCATGTTCTACATGAAGCTTACATCTCAAAGATCATGATAAGTTTGTTGAATGAATGAGTCCAAGTATTATTTAATCAATATAGGAGCCGAGAGTTACTTTTATTCTATTGTCTTGTGCTGCCATTTGCTGCTATACAATTTTTAAAAACAAAGGAATTTCCAATTGCTAAATAACAAAGAAACACCCACAGACCTGGCAGGACCACAGAGCTAAGTGAGTTCCATGCCTCTCATGTATTCTAGGGAACAGAGAAACCATCCCAAGAGTCCTCTTCCATTGGTAGACTAGATGTTGGCTCTAGACAGAAGTTCAAATGCCTGGCCTATATGATTCTGTCACTATCTTTTGAGTATTCCTTTCTTCATCTATTTCCCTTCCTCTCCCTTTCCCTATATAAAGTGACTTTGAGAATCCCCAAAAGACTGGGATGAAGTGAGTGTAGGAACACTTGTATGGATGAAAAAATGTCCAGATCTGAGGAAATGTTCAAATGACCATCACTACATTTACCTAACTTGGTGACCTCTTAGCTTTTACTCTGGCTTAATTTTTCTAGTTAGAGACATGCTCAACACCAAATGAGAAGAAATTGATATTACTTCCCCATTCATACTTTTAAGAAAATAATTTTGTTATTGAGCTTGGACTTGGGTGCAAATTAAGGAATAGCCTTGTTTTGCACACAAGCTCTTTCCCTTCCTCATTGCAGTCCATGTCTCTGATATTAAGGGAACGACCAGGGAGCCATTCTGCAGATAATTTAACACCTGGACTAATTTAACATTGCAAACTTTGCAGTGAGAAACTGTGTGGGCTAATGAGTCAAGTGGCTATCTAGGAAATTTATGGCCATTTGCTTCCTTGGCTGTTACAAAGATGTGTGAGGCAAGCTATTAGAAAGAATTCTGAGCTCCTAGGAGGAAATTTCCTTTTAGGGCAAAATAGTTTTATTGTGATCCAGAGGACTTTGGTGATGATGTGTGTTATAGTGCTCTGAGGTACTGCCAGTATGGCTGTTAAGATATGTGCTGTTTAACTATCCATAAGCAGAGGACAAACTGAGGCAGTAGAAACACCGAGGAAAAGCAACTGCCTGACTACAGGGGTGGAGGGGACATGACAGAGGAGAGACTCAAAACGAACACTCTAATGCAAATATTAACAACATGGCAATGGGTTCGAATCAAGAACACATGTGATACCAGTGGAATCACGCGTCAGCTACAGGGGGTGGGGGGGAGGAAAAGAAAATGATCTTTGTCTTTAATGAATAATGCTTGGAAATGATCAAATAAAATACTATTAAAAAAAAGATATGTGCTGTTTAGAGAAACAAAACTGTAGCCTAAAAATGGGACAGGGAGAATATCTTAGTTTGGTTCCCACTTTTGCATCAATGAATTTAGTGACTTTGAGTAATCGGTTAAATCATCTTCTGCTTCAAGAGTTCTGTAAACTGATTTTTTAAAAAATATTTTTATAACTATCTCAATGTAATTATCTTCACTTGTAATCCTAAATCTTTTATTTTATACATTCAGAAATATACTGAGGAGTGTCCCTAGACTTCTCCCAACTATCAAAAGGCTCCATGACACCAGAAAAGACTAAGAACCCACACTCTACTTAATTTTCCCAGTAAAGGACAGAGAAAATGAGTTATTGTTTCCTTCTCCTCTATGTGACATTGCTATGATTAATTAATTGGTAGGTTTGATTAAGAAGTGAGTATTATATCAGAGTTGGAAAAAGGAAGTTGGGCACTGGTTCTTATGGGTAGAATTCACATTGGTGTGCAAGTGTCAACCAAATGAATCTTTGATAACTCTTATACAGAGTTGATATACAATGGGGTGGGGAGGTGAGAGAAAGTTGAGGGGCAAAAAGTGACTGCTATACATGCAGTATGAATTACGGGGTGCTGAAGCAGCCAAAAAACAAATGCCATTTGGACTGCATTAAGAGAGGCATAGCTTCTAGGAATAAAAAGGTTCATTTGTGCTCTGCCTTGGTCAGACTTCATCTAAAATATTGTGTACAGCTGTGGGTGCTGCAGTTCAAGGAGAGTGACAAACTGGGAAGCGTCCAGAGGAAGGCAACAGAATAAAAGGACTTTCCATCCATATCCAGTAAAGAGCAGTTGAAGGAACCTGGAATGTTTTGTGTGAAAACAGAAGATTTGGGAGGAAAAGGCATGGTAATCCCTGACTATTTGAAAGCCCATTGTGAAGAAGAGGAATTATGTTGGTCCCAAAGGGCAGTTGGTAAGAGTTACAAAGAAGCAAATTTAAGCTTGATATTAAATAAAAAAAAAATAAACAATCAGCCAAGTGGTTAGAAAGCCAGGCCTAGAGAAGGGAGATCCTGGGTTCACTTCCTAATTGTGTGACCCTGGACAAATTAATTAGCCCTCACTGCCCAGCCCTTACTGTAATTCTGCCATGGAAGAGATACTTAGCTTCAATCCCAAAACAGAAGGTAAGGGTTTAAAAAACAAAACAAAAGAGCAAACAGATACTTCCTGACAATTCATGTCCCTAAGTAGAAGGGGTAACCACATATATGGTAACTCTAGTGAGTATTCCATTGTGGTGTGGATTAGACCAGTTGCTACTGAAGTGATCTTGTGATTGTGTAAAATTTTTAATATCACATTTTATTAATATTTTTCTTTACCTCATTCCATTTATTTTCTAAAATACAGCCCTCCCACTTAGAGAGTGATGCCTCATAACAAAGAATAAAGAGGAGGAACAACCATTTCAGCAATTCCAGTCAAATTAGGAATCAAGTAAAACAGTTAAATACATCATTTCCCATCCAAAGTCCTCCCTTCCTTTTCCCACACACCCAGCAAAGAAAGGAGGGAGGTACATTCTCATGTCTTCTTAAAGGTCATTATATGTCAATTAATTCTATAAAGCCAGTTTCCATTTCTGTTATTCATCTTCATATTATTTATTTTTAAACCTCACCTTCTGTCTTAGACAGGCAATTGAAATTAAGAGACTTGCCCAGAGTTACAGGGCTAGGAAGTGTCTGAGGCCAGATATGAATCTAGGTTCTTCTGACTCCCCACCTGGCTGTATCCACTAAACTACCTAATTGCTCTAGTTTTCATGTAATTTCAAGAGTTGAGTGGGAGATTAGAGGCCATTGAGTTCCCAACCTTCTCCTTGTACAGATGAGGAAGTCGAGATTGAAAAGATATAAGTGGCTTGCCCTAGTTATATATCTAGGAAATCTCTAAAGCTGGATTTGAACTCAGATCTTCTTGACTCAAAGTGAAACAATCTATTAATAGTACTAGTTAATTGGGAAGTCTATGAATTACTTTATTTGTCTTTTTGAGAAGAATTTGCAAGCTGTCCTCCTATTTAACTTCAACTTCCTCATTTTCTAGTTTCATTTCTAATGTGAATGGCCATGTTGATATAATATGATTTCTCTGGGCATTTCTTCACTGCATAAATATGTTGCATTTAGTATACCAGAAGGCAAGTTAATGTATAGAGAGTCAAAACTCTGTGATTCTTAGCAACCTCAGGGTTTACATTAAGCAAGATTGTGAAAGAGATGAGGTTGTCTCTTCCCACTGGCCCCACCTTCCCCTTTCCTGTCTCTTTCAGCCCTCTTTCCACCTCTGACACTTTGTTCTGCCTGGTTTCTCTTATGACAGGAAAACCTAGCAAAAGAACTCATATTCTTAGTTATAATGTACTATTTATCGCAGAAAAGTGCCGTTTAAAAGGGAATCTCAAGAGAAGCTAATATTTTAAATGAAAGAATGTATCACAAAAGATGGCATTTAAGAAATCAGTGGGGTGAATAATTAGGGAAGGACAATCTCTTAAATTATAGCTCAAGCTAATTTTGCTGAATCTCTTCCAACCCCATTGCATCTTTTGTTCCCATTTATTTGTTAAATATAATATAATATGTAATATAATAAAATAATATACATGAATTTTATAAATATGTAATAAATTATAATGAATCTGCATATTCAAAAGAAAAAAATTCTCACATTAACTAAAATCTGCGACTCATTCCTCACCCCTCCCCTTCTTCCCAAGAAGGCAGTTAATATGATATCTCCTATTATATTTTAAAAAATTTCCTCAATATTAAATACTCTGGGATGAAGATGAGAAGTGATTTAAAATTTTTGAATGTGTTTTAATATTTGAATAAAACTTAATAGTCAAGTTAAATCAACAAATATTTATTTATTTTGAGGTAACTTTGTTGTAGACCAGTGGATGGAACTCTAGGTCTTAATCAAAAAGATGAGTTCATATTCCTTTTTAGATACTTGCCAGCTGTGTGGCCCTGATGATAAAATCATTTAACCTCAGTTTCTTCATCTCTAAAGTGGGTATGACATTAACATCTACTTCCTAGGGTTGCTGTGAGGAACAAATGAGATCATAACTGTAAAGCATTTAAATCACTATCACCTAGTAAAGGCTATATAAATGTTAACAATGATTTTAAGCACTTACTCTGTGCCAGGAATTGTTCCAGCCTTCTGGTAAACCATTGGAATCTTGTGATCAATATTTCAAATATCCATAACTTTCCTCCCTCCCCACCCCATGTCAAATAAATATGTACAGGAGCACTGACTCTTGAATACTGAAAAATGGGAATTCTTGGCCAAAGGTGGGTTGGGCTAGTTGGCCTCTAAGATCCCTTTCGAATGTGGGTATTTATAATTCTGAGGCCTATTCTTTCTTGTCACTGTGCCAGGGAAAGTAGTGTGCTGAATTTCCAGACAGAGGACAAACATCCCATTTCCAATTCTCATCCTTACTATCTGTGTGACATAAGGCAAGCCATTTACTCTCCCTGAACCTTGCTTAATTCCTCTCTCAAATGAAGAGTGGGACTAAATAATCTCCGAGGCCCCCTCCTGTTTTAAAGCTATAATCTTATGAATTTTTCTCATCAAGAAAAATTCTAGAATATAACTGATTTCTCTAGGGAATGTGTAAATTCACTTGCAAGCAAGAGAGGTCTTCACCAGCAAGAGAAGATAAGTTTATCATTAACATTCAGGCCTTTCTGCCCCTAATCTTATATGCTGTGTGTGACTGCCACAAAGAGCATTTATGTACTTATGAGAGTTGTTTGGTTTTTTTGCCCCAGACCAAAAACATAAATCTTGTTCCTCTCATAAAAACATTTAAAGAAAAAAGTTATGATAGCTTTATCTATATTTCTAAGTTAAATGTGTCAAGGCACTAAGAAGGCATTTATCTTCCCTGTCTTGGTGCCATTTTCTGGCTTGCCCCTATGGCCCTGCTACATTTGTTTTTTCTTGAAAAATCCAATAAAAGGCAGGCAAATAATGTCTTTCAATCCTTGAGCTTCCCAAGAATAGAACTCTTGCTTGGCTAACTTGTAGAGACAATTAAACTAAGCAATTGCTCAGTTTCACTGGATGTTGTTATTACAGCATTTGTTCCCTTCCTGACAAATTGCGTTATTCCTCTGCCCTCCTGCCATTAGCAGACCCATAGGGAGCCAGGTGGTGAGCATGAGTGGCAGCGCTCTCATCCCTCAGCCCTGAGGCAGATGAAGGCTAACTCTGACAAGTGCCTTTGATTTTGTGTAGTGGTAAAAAGGGGATGGGGGATGAATTGGAAAGGAAAAAAAAAATCTTTTGAGTGCTGTCCTTTGCCTGGAGCAGAAGGCAGTCATCTACTTAGTGTTCAGAGTGAATCTGATGCCCTCCAACTCATTCAATAATTGCCCTGATTTGGTGCCTCAGGCTTGACTTTCTTCTAGCTAAATGTTGTATTCCCCAACACTCCCATCTCCTCTCATCAAATAGCCTTTTCTCTTTACCTTTGTGATATAGCTACATTACTCTGCCTGTTTGATAGAATTGATGGACCAACAACACCAGACATTTCTGCTTGCAAAAAATATTCTTCTCACCTCCTTCCTTTAATTTCCATTTCTCCACACTTAATTAAAAAAAATAGGATCTTAGTTAACTTGAAAGTTTTTGCTGGCTAATTCTGATGAAGATTGAAGCACTATTCAAAGTCAATTCTACATGCAGATGCATTGATCATTCTCTTCCCTGCTCTCCTTTCAATGAGTGATGGGCACTAACCTTGAAATTCTGTAGGTCCACCTGTTGCTCCTAATCATTTGGTTAGTATTGTACAGTTCTGTGATTCTGGAGTCAGAATGCTATTATTGAAATATCTGCTATAACACTAAATGTATGACCTTGGGCAAGCTATTCAATTTTTGAGCCTCAGTTTCCTCATCTGTAAAGCCAGAAGTTTGAACAAGACAACCTCGAAATGTCCCATCTAGCTATGATCTTTTGTTTCAGTAGCAGTGGTGCCTTATAATACATTGTAGCTTTCCTTCTTTAAAAACAAACCCCCAAATATCTGTATTACACCAGCAACACAGAGCTGAAGAATGGTTGTAAGCACAATGGCTTCAAAAGTTAAGACCATAACCTGGAATGATAAATCTAATTCTTCAAGCCACCAACCCTCATACCTCCTTCAATGGGGTCCCTCCCTGAGCCAGTGGCTTAAGAAACTGAATGTTGTCTACTGCCCAAGCCTGTTATTACTGACTTTGACATGACTTCAGTTTCTCTACCATAACAACAATAACAATAACAACCTCATGGCCTCTTGGGAAATTGTATCATGTAGTCTCTTTAAAGAAGGTAAAATCTCTCTATATCTTCATATTTGAAGTAAGCTGCAGTCATTGGCTCATCCTTTTATTCCTCTTTCTTTTCATCCCAGAGGCACCTGTGTTATGCCCAGATAAATAGCCCTTCATATATTTTTTACCAAGCAATACCAAAGATTTTGTGTATTGAGTGGCTAAATCTGACTATCAGTTTTGCTATTGCTTCTTATTCTGCAATTTAGTATTGAAAGCCCATATTTCAAATCAGGTTGGCTGCTCATTTTTTTTATTTGATAAACAAGATTACTTTCAAATGCTAGACATGATCTCCTTGAGACATCAAGCAGACATACAAAAGGGAAACAACTAATCCAGAAAAGATTTTAGAGTTCCTGAAATCTTTTTAATATTTTCACTTGAGAATGTCACCATAAAAATAGGTGCATTAATTTTTTTTTAATGAATACAATTTACATTTTAAAGGTTTCTACTTAAAAATCCTGGGACCTTTTAAGCAGGTAGCTAGAACCATTTTCATCTCGCTAGACCATTTCAAAAACCTTTGTGCTATTTAAGCTGTATTTCAGAGTTTGATAACTAAGAATAGGGATGATTACAGATGAATATTTAAGTGCTGGGCAATAACAATACTATTCTTGCCACATCTGTTTCAATGTTGCTTTCTCAAAGGGATAAAATGTCTGCTCTGTACAGAAGCTACATTTCAACAAGCCACATTGAGATAAACACAGACTAAAGTATTATGGTTTGAAGGTAATTTGCTTTTTAAAAGGCACGTTTGTATTTCAAAGGGGGGTTAATGTTCAATAAGGTAATTTTAAAAGCCCTATGTTTGAGTGAATCATCCCTTCAAAATCAGAAATGGCTGTTATTTAGCATCCTTAAATGCCAGGATTTAGCTTTCACTTCTGTCTATGCTGGTGCATCGCATTCTTTCCCTAAGTGTTTAGAGTTTTATTATATGTTCCATTTGAGGATTATCACAGAGTTAGAGGGGACAAATGATTGATGTTAATGAAGCACTGTGACTTGTAGGGACTGAGCTGACTCAGGAGTCTGTTGCCCCAAAATCTATATTCCTTTTCTTTCAAGGACTTCCTGATGAAATTGGGCAGTGAGTCTCTGCTTGCTTTAACTGCCATGTTAGAGGGTCAAATTTCAGTTAAAAGAATATGAATTTAGGATTGAACCTATATATACTTGCAACTAAATAATAAAAAATAATACTAAGATATTATTTGAAAGGCTTTGAACAGCTCATCCGTCCAAAACAGTCTTTGGCTAAGGGTACTGTCATTAGAAAAAGCCTTTTAAAATTCAATAGGTAGTTTCTTATAGGGAGAGTATCATAGAAGATAGTCAACCATTCCTGTATTGATGTAGTCCATTCTATAGGTACACTACAGAAAAGCTTAGAAGATTCCTGACTGGGTCTTTTGGAAATGAGAGATAAGAGCAACAGGTGAAATTAAGCAAGGAAAGGGAAAGCAAAGACTGAGCTGGAATGTGAATGAGGTCATGGAAAGCAGAACTAAATGAGGACTTCTGGACTGAAAGTATATATGAGGCCTTGTGTACATACAGCAACCTTGAACAGCCCCATAATTTTTCTTATGGCCAGCTCACACACTATTTGGATTGCAGGGGATCAGATAAGGAGACAAAGATATTTTTTCTCAGCCTTCTACATTTCTAGCTAGGCAATCAGTATGAGGGTGGGAGTGAAGGCAAGGTGTGACTAGATGGACTTTTTTCTGTTCCCATTAGTTGACTTCTTACTCAATAAAGAACTTACTTTTGATACTTCTTTCTGATTGAAGAAATGAGTGAAGGCTACCTGGTTTAGGTCCCAACAGTCATTTATGCTTTAATGCAACACTGTCAGAAATGGAACCAAGTAACTCATTTTATTTGTCAAAGTAAAGAGGAAATTTTAACAATTATTAGGAAAACATAATCAAGAACTGGTCTGGGTAATTCAAGTTGCCTACTTTCTTTTTTCCTGATATAGATTTTGGGAGCAAATTTTCTCAAATAATTTCTTGATCTTTGGCCTTCCTCTTGACTGTATAGAGTTATATTCTCTTTTGGAAACTAAAGCATCCCAGGAGAATATTGTAAAGAAAAGCAAAGCCCGTTCATATTGTTAATATTTTTAGGTACCAATATTTTCTCTTTAGTTGTCTTTTTAAAAAAAGATAAAGAAAAAATAAAGATAAGCAAAGATTATGTTATTTTTAAATTGTGGAAAATCCAACTATCTTAATAAATATTTCAGTAATGTTCTTATGTTCAAGGTTAATGTTCATTATGTCTGTAAATTTTCAAGTATCTATGGAGCAGTTGAAAGATCATTTGTTTTTGGTCCCAAGGATTTGGGTTCAAATCCGACCTCTACCATTTACAGTCTCTGTGTTCTTGGGCAAGTCATTTAACCTTTCTTAGTTTCAGTTTCCCCAGCTGTTTAATAGTTGGATTAAACTGGAGGAACTCTTAAGATCCCTTCCAGGTCTAAATCTATGGTCTCAAGTCTTACTCTAATGCTTCATTGTGAGATGGGAGCAACCCTAGGTTCTCTAATGTTAGTCCTATATGGACAATGCCAATGAGTTGCAGCTATAAGCTCTAACATGGAAAAGTCTGAAGTATGGACTGACCAACCTTCTTGGCTAAAGGCAACCTGGCTCTAAATCTGTAGGGTGTCATTGGTATGGAGTTAGCCACAGAAACACACAAAAGGTGATCTGCTGAGATATGGAGACATGTTCTGTTTCCTAATGGAGGGAGTTAATGAAATCATGAATTCTTGGATCAAAGTATTTTAAAGAGGTGACTTTGTATTTCTGCCCATTAACAGAGTTTTCACGGATCTTTTAGTCCTTTTGCATCTTTGTCAGTCCTTTTCCTAAGGCATTTTCCTCTACAACTGCAAAGCATTCTATGTGTTAGCCACTAATGTCTCACTGCATGTGTTTCTGCCAAAAGAAAAAGCTAAGAAAAAGAAGCTATATAAGAGGGTTATAAAATGGTATTGTAGGATAGAATCTATTCTTTCAAAGAAAAAATATAGTACAAAGAAAGGCCAGATGATCTTGGGTTCATGGAATCTGAGTTCAAGTCACAACTGCCACCTTGGGTAAGACATGTCCCTTCCTTAGTCTGAGTTTCCTTATCTGTAAAATGAAGGGCCTAATTTGGTTTGGGCCAGATGACTTCTGGTTTCTCTTCTACTTCTAAATCTATGACTTACAACTTTTAGAATAAATGGACATTTTGTTGACTGTTTGCTACAGTTTTTTTCTTCCTCCTGTGATTTCATCTAATTAAATCTAAAGCAGTGTTTCATCAGAACAGTGTGCCTTCTGCAGTTCCCTCATCCCCGCTTAGAACTCAATGTTGGCAGAAAGAGGACATATGGCTGAAATTCTTGCTACCAATTATATTGCAAAAAATCATCCCACTGAGAAAGAGCAGACAAAACTATCTCATTAAGGCAAAGTTCAGATGCTTTGTTCAAGTGAGCTTTCAGATCTCAGCACTTGCATCTCCCCAAAAATACATCATCTGCAACAGGTAAGGATGAAGGCCCTGTACCTCTGCTCCTTGGTTTTATATTCATAATTGCAGAGCAAGCTCTTCATTCAGAAAAGGTGGCTTTAATGAGTCAATCAATTGCATAAGGAGAAAAAACACATGACAAGGAAAGGTTACCAAGAAAATGGAAAAATCCTAGAGAAAGGTTGTTAGAGAAGTTTCTGTTTCATTAGACAACTGGCAGTTAAGGCAGGAGAAGTCTGAACAAATTCAGGATTTGAAGGTGTCCTTTTTGCAACTGAGTTAAATACAAAATAATTTCTCTTCCTCAGTGAGTGTGGCTTTCTTTTCCTAACATGGAGTGGAAATAGTTTCTTCTGATTACCCAAGCAGTTTTAGAGATTCAGGTAAAGGCTTTGATTAGAGACATGGAATTCTTTGTTCCAATTTACATATGTTTAGTCATACAGATTTTCTTTCTGCCCTGTGGGAGCAAGCTTGCAGGTAATCCAGAGTAGTATTTTACAGAGGAAGAGAAAAAAGCTGCATTTAGACAGTTCTTGTTGGAAAATTGTGTCCCAGGGGTACAATAAAGATGCCAGTTTTATGAAACGGAAGCAGACCTTGAACATATTGAATTATGAAGACTGAAGAGAACGCAGACAATTAATAATGTGACTGCTCTTAAATGGAAATGAGAATTTGGAATAATGTTTTTTCTCAATATTGTGAAATGAGGAGCTCCATGCTCTCTGCCCTTCAGAAGAGACTGTAATGTAAATGTGTTACATATCCTTGAATCTAGACTGGGATATTGGAAGTGCTAAATAAAGTCAGCAATTATTTCTTCAGTATACTGCAAAGTTTAACTCCATTCGTCTTAAGTGATGAATCTCACTAGGGGTTGTAGACTGCTGTCATTTTGTACCTTCCTTGTCTTCTGATTTTATGATTATAGAATAAAAGATATATAAGTATTACAATTACTGTACTACAGTAGCTTTAGCTCCCACTCACAGTGGGAGTTTATCAAATACTTTTTCCCCTAATGTAAGAGAACCCATTCAATGTGTGCAAGTCAAAAAAAACTGGTATTAGATGGTTAGGTCAAAATTAAGTTTTTTGAATCAGGAGACAGCTGGAAAGAAGGAAATGTATTTTTCTAGGGCAAAATCTGAATCAATTTCTAGGTTTCCAACAGTTTCCAACAGAAAGTAAACTTTCAGCCAATGTCACCATTCTGGAATTCTGAATCCATTAATGACAAAATCGTACATGATTGGAAAATGATGCTGATAAAGATCTTAGTCACCCCATTTCTTCAACATACTTATTTGACAACTTCTACTAAAGGATTTTTTTTAACCTCGGAAGTGACAATGCCCTCAAGACCTGTGCTCTAAGAGAAAGAGCCAAGATTTCTTTTTGCACACCTTCCTTTCAACCCTGCCCTTCTGGATCCCAAATCCCTCATCTGAAAAGGGGCATAGTTGTTCTAGGTATTCTTCCAAGTCCTTTCAGTCTCCATAACTATAAACTCATTGACTTCTACTTGTCCACATTCCATTTAAACTTTCAGATAATTCCTGTTCTCATCTACTCATGAGATTAGTAATTTGTGAATGATAATGATGACAGTAATAAAATGTCTCTTATTTATATGGTGCTTTTAGGTTTGCAAAGGACATACACATGCATACACATGTGATCTTATTTGATTTTCCTTTGTTTTTTTAATGATGTTTAAAGTACAGGAGACTTTTAAAGGAAAATGTCTTTATGTCCTTTTCTCATTAACAGTACAAGTATATATATTTCTGGATTCTCCCCTATATACTTCTTCCCTATCCCTTATTTTTTTTGTTGGTCTTTGTGATGACTCTTTCTGATAAAGATGAAGTCATTTCTTTCTTAATTTCATGCCTTTTCTTCTCCAAGCTTATTTTACATAGCCCCCCTTTTTGATATTTGCCTATATATGTCACCTTTTTTTTTCCCCTCAGTGTGTCTTTAGGCATAGGTAAAATAATAGCCTTGTCTAGTCACTAAAGAATTTAAACAATGATTTTTCTGGTTGGTCCTACCTGGGAAATGATGTACTTAGGTGACCAGAATGTTGGACTTGAAGTAAAGAAGGCCTAAGTATAAATGTTACCTCAGACCCTTAATAACTTTATGACCTTGGACAATTTATTTAACTTGCCCATCTCATTTTTCTCATCTATGTAAAATATGAATGCTAGATTTCATGATTCCTAACATCCTATCTGGTTCTAAATCTTTCATTGTCTGATGTTTTCACACAACTTTCTCTTATTTATCTTTCTTATGTTCCTTGATCCAGTAATGAGTTTATATTTCAGAATGTCTTCATATCCTTTAACTTCTACAATCATTCTAAAATTATTCAGATTTCTCCTTTTGTTTGAAATCCAACATTGTAATTGATAGTTAAACTCAATCTTGCAACACCCCTTATATTGTAAATTGATTTCCTTTACCATTTTGTCATTTGTCCTTTCAGAATATTCTTTATCATTAAGAGTGTTCATATTATTTTATTTCTCTTTTCTCTTTATTCATTGTATTGGAATCTCATTACAACTTTTTCAACTCTTTGATGGTTTTCCCTTGTAACAGGTTTTATTTGGATCATTAGTTGTTCTTTTATAAGTTGTGACAGGGAAGCTGGTCTTAGAGACAACCTCTCACTCCACCATCTTGCTAAAGTACAAGGTCAACTTTTCTTGCAATGTCTTTTTTACGTTTTATTTATTGTATGCCATTATACAGGTGGATGATACTGTTGGTAAGTGAAGCAGAGCATTGGGATATAAGCTTATCATCAGGGGGTAGGCTTGAAGAAAGCAGCTTTGGGATAAAATCAAAAGGAAACAAGATGACCATAACATTTTGAACCTCATCCTGTTTCCAAATACCTTTAATTCCTTCTGCTGGTCATCTCTATATTAAAGTTTTTCATTCTTTGTTGTTTGGACATTAAAAGTATGGTAACATTGATATTAAAAATTGTCCTTAAGTTTTATGCAACAATTTAATGAGAAATAGTTCTGTTTGTATTGGTGTTTCCCTTCTGTTCTACTCTTCAAATGAGTAGCAAGGCTGATTGTATCCTACAAGATGATGAGATCTCCCAAAGATGAGTTCACTTGGGGGCATGGTGGAGAAGCCAAAGAAGTCAAAAATAAGTGCAGCCAGGTGGGAAAAATGAAATGTCTAAGGAGCTGTCAATCCTATCCCCACTTTAAATCAAAACCTCCAAATCCAAGAGGGTCAGGGAGTGTGAGCAAATTTTCTGTAAAGTGCAGTAAATACTTGGTCTACAAAAGAGAGGTCTTTTTTCTCAAAGAGAATAGGTTATAAATAAAAAATGCCTTTTCTCTCTTGTTTTTGATCCCCAGTTGCAACTTTATATCAGATTCTTTATAGGCAAAAATGGATAGATCTATAAAACAAATGTCCACTTAAACTTCTTTATAATTGGTGCTGTAGAAATAGCCACAAATATTTTCTTTATGGAGTTCTATGAGCTTCATCCAGAGATAGGAGTAGTTGGTTTTGTTTGGGCAGTGAGAGAAAAGACTTAAACTGTTACAGATGTTATTTTAGACAGGACTTGGAAGACAACACAGAAGCCTGGGCACTATAAAGGGCTAACTTTCCTGGCTTGTTCTTCATTAACACTATTTAAAACTTGTTTTTCCTTCCTCATTTCTTTTCTTTTCTTTCTTAGAAATACAGGAAGTGATAACCTTTCATTCAAAGCCAGGCAGTAAAAAAATAGCTTCACTTTGAAGATGACCTGTATTCTTTCCACATAACTGGGATAATGGTTCTCTTGGGGAATAGGGCAAGGGGAGAAGACATGTAACTCATTTATGAAAATATATTATCAAAAGATAAATAAGTTTCTGAGTTCAACTAGTAATACGTTAGCATTGCAACGCATAAAAAGCTCACAGGTCCAAGCTGTTAAAGGAGTTAGTAATATACAGTGCAGCAGGACTACTTTACAATGACAGAGGCAAGCCTTGGGTGAGGGACCTGTGAAACAGGCATTTTCCAGGAACAACTACATAGGTGGGAAATAGGGCGCTAGGAAGTGTGGTGTTGGGGGGTGGGAGTGGAAAACAGAGTAAAAACATAGGAGGGATTAGTTTGAAATCTTTGCCCTTTGAATTAATTCTAGTTGACCTACTTGGGCAATGATTGAAGAAATTTTTATTCAGTTTGCCCTGATCTATTCCCTGGTGAGCATATGCTTGTAATTTTTTTATGAAACCATTTTCACAGCCTGTTTTAGGTGTCAGGAAAGTAGGAGAGAGGTTTTTTGGGTTGTTTTTCCTATCCTATTTTGCTTTCATTCTTACTGGGTTGCTTATGCTACTGAATTGCTTTTAACTGTATGTGCAACAGAGCTGCATTCCCTCAAATGGCAGGATTATTCTAACAAAGGATAAAAATAGTTCTAAATAATGACAAGAAAAAAGCATAAAAGAATGCTTTTTCAAGGCTGAAATGTAATTGCATATTTTCATTATCTCCTGTGATCTCTGTCAAGGAATACATTGGTAATAACTATTCCTGTCATTGAAATTTCCTTTAAAAAAAACAACTCCTAACATATCTGGAAATCAAGGGGGAAAGTTAATATAAGACTTTGAGTTGATTTGGTCCAAGGCAAAGATGCCCTTTGATAGGAAGGGTAGGGAAAGGTCAACCCTTCCTGCTTAAGAGAACTTTACCAATTCAGAAATATTTTATTCATGGGGATACAGAAATTCTAACCTCATGGCACTTGTTATCAGGTTCCATGGCCTTTTTCAAGAACTGCTAGTTTAGAATTCTGTCATTTATTATCTATAAGTGAAGTGAATGGACAGTGTTTTTGGATGGTAACTATAGTCAGGAAAGATATTAACTGACAGATACCTTTGTTAATAAATCCAAGTAGAGTATTTTCTAGGAGAGCACAGTACATATATTGTGTTATATGTATGTGAACTTCAACTACATTAAAATAAAACTGGTCCATATTGCTTACTTAGTATGCCTGGAGAGAAAAATTTAGAATAAACAAATGAAGATATATGGTTGCAATTCATATTGCAATAAAACTAGGCAAGAATAGGTTTCCAAATAGGACACCATTATCATAACTTTAATCTTATTTAAATTCAAAACTCTGACGGCAAACCTTGAAGCCTAGAGGAAAGACCAATAGCAAATTGTCTTGAGAAAGCAGATTGCACAGAAATTGCTTTCTATGGCCTATAAAAATAAAGGTTTTTAAAAACCCTTTGTAATTTAGAGAACAGCTGTCTATAATAAATCCAAGAAGCTTCATTTTTTGGTCTTTAAATTCAAATGAATAAACAAGTGAAAGACAAAAGTATCAGCATATAATTAGAAATACACTGTCAAGGCTCTGAATTACCAACTTCTCTCACATTGCACAGATAAAGCTGCCATATGTCCATATATCAGAAAAGGTGATAAAGATTTCTCAACTGATCAACAGAAATAGGGTATCGCCCTTCCTCAATTCCTTACTTAGGCAATCAAGTAACGTCTTCCTCAATCCCTTACTTAGGCAATCAAGTAACGTCTTCTGAATTTTCAGTGCATTGTGTCATTTGGTCAGATAAGTTTTCTTCTTATTTGTTTATGTGGTTTTGAAATTTAGAGTATTCAGGAAAATATTAGAAAGCATAGCATACATTTTTAAAGTAGTATTTGAAATTCTTATAAGATTTCTTTATATTTATTTTGTAAGTTATACCTTGCAAAAATTTTCTAGATACCAACATTATAAAATATCTAGTGAAGATTTTTTATCACAAGTTTAGAGAAGGCAAACTAAAACTCAGGGAGCTTAATTGACCCTCCCAAAGTTGCCTGGCTAGTAAACAAAGGCAACAAGCCTTCAAACCACGTCTTTTGATTCCTGGCCTTGCCCTCTCTTCACTATATCATAATAATACCTCACAGCATCATCAATTTTGAAAGAAACTCAAAAGGCTTCAGGTCCAGTCTGTACTTAAGCAGCAATCTCCTCTATAGAACATCTGACATTAGTTCATCTACTCTTTTGTGAAGGTCTTTATTCACTGCCATAGAAGGAACCAGAAAGTCCAAATGCAGATCAAAACATACCATTCTTTGTTTTATTTCCTCTTTTATGCTGATAATTTGACAACTTAGGGAAGAATAACAATCTCGTTGAGATGGGAAGAATTGATGCTGTATTTTATGTTTGTTAGCAGAGGTTGATAAAGTCCTTACAAGTGAGCAGTTTCCTTGACTTTTGTACTCACTGTACAATGGAGGAATTTTTATCATTGGATTTCTTTCCGCCAAATATCCCTAGATCTGTCATGATTTTTCAACCCAAGAAAGAGTCCTCCATTTTTAGAAGGCTCTTAAATCCTTCCTAAATCATTCGACTTACAGCCAAAAGATCTGAGTTACAAACTTTCTTCAGGTGCTGTGCAACAACAGTGAGCAAAACATTTCATTTCTCTCAGCATGAGTTTCCTCTTCTTTATAATGGGTATAATCTTAGCATCTCCTCTTTAGAGTTGTTGTGCAGATAAAAAACATAATATCTCTCAAGTGATTTATAAACCTGAAAACTTTGTAATTTAGCCATTTTGTTATCATCATTATCATTTATTAAGTACTCTTTTCATGAGCAATTCAAGCACCAAGAATAACCTCCTTGTACCTTCAGGCTTAACTTCATTGCAGTCAATTTCTGATTGTCCCTGCACGTGAGCAGAGTTTGGGGATGATTCCAACATTGAAATCATTCGAAGTGAAATGAAATATAGGAGTGACTATCCAGTCCTCTATGAGGCAGAACATCTGCCGTGAAGCTAGCTAATGGACTTCCTTTATTTTTTTTTATTTTTCCTTTTTTTTTTAAACCCTGACCTTCCATCTTAGAATCAATACTGGATATTGGTTCTAAGGCAGAAGAGTCATAAGGGCTAGCTAGGCAATGGAGGTTAAGTGACTTGCCCAGGGTCACATAGCTAGGAAGTGTCTGAGGCCAGATTCGAACCCAGGACCTCCTGTCTCTGGGCCTGGCTCTCCATCCATTTAGCCACCCAGCTGCCCCCCTTTACTTATAACACAATAATATATAAAAATGCATATTTTGGATATTTTTTCTTTTTGTTTATGTATATTTACCTCTTTGACATACAATAGGCACATATTTTATATATATATATATGTGTGTGTGTGTGCACATATATATATAACCAATATTTTATTTGTTGAAATATATATATTATATATATATGTTGTATATATATATAATTCAACAAATAAAATATTGGTTGCTTCACAGAAATCCAACTCAGGAGCCATAAGCAACTTTAACACAATGATTCTTCACTTCCCCTAGCCTTGCACTTATTTGGAGACAACCTAAAAAAAAAAAAAGTCTAGTCAGCAAGCATGAATTGTATTTAATTTCTAAGTCACTAAATCCTCCTTCACTCTCACCACCACTTTGATGCTTACTCACATTCTAAACCCTTTTTCATGGTGTGACATATACTAGAAGAAAACTATCATAAATCTCATCCAAAGGACATATTGTGGTTTCCTTAGGGCAGGCATTCCTTCTATTTCTAGGTATTTCTTTGGTTTCTGAGTTAAAAGGCACATTTATGTGAACATAAGTACCCATTTGTAGTCTGACAGAATTTCCTTGAGAACATAAAGAAATATACAACTTATTTCTTGATCCCTTAGAGGTATGTTATTTGTATTCCAATTGCCAAATTAATGCAAACCAAATCCTACAGGTCCATTCATTTATATCTGGTTCAACTGGATAAAATAACCTTTAAAACCCTGAAATTGCTTTTTATCAATTTTCTTCTTAGGCACCTTTTACTTATGCATCCTGCTCTCCTCAGAGAATTAGAGCACAAGGATTCAGATAATTGATGTTTTGTAATAGTTTGGGGAGGGGGTTGTTTGTTTTTTGCAATTCAGGTTAATGGATCAAAAGAAATAATTGAGTGTTGTTGTTTTTTTACTGACTTAATTACCAGTTGTCTCAATTCTATAGTTTATGTTGCCTATGAAGATGTGCCCTTATCAATCAACCAGTACTTATTTGTTAAATCTCTCTTATATGCCAGGCACTGGGCCAAGCATTGCGGAAACAAAGACAAGAATTTATAGTCTTTGGCTTCAAGGATGTGGAGCGCGCACAGTTATTTGTCAAAAAGAGTATATTTAACATATAAAGTGTCTGACAAACCTTAACTGCAATGTAAAGTTAGCTATTATTATTATAATATGCTAATAAAATGGTAGAGAGTCAGCAGAAGTCTAAGAGAGTAGAAAGATTTAGCAAGAATATACAGAAGAGTTGTACAAGAAAGATCTTAATAGCATCACTGATAATAACAATGGTGTGGTTGCTGACCTAAGTGCCTTAGGAAGCCTTGCTGACAAAAAGGCTAGTGGAATTAATGGAATTCCACCTGAATCATTTAAAATCCTAAAAGGTGATGCTGTTATAGTGTTTGACTCAATATGCCAACAAATTTGGCCAATTCAGAAGTGGCCACTGTATTAGAAAAAGTTCAGGTTAGGTCCCAATTCTAAAGAAAGATAATGCTAAAGGATGTCCAATCTATCAAAAAATTATATTCACATCACATGTCAACAAGTTATGCTTAAGATTTAGCAATTTGTGAACTGGCAATTACCAACAGTGAAGGCTAGTTTTTGAAAAGGCAGACAACTAGAAACCAAATTGCAAACATTCATTGAATTATGGAGAAATCTAAGGAATTCTGAAAAGAAATCTACTTTTGCTTCATTGACTTCATTAAAGCCTTTCTTTGTGTAGATCACAAGAAATTATGGCAAGTCTTCAAAGAAATGCGAGTATCAGATCATCTTATTTGTCTCCTGAAAAACTTGTAAGTTGGTCAAGAAGCAATAGTTAGAATTAAATATGGAACAACTGATTGATTCATAATTTGGAAAGAAATATGGCAAGGTTGTATATTGTCAACTTATTTATTTAAATTCCATATAGAGTATATCATGTGAAATACTAGCCTAGACAAATCAAAAACTGGAATTAAGGTTGCTAGGGGAAATATCAATAACCTCAGGTGTGCAAATAATAAAACATTAAAGGCAAAAAATAAAGAAGAATTAAGAAGTCTCTTGATGAAGGTAAAAGCGGTGAGTATGAAAGCTGACTTTAAGGTTAACAATAAAAAAAACTAAGATCATAGAACCTGGGCCCATTACTTCCTGATAAGAAGTCAGAGAAGAAATGGAAGCAGTGTCAGATTTTTTTATTCTTGGGCTCAAAGATCACTGCAGATGGAGACTACAGTCATGATATTAAAAGATGCTTGTTCTTTAGAAAGAAGGCTGTGGCAAATACTAAAAAGCAGAGATATCACCTCACTGAAAAAGATTTATGATGGTTCTTACAGTCGCAGTTTATTGCTGTGAGAGCTAGACTATGCATAAGAAAAGCTCAGAACCACAGAATCAAAACTTTTGAATTGTTGTGAGGTTGGAGAAGTCTTTTGAGTGTTTGTTGATCAGAAAGTAGATCAAGTCAGTGAATACTATTCATTGGAAGGAGACATATTAAAGCTCAAACATAAAGACTGATTCTGGGAAATATTGAATGGAAAAGGAAAAGGGGATGGCAGAAGATGAGATGGATAGTGTCATGGAAGCAACAAATAGGAGCTTGTACAGACTTTGGGTGATAGTGGAGGGCAGGAAGACCTGGTATGCTATAGTTCATGGGATATCAGAATCAGACACAACTGAACAATAACAAAAATATTACTTCAAAGCATTAACCATTGTCATTCAAAAAGTCAAAATGATGAGACAACTTTCATTGTCATAGCTTTTTTGTGGAAGGTTTTTTTTCCCCCATTGTCCTCAAAAATACTGCCTCAATTTCAGAATAAGTCTCATTGCATATAGTGAGTAATATAATTTAATAAAATTAAAAGAACTATTATCAAACAAAATCCATATTGTTGTCACATATATGATACTACCTACAGAGTAGACCAAAAGTAATATCAAGCATTAAATGATACATTTCCTCTTCCTGAGGAATTAACTCACGAAATTATGAAATTGTATTGGAAATAAATGAGAACATAAAATCGACAAGGGAGACTAAAATCCATTAAAAGGAGAAATGCAATATGATTAAACATCTGAATAATTACTATAGCCATAAAGTATTAGCATGAAAACAGAACTAGTAATGAAGTGTGAGTCAAAAGACTTTGGTTCTACCCTTACTAGCTGTATGATATTAAACAAGCCACCTAACTTTCATTAATATAATATGTACAATAGATATAATAATCCTTTCCCTGCCTTCTTCACAGTGTTGGTGTAAGGCAGAATAAGTTAATGCAAGACGATATTTTCTAAACTATAAAATTCTAATCAATAATCATAATTTACATGGAAATTAATTCAAAATCAGAGAATTTGACTTATTGAAGTGTTTTTTTTAAATAAACCTGATCTGATTTTATAAACTAACTTGTTAAGCATCACACAGCTGAGTCAGAAAGTCAGTCAACTAGTACTCATTATATCCTTTGACTGGGAGGGTGGTGGCATGATCTAAAGAAATATGTAAGTTAGGAAGATGTGACATTTTGGGGTGGGGGAGAATGATTTCAGTTTTGGATAGTTGAGTTTGATATGTTTATAGGATGTTCAGTCCAAGATGTCTATAAGACAGTTAGAAAATAGGTAGTGGCAGAATAGAAACAGATCCTAAGTCTCTGCAAATTTATTACATCATTGATTGGTTGTATTTGCCCATTTGGGGCTTAAAGTTACAGTGTGGTCCCCAATATGAATACAATATTTTGTCCTAAAAATTTCTTTCTCAACTTTGGATATTTGATAACAAAAATTTGATTGCTTGATTACCTCAATGGTGAAATTACATTTTTGCACCCATTAAGATGTAGTAGAAACAATGCAAAATTAGACATTCTGAGAAGTCCCATATTCACTTACTGGTTTTCATATTTGCTGCACCTTATCCCTTTTGTGCTCATTTAGAAATGGATTGAGATGACAGTTTTAATTTTAATATAAATTCTAGAGTTTGGGTTCAGATAAGTTTAGCTAACAAATACATACTTTATAAATTTTGACATAAAAAACTAGTAAGGTAAACAGTTGGATTATTTTCAAGCCAACTAAAGTGCTATCATTTTTCAAGCTATTAATTTTCACAATCTGCTTTTCATTTAATTAACCAATTTCCAATGCTTTATAAATGTGATTGTGATTGTAATGTCATTGTATGTGATTGCATGTATTGAATGCATATGTGCATTGTATATATTATATATATATTATATCTAAGAATGTGATCATAAATAAAATATCTTCCATAAACATACCTTCTTGAATCTCATATATTAGTGGAAGGAAAATATAGGAAAACCATGAATCTACCTGTTTCACCTCATCAGCTATTTGACTCAGATTTAATTTGATTTTGTTCTAAAAATGTTTTTGTAAGGACTTATCTTCTATATTAAGTCTACTAATAATAGGTACCACTCACATTTACATAGCACTTTAGAGCCTGCAAAGGGCTTTTGATTAAACATCCCATGGAAACTAGAAATAGCTGTGGTTGTGTCCATGGAGCAGGTATTATCCTCATCTCATAGATGAGGAACCTGAAGTGAACAGAAAGACAAAGTAAATACCTTATTTCCTCAGATGCAGGACTCAAAGCCAAGCCTAACTGATTTTTGACTGGAGCACTTTGTCTCCTTGGCCACATTGTCTTTTTGAAACTTTTTTTTCTCACTTTTTTTGCCACTAATACAAAATATATAATAATTCCACATTCCTCATGGGGATCGATGGGTAGATAAATCTTAGGGTTTCTCACCCATGACTACATTAAATGATCCCAAAGTTCTTAGCCAGATGTATTTTCTTTTAAATTACATTGTTTTCCACAATTATTGTTATTCCATGTATTTTGGGTATCTAGTAATTCCTCAAGAATAATCAGGAATTTTTTATAACAGTAGGTTTCAGAAAATTATAAGCCTATCATCTAAAAGGAACGTTGAATCTGATGATAGTGATTTTTGCTAACTTTGCGTAGGTTTGTTCAGACTACAGAGAAAGTGTGTGTATATATATACATATATATAATATGTATATAAATTTATAGAAAAGTAGAATCAAGAAAACTTTTTTGCATGTGTTATGATGGTCTCTTGACTTGGAGGCCATGGGTCAACTGATAGGACTATTGACATTTTTTAGATCTTAATAATGTTGTCATTTGTGAGAAATTATTTGAAAAGTGGTAAGAAAATCATTTTCAAGTAGAAATGACAAATGACATAAAGTTCCCTGTAAACAGATGTAAAAGAGGAAAAAGACTGATAGGATTCCCCTAGCTGCATCCCCAAGAGTGTTCAGAACTTGTTAATTGTCCACTGCCAAAAAATAAATGAATAAAACTTTAAAATGCAAATAACTGGATGTCTAGCATTAGTAATGAGACTCTTACTTTCTTCCCAAATGGCTATTTTGATTCCATTTTTAAGACAAGACTTTATAAACTCTCTAAAATATTACTAGGAATAATCAATCAAACTTTTAATCAAGGTATGGTTTTATTTTTTGAGAATTAGAGTAGTGATCAATGTTATAAAATACAGTTGCTAGCTTTATGTAACAACAGCGTGGTAAATTACTGTATTCTTTTTCTGACCTATTATTATCATTGTTGGTATTTTTTAAATTTACATCATCCTTCCTGCTGCCCAGGCATCTAATCCTCTGGACCCTTTTCAGTATTCTCATTATTAATGTGCCATGTATAATGTTTATGGTGTTCACAAAAGAATACATCATCTTTACTAGATAGTTTTCAGTGTAAAAGCAAATCTGCCTCCTCATTGAGGATGAAATATGTTCTACTAGGAAAAAAATAGAGTACTATCCATCTTTGGAAGCAAATTGTTTAGGGTTCTACTTATCCACCTCACTGCCTTGGAATCTTAGACAAGGACTTTTTGAGAGAAGGCAACGCCTAAATTAGGAAGTTTCAGTGATTTCCAAGCTATTTTAGATAATTCAGAGATTGAGTTCAACATTTTTTTAACAGAAATCATTGTAAACATTAAACCCTACAGCTACCTAACCTTTAAGTCATAGGCAACATCTCTATTCACTTGACTAGCTTTGAAACTTCTGAGGGTATATAAGTTGATCAGTAAGATTCAATGTTAGCAATAGATGAAAATAGGATTTTTGTATGGATTAGGCCTTGTGTTTTTTTAATTATTAATACTAAGCTTTTATGAGGGAACTTCTGAAAAACTTTTTTTAGTTATAAAAAGTAGTTTGGATCAGTGGTCTAGAAAGGAGTACAAAATTTAAAATATGGTTCTTTTCATAAGTATTATAGAGGTTCAGATTAATCTCTTCTTAAAGGCATCATTATTAAATTCAAGGATAAAAAAGAGAAAAATGTCATATAATTTTAAAAGGTGTTCATTTTAAAAAATATTGATTGTCAATGTGATTTTTAAAAGAATTTTTACCTTATATAGTGACCTGGTTCATAAGTTTGTATTTAAAACTGGAAAAGATAATATGAATCATCTGGAAGGAAGGAAGAAGGGGTGAGGGGATAAATAAGAGAATAAGGAAAGAACAAACTTTATTTTTGAGCAAGATAATTCCAAGAGAGAGTATTGATAGAGGTTTTTTTAGAATTTTAATCTGCATCCTGTAGACAGAATAGATCAGCAGTGGGAGAGAGTAGTAGTAAAGAGAAGATAGGTGAAAAGCTGATCAAAATAATCTATTATCTGAAACATAGCAGGGAATGCCAAAGGCCCTTTGCTGCAATGATAATAATGAAAGAAAGAGAAAGATAAGAAACATAAGAAAGGAAGCTAGGTGAAAAATCAATAAAACTTAGTTACCCATCAGATAGGGAGAGGGGACAATCAGAAAGAGGAAGTGCTGAAAGTTCTAAGGTTTCAAATTTAGGTAACTGAGGCAATAATGGTACCAATGACGAAAGGAGAGAACTGAGCAAGAGAAATTAGTTTCTGCCACATGGGATGAATAAACAGTAGAAAACAAGAAACTAGAATCTAGGAAAACAGCTAGAGAGGGTGTTGGGGGAAAATTGTACCAACCATGAGAGACAGCGAGATCTCTGGTGGAGAGTATAAGGAGAGAAGAACATAGTGCAAAAAATTAAATCTTGGAACATGCTCATATGTAAGGATTGGTAAGAGTCATAAGCATCTTCCCAAAGTAGCCTTTTTATCAAATAATAGCTGGATTATTAATAAGCATTTATCTAATAGATGCAGGATGTTGTCAAAATAAAGGCTGACAACATCCCAACTGATAATGTTTTGCCTTTATGGTTTGTTCTTTTATACTAGATGAATGTATGAGAGCCATAAAGGGCTCTTTAAATCCTTAAATTATCGAACACAAAAGGCTTTTGCTTTGACTACAGATCTAGTGTTCTATGATGGGCCATTGTCATTCCTATTATAATAGTTTCATCATGAAAAAAAATTAGAGTAGAAATAAACATTTTTGCAAGAATGAAATGAAATTCTGCAGTTATAATTTTTGCTCCCTCCCACCTTTCTGAAAACAATAGTCCATAATCTTTTATGCTCTAAGCAGAATAATTATATTATTTAGCAGGAAAGAATTATGGGGTAGTGACCAGTATTTAGTAAGATGTTATCAGGACATGTGTAAATTTTTGAGTATAGGACTGTGATGTACATGAATTTGATCCTAAGATAAGACTAAATTAAGTAACTTGGTAGGCGAAACTAGTAAGATATCTGGATAGACAAGTTTATGAAAATAATGAAGAGTTAAAGTTAAAAGAAAGCTAATTGATGGTAGATTAAAGATTCAGAAAACAGAGACCATAACAAGCTTGTCAAGAAATCACTTTTTTCCTTGCCTAGCACACTTTTGGAGGGGAGATAAATCCTTTAAATTTTCTTTTTGTACCTCAGTATCCTAATCTACAAAATAAAATAATTACCCATATGCATAGTTGCTATCATGATGTTTATAGGTGAAGTAAAATTTTGTAAAGTGAGTTTGCCTTGAAGATATATGTATGAAGATTTATTATTCATTGAATCATATCTCATGCATTATTCCCATGTAGTAATTCATATACCATAGTATTCATTTATTAAATAGCACCCTTGTGGCTTATAGTAATGCTACTCCAAAACTCTCTGATTGGAGTCATTCCCTGGGAGAGGACATTTCATCCTTTAAAGAAAAAGCAAAGGATGCAACTGAGCCTTTGAACAGGAAGCCTGTAGATTTTATTGGAACAACTCTTCACTAATGTAGTGAATATGTGAGTACTTTGACATTTAAAAAATCAAGAGATTGTTATGGAGAACAGATTCAGGCACAATGGTCCAGTTTTTGTTGTTCATTTACCTATTTTTAACCAGACCTGTGATTTACTAGGCAAAGGGAGCTCCTCAGTAAGGAATCTGCCTCTACCAATGCAGACATGTCATAGGCACAACTTGAGTCCAGGTCATTTTGACTCTAAGGCCATGTCTGCCCAATATGCCATGATACACTGACTCAATGGTCATGTTAAAAGGAAATAAAGATATGAATCACAATTTTGCCCTTAGCTAAATAGTAAAACAAAGTACAGTATAGTTGTGTAATGTTGAACTCTCCTAATATACATAATGGAATGGGCTTTCTTTTTCCAAACTGATGGTTGAGTTGCTTGAAAAAATGTTTGGTTAGGTGGCTCAGTGTATAGAGAGCCAGGGCTAGGGTTCGGAGGTTCCGGTTTCAGTTATGACCTCAGGCACAATTTTGTCTAGTCTTTCCACTGTTCTGCCTTGGAACCAATTAGGACAATAGGTAAAGGTTAAAAATATGCTGGCTACGATTTCAGCAGTGATTTACAAAAGTCACTAGATAAACATATAGCTGGCACTGAATTAACAGCATAACTGAGGCTGAAATCACTCAGAGACCAAAAATGCTAGGTGTTTCAAAAAACTTCAAAAGGATGACAAATTTGGAAAAGTCATTCATTTATAATATCACATGTTTGCTTGGGCAGAAATTGATTTGAAGATATGATTATTTGGGATGCACTTCACTTCTTAATGCTATAAAATATAGGTGAAGTAGCCTATAAATAAACATATTAGATTTATTGTTTTTGTGGTCCAGACCTGTGATTTCTTCAGTTAATAGATTTTTGGGTGACCCTGGGATTACAACTGCTTCCCAACTAATATTCTTAGAAGGTTTTCTTGAGGAAAGAGATTAAATGAATTGTCCAGGTCATACAGCCAAGTTATAGGAGAGTCGAGAATCAAACCCAGGTCATCATTTCTAAGGCTGACTCTCCATCCACTAGATGTTCTTCTGCCTCTCCATTGTTGAAGAAAAACAATGGGGAAGAGGGAGACACACAGAGACACTAAGTACATAGTAAGAACTCCCATTATCACATCCTGCAGACAGTATATTGAATGGAAAGTTGGAGTGAGCAACAGTGAGAAGTGTTGTATATCTCCAGCAAGTTAATCAGCTTTTGATACCTGAAAATCAACACAGCCCACAAGACTGATAGCCCAGTGCTGCAGTAAATTGTTTCCTAGCAGGAAATCTGCACTAGCAGTGTAATTTGGACAATGGAGCATTTGACAGCTAACCCATCAAGAGCAGTGCACCCTGGGGAAGCAGTTCACTTCGTTTTACATTCAGCCAAGCATTGACAAAGCCGTGGCTAAATAGCAGAATCATTTCCCGATCAAATACATGAGAGGCCATTATCCCATCACTGATGGAGGGACTCTTTGGTAGCACTCCTTCTACAGACTCCATTTGGGATGCTTGTCCAAAGAAGGAAAACAAGTGCTTTATGTTTCACAAGTTCCTTCTTTATGCATCAGGTAGCTGTTTTGTTTTCCAAGAAAACTAAGAAGTTAATTAATATGATCAGGATTTTTTCTGTGTTCTATAAAGGTCTTGGTATGCTAAGTAGCCCAATGAGCAGTAAAGATGAAGAAAGACTGAAGTCATAACACAAACATAAGAGGGGATCTTGTATTTACTTCAAAATGATGAAAAAAGGTGATGGGAAAAATAAAACTCAACTTTTCTTTGCATATGGAAGCACTCTAGAAAAGCTAATTAGACACCTGGTTAATCAGAGTTTGGTTCATTCATATCACTTGTGAACAGTCAAAATGAAGTATAAAATAATTAAGCATGCCAATTACTAACGTTTAGAAAGCTCATATGGATAAATGGCGACCAACATTCTTGATTCCTCTCTTCCTAACCTGGGTCCTCTGTGATTCCAAATTAATCTCCAAAAAACTAAACGATATACTAGAACATTATACTATGCAGTACATACTGCCTGGTTTGTCTTCTGCATATATTTATATGTTTAAATCTTCTGAACTATAAAATCTAAATACTACATTTGTTTTATTGGATGTGCCATTCATTTCTCTGACATGGATTTTTGTTTATGTTTGTCTCTATAATAAATCTATAAATGTACCTATAAAGAAAGTAACCCAAATGAAATAAGACACATAGCACCAAAACTATATCATTTATATACTCTGTGTGCTTAGTTAATGTTTGGTGGTGACACTAATTAGATTTCTGTTAGAGTTAAAACATAAGATTCCCAAAGGCAGGTAGTGTCTCATTTTTGTCTTTATATCCCCAACATATAATGTCTTCTCTGGAATGGAAAAAAATTCTTGATGATTGATCACAGGTCATATGATTATACACACAGGCATCTGGATTCAGAATAAATAATTTGCTTTAAGCAAATAAGCATAAACAATGTTCAAAATGACACCAACTTTATCCTGTGATTTCAGCTTCTAGCTACTGTAAGTCTATCAAATGAACTGATTATAAACAACAATAACAACTCAAAATGAGGATAGCTGGGCCCATCTGAACTATTTTTTCTCTTATTTTTCCTCACATATACTTATAGATATCCATTCTGGCTAACTTACAAAAGTACCAATTGTGCCTCCTCCCACAAAATTTCCCTGGAAAAGCCTTGGATTTAGGTCTCAGTAACTTTGGATCCCAAGGTTTTATTCCCATTTTAGATCCCAAAGTAGTTGTCCTACAAAACAGAAATCCAAAATGGTAAGAATTTCACCCATTGAAACCATAGCATAAGTTATCTCTAGAGATACATATAACCTGCAGTGATGAGCTTCTTGGAGAAATGGAAAAGCATGCCTTAGTGGAGCCATCCATTGTTCCCATTTCCACATGTAGCAACAGTCTCAGAGTGCTGGGAAGGCTCTAGTCCCTACTCTTTTCATTTATTTGAATGTGGTCTGGGGAGAAGCCAGAAAGATGCCTGCAGAGTGACATGTGCTAGCCTGAAATCCCAGAGGCACAGCTGACTGGCAACAACGTCGTCTGGTGCTATGTGGCGCAGAGATAGAAAATATCTCCTTGCTGTTCTCTCCCTTGTACATGCCATCCCACATTGACCATACAGTGCAATCAGGGGATCTGACGACCTTCTGTAATAAAAGGTAAAGATGTCCACCTAAAGATGAACGCATACTGCAAGGATAGGATGGCTTCATTCAGTAGAAAACCTGTGCAGTACAAATGAATTAACTTTACTTCTGCATCAACAGATTCCAAGTGAGTGTGAGCTGTGGCTCTTTTGTGGTGAGATCAATGTGGTAAGATCAAAATTCTATGGCTAAAGGGTGTCAGAGATCATCTGGTCCAACCTCCATAGTTTATAGAGGAGTCCCAAAGTGACTTACACAAAGTTGCAAAAAAAAGCCAAAAAAACTGAGGGGTCAGGGGTGGCAGCTAAGTGCCTCACTGGATTAAGAGTCAGACCCAGAGGCAGGCGGTCTTGCATTCAAATTTGACCTCAGACACTTCCTAGCTGTATTACCCTGGGCAAGTCTTTTAACCCCCACTGCCTAACCCTTACCACTCCTCTGCCTTGGAAGTAAAACATAGTATTGATTCCAAGATGGATGATAAGAGTTTAAAAAAATTAAAAATTAAGTTAATTAAACTGGGCCCCGTACTATTAGCTATATGTAATAGCTGAAGCTAAATGCTTAATCATAGAAATTAAGGATGATAATTTAATGAGTTCTGAAAAAAATTTTTTAAAAACTTGAATTTGAACTCAAAATCTTTGATTCCTCTGCCAATGCTTTTTTCTATTATATTCTACTATTTCCTTTGTTAACTAAAGCACAATGCAGGAAGAGAGCAGAAATTAATTTTTTCCATATTCACGTCCAAAATTTAGTACTTTTTGAAATTTTAGTCATTTCCATTGATGCTACTATGTTGTATTGGCTATTATATTGACTGTTAATAATAATGATAGCTAATTATATTAGCTATTTAATAATAGTAGTATTTAATTAAACAAAAATACCAGTGTTTGTAAAATAAATATTATTTTTGTAACTTTATTGTAACATATTGTAAAATAAAATAAATATTATTTCATTTTATCATAACAATGACCTGGGGAGATAGATTCTAGCAAAGTTTTATAGAGGAGGAAACTGAGGCAAGGCAAACTTCATGATGAACAGTCACACTACTACTTTGTTGTCTGAGGTCAAATTTGAACTCAGGTCTTCCTGATAACAACTCCAAGATCTACCTTCCATACCATCTAGATATTTCCTACATTGTTTGGAGAAGGTCTTCCCAAAGTTTCGGAGCACCAACTTTAGAAACAAAGTCAGCAGAGTTTAACAAATACAATGAGATGAGATATTAGGTGCTACCAGAATCATTGAGACAGATTATCTTTCCTTAAAATCACCACTATTCAGCAATGTTCTATCAGTTAACAAAGCTGGTTAGGTTTATTTTTCTATTGGAAAAGGCACTTTAAGAAATACAGTCTTGAAATCACAAACTCAGACCATCAAGTGAGAACAGTCATTCTGGAGATGTCCATTTTCTCTCAGTAGCATACAATCCATATGCATTTCTCTGTCACAGCAGATCTTCCATGACTAGCTTGTGATTCAGCAGCTTCATGAATAATTCCACAGAAATAGCTAGTCAACACATCCAGGGCCATGATGTTGCTCTCTGAAGTGACTTTCTTAGAGTTATGTGTTCAATAATGATCAACAATCATACTCTGGAACAAGGCATACATGTCATCCGTATATCCCCACAAAGTATAGCTTTTTTTTTTATTTTTCAGTTGATGTCCAACAATGGTATATTAACATTTTTAAAGATTGTGAAATAAAGTCCTCCTTTAAGATCATACACCTAAACAGTAATGATTAGAACAAAAACCTTACAGCTCCTGAATATGATGTCCCTTAGGACCATGCAAATATGGTTTAATGTGAATCATCTATTCCATATCTCATCATTAAAATCAAGCATTTCAATTGGTGTGATAATTTTTAGGAAGGAGGAAAATATGAACTTTTACATGGTTCTTGTCACATGGTCCCTCAGAGGGAGATATCTTCTTTAATGAGGTTAAGTTAATTAAACTGGGTCCCGTGCTATTAGCTACATGCAATAGCTGAAGCTAAATGCTTAATCATAGAAATTAAAGATGATAATTTAATGAGTTCTGAAAAAATTGTGTGGTTTGACTACAGGATATTCACAAGAGGGACTTGTTTGTCACACATGAAAAGAGAAGCAAAAGAATAGCATCACCGTAATTTTGGAGATTTAATTCCCTGATCTGTAGTCATCTAAGTTGAAGTACTTCAATTGAAAATGGTCGCACAATAAAAACTGAGGTCACCAGACATAAGGAGAAACAGAAATTTACAATTATAATATTTCTTTGTATTTAAGCTGTTTTCTAGTTTTACTTTCTTCCAAATGCTGCTATTTGAATATGCCAAAACACAGAATATATTTGTTTTATTTTTTAGAAAATTATTTTCAAGATAAATGAAAAATTTATTGTTTAAATGCAGGTTCCAAGTATGAAAGAAGTATGAAATAAAATCAAACCTATCTTAAAAATTAGAGAATACATTTATAGACTCAAAGAAAGTTGATATAACACCTGATCACTTTTCCATTAAAATTAATAACAAAAAAGAAATCAGACTGTATTTCAAGACCTAAGGCACTAAAATAAAGTTCAGAACATAAACAGCTTTTCAAAAATAGAGCCATTAAGTTCTGTATCCTTGGCAGCATCCTATTGAAAGAATAACAAAGTGAATAAATCCAAGAAATCTAACCAAAATACATATCATTTTTACATCAGAAAAAGACAAGTCTAACAGCATCTATTTATAGCTGTTATCACAGCTGCTGACCCAATCCACCAAAGAAGCCCTAGAAGTCACATGTAAGAAGGAACAAAATCTACTTGAAATGATGACATCTCTTCACCTCTATCTCCCAAGAGCCTATGTTCCTAGAGACATCTTATTGTAACTAAGAAGCGTAGTTGTTATTCAGCTATCTGTTGAGCACTTATCTAGCCTTGGACCAACTTCACTTCTCATCAGTCATGTGAAACTAAATCCCAGATTCCATAAGGAATGGGGTAAATCTTTCACTGAAAGTAATAGCCCATTTTAGCCCTTCTGCTTTCTCTAACCGGAAGGCAAGCTTTCCAGAATCCCTCAGGGGATTCTGCATAAAACCCTTTGAAAGCTTGCACATGTGTGCTGTGATTTTAGAAAGCAGAGTATTCTGTTCAGGGAATAGGAAGGCTTTCTGGAAAACTGGAAATGGTAGAAAGGAAGAGTGTACAAGTACATCTTTGAAAAATCTGTACATGCCGTAAAGCTATTTACATTCTACTGTAGTGAAGAATTTTTTATAACTCAACAGATTTAGTCATCTACATGCTATTCACTATGAATTATAACCTTATCTGAGTAGCTTTACAATAGCTCAAATGCAGGCATCTATGACCAGGCTAAAATCAATGTTTATGGATTTAGCTGTGTAACTTGATCATTGCATCTGCTAGATATGATTTGAAATGTAAAGTTCATTAAGGTTTAAATGAACTTCAAGGCTTTGTGCTTGGAGAGTAGATTCTTAGTCTATAGTTGATCTTTAAATAATTGGTTTCTTTATCACCTTCCTATTCCTTATTTCTGTATACTTTTCTTGAGTCTTCTTCCCACTTTCCCCTCTCTTGAATTATGTATCTTACTCTCTCATCACTAAAAGTCCAACAGTCATCTCAAAACAAAAGTAAATTTGTGCTTCTGGAAAAAGAAAACAACTATGATACTGTGAGCCGAAGCAGGGGGGGGAAGTATGCATGTGTGTAGACATATGTAAATATTTGCTTATAGAGAGAGAAGTATATAAGAGAAGAAGGTTCTGTGGTAGAGTACAGAACATGAAATTAATAAGTCCATCTTTTTATTCAGTAATCAAAATTAAAAGGACTTTTTAAAAGAATGATATATTTTACCTATTCTAAACTATTTTTATTCATAAAGGAAGACAATGTTGTAGAATTAATTAGTGAATTAATTTCTTAAAGCTGTTGTTTCTTTAATTAAAAATAGTGTTGCTCCAGTTAATATATAATTCAAAGTTCGCATTACCAGTTTTTAAGAGAGGGTTAGAAAATCTCCCTCCTTCCAAATTTGTTAACTGTAAACTAAAGAATTTAATCACAATGTCCATAATATCTAACACAATATTTTACACATAGAAATTCTGAAATTGGTGCTCAAAAATACAAGTTTACATTTATTAGTTATAGCTATTTTTATTCATTTGTATTGAACTTTCATGACAAAAATGTCTAACTAAATTTTAGTTGGAAAAATGGTACTCATCATCAACCTTGGATAGTATAAATAAAGAGAAAATCATAGAATCTTAAAGATTATAATAACTATTTAGTAGTAATCAGATGCCTGGCATTCACTGCCAGATGTTCTTTTCAAGAAATGTATTAGCAGAAGGGCATGTTTAGTCACAGAAATGAAAAAAAATTGGTTATTATTATTTAAGTTTCTAAAATGGTCATCTGTCAATAGAAATCATTCAACAAACAATTATTAAGTAGCTTCCATGTGTCTGGGACTAGGCTAAGTGCTGATGATAGCATGAAACCAATAATTATTTACTCCTGTCTCTGCATTAAAATCCTGCTTATTTTCAAAACCTTTACAGAGTCACAGTTCAGGATGTAAGGATGCCATGAAGGTAGTTTATAACAGTAGTAGCAAACTCAAGAAGACATGGAGAATATTAAATTGTACATAGGGATCCCTGCAGGCCACCTATGCACTTACTTTTAAAATGTGACATTATCTATTTTTGTTGTATTTTCATTTATTTTGTTAAATATTCTCCAATTACATTTTAATCTGATGCAGGCCACTCTCAAGAGTGTTGTGGACTGCATGAGGCCTGCATGCCATGTGTTTACCCCTCTGCTTTAGAAGACTCCCTGCTAAGTTTAATTCTGTTAGTTTTCTAATATGAAAAGGGTCTGGATATGATCCCAAAGTCAGATTGAGTCTGTCTTGAAGCACTAAGCTAGGTATACGCAGAAATACTCATCACTGGCATATTGTCCTCTTTGTAACAAATGGTTTTGCCATCCATGGACAATCTGTAGGTTAAAGAAAAATGTTTACCTTACTCACAGTACTTTTTTGGCCTCTTTCAGCTTTGATAATGATGATGGAATGAATGCCAGAAAGGGCGATGGTCAGAGGTTGCCTAATTTTTCAGAGCAAATGAACACAACACATATACACATGTATATACATTCACATATATACATATAAAGATTACATATAATTGCCCTACAGATGAGAACTTGGTTCACTCACCGGGAATTAATGTCATTTGAAGAACTGAACTATAGCAATATTGATATTCTCTTGATAAACAACAAAAATAAGGTACTGCTGCTAAATAGAAGCAGAGCTAATAAATTTTTCTTGAAGTGGCAAACAAAGGAGGTGGCAGAGTTGGTTTCATCACAAATGAAAAGGAAAGGAGAAATGTAATTTCTTGAACTAGTGTTCATTTCATCTTGTTTGCGCAAGGTGCATGAAATATCTACCCAAAAGATCATTGCAATTTGTGTACCAATATCTGCCCCAGAGGATGAAGAAAAAGAAATTCTATTAAGAATTTGATAAGATCCTCTAAACCAAGTAAGCATACTGTGTTGTTCAGTAACTATAATGTAAAGATGGGAAGACGGGAAAATGGCACAAATATCTCTAAATGTATCTTTCAAATGTATGTTTCAAAAAAGAGACCAAAAATTATAGACTACACAGAAATAACATTAGATAGATGGATAGATAGATAGATAGATAGATAGATAGATAGATAGATAGATGTGTATTATATTATGCCACTAACACTTTCTTCCAGAAGAGCATCTGGAAGCATTAGAAATGGTGTGCACCAAACAGTATCTCCCAAATGGAAGACTATAGCTTAACTGTCAGGAAATGATTGTTTTTAATGTTGAGAGAGTGATATCAGAATACATTTGGGACACAGAACAATGCCTGGTTATAGCAAATATCAAATATTCAAGTTAGGAAAAGGACCCAAAGGGAAAAAAAATCCTGTAATCTGTAAAAATTGCATCAAATGAACTTCCAATCATGGCCCAAAACCTGAAATGGAAAACAGATAGAACTGCCTTGAAAATTAAAGCAATATAAAGAAGTTACCACAACAAATAATGGAATGGGAATATTATGGAAAAGCATTTATTGAGTCAAAATATCCTAGATTGTGCCTTCTCCAGGGAACAATTTATCTCCTTGCCAAGCTAAGAAACATGGCAGCCAAGGTGGATACCAGATTAGAATACAAATTCATTTGTAAAAATGCTACAGAGAACAATAACAGAAGATTTTATGCAATCTCACCTCATAAAACAGTGAAAGATACTGAGAGCAAGAAGCAAGTCTACAAAAACATCGTTTGAGACCCAGTCAAGGTAGTTTAGAACTTCAACAGTATTTAGAAATTAACCTGACAAGAAGACAAAAATGAAACATGATTTTCAAAGTTATATAATACTTTAATCCAGTTTCATCTTCACTTATAGAGGAACTACCACATTTGACCTGAATGCCTTATTTCCACCTTGATCTTAGAAAAGGGAGCTGAAATGGCACTTATGATGAAATCAGAGAAGCAACTGGACTAGACCACTTATATGCTAAGGAAATATGTGTGGGGGACAACACAATCTTGAAAAAATGGCATCTTTTTATAAGATATTGAGAATGAGAAAACATCAAAATATTAGAAAATATATAGAAATAGAAAATGTGGATTGTACTATTACTCAAAAAAAGAAAACTTCAACATGTATCAATTTATATGCTGAAATTCTCATTTTTATAAAATGTTCACAAGATTAAATTGACTATTGTTGAAATGAGTTGAAATTATCTTTGATAAAAAGGATATATGAGAAGGATTATCTATCTCAATAGAAGACAGTATCTTTAAAATCTCAAAGGTTACTAAAATCAAAAAATATAATATATACTTATTATGTATTGGTTGTAATAAAACATTTAACTCCATAGAGAATAGCATTCTTCAAAAAATTCCTTTTGCATCTATTTATATCATTCAGTATTCCTTTTTTTAAATTTTTATTTAATTTAATTTTATTTTTTGCTTACAATACTCACTTTATTTCCCTTCCTCCCCTCCAGCAACCCTTCCCTCAGCCGAAGCACAGTTTCATTGGGTATTACTTGTGCCCTTGATCAGAATGTATTTCAACGATGTTGTTTGCACTAGGATGTTCATTTAGAGTCTACATTCCCAACCATTTCCCCTCGACCCATGTATTCAAGCAGTTGTTTTTCTTCTGTGTTTCTACTCCCACAGTGTTTCCTCTGAATGTGGATAGTGGTTTTTCTCGTAGGTTCCTCCAAGTTGTTCAATGTCACTGCATTGCCACTAGTGGAAAAGTCCATTACATTCAGTTGTACCAAGGATTCCTTGATAAATATAATCACGATGATTTTTTCAGATATATTCTGAAAATTATTGTCAACTGAAACACAAAATATGGGCTGTATAATCACCAAAGGTGTTTTTGTTTTAGTATTTACTTTATGATTCAGAAATTCCTCCTCTCTCAGTTCCTCTCTTCCCCATGGTGGTAAATAGTCTGATATACTTTCATGCAATGCATATTTCCTCATTGCTCATACTGAGGCAGAAGACACACATCACATATACAATTTGAAAAAAACTCTTGAAGGAAATTCAGTGTTGGCCTCTGCATAAGAGATTTAACCAGGGAAAATAGTGGTTTAGGAAGGGAGATGAGTCAGTCCCATGGTAAGAACTAGTTATGACACAGATGAGTATTTCAAGTGCTACATTTGAAACCACTGAATATTAAAAAAAAAAAAAACTAGTAAAAGCCTGCAGCACATTCAGTGAATACCCTTAGGAGAATCTAAGTGAGAATATGGACCAGAATCACATAAGACAGCCAAGGATGTATTGGTTACAATATGCAGCAAATGAGGAAAGACATGCCTACACCAATGAACCCACAGGTGCTCCAAAGCATTAGCAAAGGTTTCTTGAAGGGAAATTGTTTTGGTGAACAAATGTTCTATCCTTTAATGAAAAAAAAACCCACCATTCACTAATGTTTTCATCCAAATTCTTTTTTTACTTTTGAAAAATACTTTATTTTCCAAATTACATGTAAGAACAATTTAAGATATATGTTTTCCAAAAGTATAAGATCCAAATTAATATTCTTGGTGAAGAATTTTTTTTTTTACTTTGCATTCGTTGGCTTCTTCCTCCATCTTTAGGAAGGTTGGCTACAAGCCCTTTTCTACTTGCTTCAAGGCTTACACTAGGAATGCTATAGCATATATTTTTTAATATTAGGTATAGTCATCTTAAAATTTTTCTTTATTCCTGCAAAATTCCCAATTAAATGATTTTAAAATTCCATTTAGTCATCAAATTACTTAATCCTTAAATCAAAGTGATTTATTCCTGAGAAGTTCCCAATTGCATAATTTGGGGTTTCTCATGAACATTCTATTCTGTAATTAATTTTCACAACTGGGTGGTATATGGCATGACAACGCCTCTCTGCATACTTCCAAAGGTCTTTTGCAGACTCTTGGCTATGTACCATATTTCAATGATCTGGCCACTAATAATAACAGAAGGTGAAAGTGTTTTGGATGGACTAACTCACACTCAACCATAGTAATAGTTGTAATGGTAGCTGTGGATGTAGTACCAATTGGCAAGGGTTGTTTATTTAATGCAAGCCACTTATTCCTTAGGAAGCTCCCCTCTAAAGATTATTATTACAGTGGGCAGATATTTGCTCACAGAGTCATGTACCATGAAGGCTGTGCTTTGCTGAAAGTCATTTTACCTTAGAAGGAGCGAATCCTCAGAATGACCTTCAGCTACTATTAGCCCATCTAAATGCAATGCCTAGATACAGAATGCATCTGCCATCTGTCAGCTGAGATTTCCCTTGCCACCAGTATTCCCTACTGCCCCTTTTCTCTACAACTCCCCACCCCAGCTACCCCCTCCTGAAAAAGTCATGTGAAGGCTAAGAGAACCCAGGGAGAAGGTCTTCCTTGGCTAGCAGGGAAGAAATGCATTTAGACCAATCATTAAAACCCATTACCTAACAAAGTGCATGTTCTTCAGGAACACAGTGGTACTTGCCAATGAATTAATCAGCAAAATAGATTATGAGGTGAGATTAGCTGTCTCTTGGATATGATCAGAATTCATGAGACCTGAAAGCAGCATGAGTAGCTGCTCACCAAACCACAGCCCCTTATGGGACCAGATCAGTTAATATCTTCAGTCCTCAGTCTAGATTTTATCCTGCTCCTTGTTCTACAAGACGACAGAATTGATATTCCTGGAGCTGAGACCCTGACCAAGGCTTTCATAGAAGACGGCAGTGAGAATCATCTATTTTAATAATTGATCATTCAATTAGCAGAGCAAATGTGAAGTTAGACAGGTCTCTGTCTATCAGTGACAGTGGGAAGTAAATGGCTAAGGCTCATTATCAAGCATAAAACAGGAAAGCGTTCTTTTCCAAAGATTGTTTTTGATCTTACTCTTTGTACCTGCTATTTTTGCTAGAGCTCACTGTTTTTCCTCAATCCTATTCTATTGCGAAGTATAATCAGAGAGTTGATTGCACTCCCTGAATTGTACTGAATAGTGATTTAGTTATTATTATACAAATGGTGACTAATATTAGATATTAGGTACAGCACCTTTGAATAGAGAATAATATTTTAATGCTTTACCAGCTTCAGCTAAAACTGCAGCGTTAGGGGAGGAGGTACCATTAAAGGTGGATAGCACAAAAGGAACTCCAAATGGGTTCCAGGTGTTATTTCCAGCTCTCACACCCTAGCATTACTTTCACATAGAATTGGGTTTCATTTTCATTAAAGAAGGATACAATTGTGATGTATACAAATTTGGACCATTGACAAGTATTCATACATGGCCTGGCAACTTGCCTTGATTCATCATTGTGATTTTAGAAGTAATGCCAGTTTTTCAAATGTGATGCTACATTCTCTCTGTACCACATTTGAATCCCCAAACCTATAGCACATAGTAGGTACTGAAAAAAATGATTATGATGATCAATTGTTTAATGTCAGTGCAGCATACTCTGGCAGGTTTTTAGAAGCCAGAAATGCTTCTAATAGCGGCTTTTGTGGCTGAAGACTGAATGACATCCCTGAAAGGTTAGCAACCAGCTGACCACCAGATGAATTTATTCAGCTTCAGTCTTTTTTAATCTGCAACAATCCAACCAACCATAAATAAAGTCACAAGGCCCTATAGTATTAAAATTGACTTTTAAAATAATTTTGGGTGGGGATGTTAAATTAAGATGAAGATCATTTAATCAAATATTCTATTCATATTGGATTAATTGGTAATATTTCTAGAAGAGATGTGTTCTTTGATTCAAAGCAATTCATATTGCCCTTTATTACAGTTATTGCCACAACTGTGTGGAATGGATTGGCCATTCCATGTTAATTCCTTATATGTAACTTTTTCAATAAAGGCATATAATCTTTTTACAAAAATATATACTTTTAACAATGTAAAAAAATAAATTAGTCCTAATAAGACAAGAAAGAACTGGTCTGGAGTTTAAAACATTTACTCGTCCAGCTGTATCTTTTGCACAACTGCATATGGACTTATACTCATAATAACATATATGAACATAAATTGAAATATTAAAAATTAAAATTTTAATAGCCTCCAGCATTGAGAAGTAGGTGTGATTTTTAAGTAAAATGTAGACCAATTCTATACATAGGCAAATGACATTCATGGGTTGTATTCTTTTTTCTTTTGAGCAAAATGTCACATACAAAATTTAGAACTAGAATTTTTTCTACTATGCACAAAGGAAATAAAAAAACATTTATTATCCACTTGAACATGATCAATGCATCTGATGTATTTTGCCACGTTGGATCAGCAGAAATTGGAATATCTGATAGAAATAAAGATTGGAAAAGGAAACCAGGGATATTTATAGGACCTTCAAAATAGGAGGAAAATACAATTCCAGTGAACAAATACTATTAAGCTTCTAGAAGAATACATGAATAACTTGCAGATCCTCTCTTCAAGAAATATATACAACCTAATACAAGAACCCAACACTCTTGTTTTACAGATAAGTGGGGGGTAAGCCCACATAGAGAGATATTCACTGATCATAACTAGAGAAAAATCAGGCTGGGCAGTTAGATTAAGCTGTGGAGAATCTTGAATACCATATGAACCAATTTTAACTTCATGGCAATGGTGAGTCATAGAAGATTTGTGGCCATGGAGTGTCATACTTAGAAAAAAAGACTGAGTTAGCAGCAATGGGCAATATAAATGGAAAGGAAGAGGGATTACAGTTAGGGAGAACTTTAGGAAGACTGTAATAGTTTAACTAGAAAATAGACAATCAAGACCTAATTTAGGAGAGTGAAAATGAAAAGAATAGATAAAAGGACTGTGAAGGAAGATTACCTAATATTTCATGAATTATTGGACTAAAGGTTAGACAAAGTAGTGAATTTAAGACAAAGTGAAAGAATTTAAAATATTATCAGATTTTTTTGAGTATTGAGCCAGGAAAGTGATGGTGATACTATTAGAAATCAGGAAGCCATCAAAAACAAGTTTTGGAAGACAGATTATTAATTTGGGGACATGTTGAATTTGAGGTACCAGCAGATGAACTCTCCCACTCTAACCCTCCATATCCAATCAGTTACTAAAGTCTGTTGTTACAACTTTCATAATATTTCTCATATCAGCCTTTCATTTGATATTGTAACCACTTTGGGCAGGCTCTTATCTCACATCAGAACTATTACACTGGTCTAGTGGTTGGTCTCCCAGCCTCATCTTTCCCTACTCCAATCCATTCTTCTTTTTCTTGTCCAATTGATGTTGCTTATAGCACAAGTCTGACCTTATCACCCACCTTTCTGTTCCAAAAATACCTGTAACTCTTCACTACCTCCAGAATCAAATATTGGATCCTCTATTGGATCCTTATGGCTTTCAAAGCCCTTCATAACATAGCTTCTTTCTGTTTTTCCATTCTTTTTACACCTTACTGTCCTCTTCCTTGCAAACTAGAATCTAACAATACTGGCCTCTTTGTTGTTTCTTATAGAAGAAATTATGGCTCCTGCTGGGTCATTTTACTTTCCTCATCCCTGCCTCTTGACTTCCTGGCTTTCTCTAATTTACTCCAAAGGTCAGCCAAAGTCTCACCTTCTGCAACTACCTAATTTTGTTGTCTTCCCTTTAATTTTTTCCCCAATTTATCCTCTATGTAGCTTTTAATAGTTATTTGCATATTGTCTTCTCCACTAGACTATGAACTCTTTGAGGCTAGGGGCTATTATTTACCTTTCATTGCATCCTTAGTATTTAACACAATGCCTGGAACATAACCAGTGCTTAATAAATACTCAATATGACAATATGAAATTTGCTTGATATCAATTTTGTTGAAAAATTCAGTAGTAGTTAGAAATGGAAGTTGATGGTTCAAGAGAAGGGATAAATTTTAAGATACAAATATTGGAATTATTAAAATAGAGTTATTTTTTGGAGTCATGGTGGAAGTGGACAACATTTTCAGAAAAGGAGGGGGGAAGGACTGTGGAAGTGGAGAGCAAGTTAAAACTTTAGATAATTCCTCCATTTGGGATTTGGAAATTAGAGAAAGAATGAATGGTCAAAGAGAGAGAAACCTAGGAAAGCATAGTGTCATGAGAGACAAGAGAAGAAAGATTGTCAAGAATAAGGGGGTAAATCACGTCAAATGCCAAACTTAAAAAAAAATACCATTGGATATTTTTTAATAATCATTTTCGACCTCTGAGAGAGCAATTTTAATAAAGTATTAGGAACAGAAAGATTACAAGATTTCCAAGATATTTGCAGCATCAAGGAAGTATAAGCAAGAGGCATACCCTATATTTTTAAGAAATTCAGCAAAGAAAGAAGGAAGAAAGAATAGTAGTTCAAAGATTATCACTATTGAATATTTTCCTAGGGTGTAGAAATTTTTGTAACAGCAATAATAAAAACTTTAAAGAAAGATGAGAAAAGATATAATGGTATAACTAGGAAAAAGATTCAAAAATTTAACTGAAGTAAAATACATTTTTTTTCATTGCCATCCTAGAATAAAATATATGTAATTTGAATGGAACTGCCTAAACAGATATTCGCAAAGCTGTGGCCTGGTTGCCAAGGTGGCATGGAAAGGGCTGTTCTATTTCCACTCTCCACATTGCCCAAAGACATTTTTTGCCCTCTGGAAAAAATGCCCTCCTCAAGGACATTCCCTGCCCCTCTGTTCAGTCACCCAGTTACTCCCTCTGCTGTCTAGAATGATTTAGAAGGCTCATAGGCAGCTTGAAGTTGCACCATGAGCATGTGAACTTGAAAACGTTCACCAACACTGGCCTAGACCATTCTTTTCTTCCCAAATGCTTTTTAAATCCTTTCATGTATGGCATAAATCTAAGATAAAGTTGCAATTCTAAAATAAAGATGTCTATAAATTGGATTATATGCCTGCATATTTTAAGCTACCATTAACCTTTAATACCTTTGGCACGTCCCATATTTTAGAAAACTTTGTTTAAGAATATGAATAGATGTTTTCATAATGCAAATGAAGTTTGTGGTTCAAAGTTAAAATTCATGTCTTGTAAGACTTGCTTAAAAGGTATTTAGGCAAACTATAATAACATGCAATTACTATTTGAAATTTGCTTTGAATTTTTCTGTCCTATGGAATTTAAAATGTGATGAGTTAGAAGAAGAGTTTGCTTTCTGTAGCAATATGACATTTGTCAAAACATTCAATGTTTTCTATGTGAAAGTTAAATTTCTTGACGAGAATAGCATGGTGATCTCAGAGACTCCTCCATTCTCCTCCCTACTCTTCCCCTCTATCTCTTCTCTTCTCTCTTCTTTTCTGAATCAGCATGAGAAGGCCAACATGTTTGCTGTTCCATTGAATGTTTAGCCTAATTTGGGCCTCTAATACAAAGATGCCAAACACTTAGAAAGCAACTCTTCTGTTAAATGTATTAAGCAATTTGCTTTAGGTAATGAATGTAGCCTATAAAATTTTAATTTTGGATTAAATAAACCATATCTTTTAGCATTCCAACAGCACCTTGACATTCAAAAAATGAAATATGGGCACATTTAGTGAATTTCTTCTCAGAATGCTCCAGTGGAGAAGGGTCAATAGTTTCCTAATGGAAGCAGTCAATGACAATTTCTCTTCGTAAGCTCAAAGAAATTAGCACTAAGCAACAGACGTTGGTGGCTGGAGTTTCCTAGGATTGTGTGGTAAGATTGTTGTACGTTTTAGAAAATAGCTTTAAAAGGCAATATATTGACTAATTAATTGATAGAAAACAGTGTAATGGCACTGGCATTAATGGTGGGAATACTGTCATAGAAACTAGACCATTTCGCAGGGAACCTACATTAAGAAACTGATAACATAGAACTCAGATGTAAGTAGCCATAGGTTAAGATTACTGCATTTTAATTTTGTGATGTGGCGTAGAACAGATGTTTTCCTAATTTGGGATTTGAATTAACAATCCATACCACCTCTTGTTTCACAAGTGCTGGTAGGTTATGTACAACTCTTGAGTGTGAAATCTCAGCTAACAATTATGTGAAACTTTACTCTTGCCATCTTCCGTGCAAAGTTACTTAACCACAATACTTCATAGTTCCACGAGGAATATGTTGGAATGAAGTGGAGATCCACACAGCAATCAGAACACCTAGCTTCTCATCCCGGCTTTACCAAAAACCCACTGTAAGACTTTGGACTTTCCCCTTCATCTTTCAAATTCTTAGCTTCCTCATGTGTAAAATAACGGAGTTGGATTAGATGATCCCCAAAGTCCCTTCTACTTCACCTATCCATCCTATTATGCTTCAGTACCAGTGAAGGGTAAAAATGATTTTTCTTTCCAACCTTTCCTTTCTGATACTTAACAAGGGCTATAATTATATCACCAGAAAAGTTCAAGGTGTTACACTTTTAATAGCATTTTGCAAAAGGAAATCTGGGTAGTTTATTTTGTTTGTTTGTTTGTTGGAGGGACAGTGGATAGAGCTTTGGACCTAAAGTCAGGAACACCCAAGTTCAAATCCTGATTTATCCGTAAACTAGCTCTGTGACCTTGGGCAAGTTATTTAACCTCCACCTGCCTTAGTTTCCTCACAGGTAAATAGGGGATAATAATAGTACTGACCTCCCAAGGTCATTGTGAGATTCAGCTGAGATAATATTTGTTAAAGCACTTTGCAAACATTGAAGTGCTGAATAAAAGTTGGCAAGGATTACATTATAACGCAGAATACCTCTGAGCAATATTATCGAAAACAGACAGCCTTTTGATCCATTTTTGCAGATGCTTGCTGTTCTCAGTTAAAAGTAGGAAATCAGTAATAAATATTGACCAAAGAAAGGTTATCTCTTTACCCTATAGTATTTTAATAAAAAGTGAAAAGAAAATCAATGGACACCCATTTTCTAATGCCAAGTCTTGTTTATTCCAGTGTCTAATTAACATTTGACATGCGGTCTAGTTCTGATAGCACCACACAGGAGCCTGCAGCTCTTCCCATAGATCTCCCAGGCTCAGCTGGGTGCTCCAGACAAGGCATGGTAAAACAACATACACATTTAATTGCTACAGAAAATGTTCTTTCACAGGTGACTCCTGTCTGTGAATATATCCTGAGACTATATGTATGTATATAAATACCTGAAAATAGGAAAGTACCAGATTGATGTACATAGCTAGTATTGCAAATAGCTTGTTATTATTGCAACTATTACAATTGTAGTGTTTATGATTACTGTAAATTGGTGCCAAGCACCCTAAAAGTCTTAAAGTGTTCCTGGGCTTCCTATACTTGCCTAACGTTTATAGTCTTCTTGACTCTGAATGGAGGAGTCAGTTTAGGTTTGATAGAGAGCCAAGCTCAGTGTCATGAACAGTTGGGTTCAAATCATAAATCTGACATCCTGCCTCTCATTTAACCTCACGTGGCCCTCAAGCACTTCTCTAAAACTATAAATTGAAGAAATGCATTTGGCAGAGAGGGTTTCCTCACTGGGAGATAATTTATGCAAAGCAGCATATGAATGTGAATTATTATTTAGTGTTATTATGATTTGGGGATTACACTGGTGAGTTCATTGGTTTAGGGAGTTCTCAGCCAAGAAACTTACTAATAGATAGATACCTGCTAAGCATAATCATTTTTAAGAAGAGCCTGAGACTACTGAGAGGTTAAACGATTTGCCCTGGGACAAGGAGCCCGCATACATCCCAGGTAGAAGTAGAACCTTCTCTCTCTCACAAGTCTCTCTCTCAATTGGAAGCTGGAAGGTTTTCTGTGCACTGCATCATGCTCCTTCCCTCTTATCTTTCCTATGCCTCAATTATCTGTCCTGTGCCCTGTTCTAATGCCAGCAACCTCTTATTTGAGGTATGAAACTGGCTCAAGAAAAGATACTTGTGAGTCATTGAACAAAGGAAGTTTTCTTCATTCAAACCCAATAAGACTATACCACAAGAATGAAGTGCCACACCTGGTCCCTCTTGTTGGCATCATCACTACTTGTGTGGTCTCAGGTGCCTTTTACATCCCTAGACTAAGGAAGGTTTAGGGGAAAGAGACAAGAAATTGGGGAAGTCAGAGAAAACTTGCCGGAAATCTTTGCTTCTATTACTGTTATGCTGATAAAATTATATCTCAACAATAATAACAAATCCTACATCCTATGAACTTTTGTTCTTCTAGTATTTCAAATGCATTTGTTATTACTCTTCTCTCTTTATTCTCCACAAAAGGTCAAGGCCTTTATTGGGAGAATATTTTCTACATGGGAGATAATTGTTTTTCTTGCTCATTCCTTTCCTTTTTGGAGTAGACCTACTGTGAATTAGAAAATCTTGGGCAAGTCATTTAACCTCAGTCTACCTATTTTAGATCTAATGAGTCATGTTTTATAACATATAATGTAATGTATAACATGTAACATGTGTGTTATAAACATGCATAAATTTAAAGGTCTAAGAATATATGCAATATATCACACTTTACTAACTTTTAAGTGCTATATAAAATAGATTATTAAAATAATAAAATATTAAAAATAATAGGTCAAAATCAGCTAGGAATCATTGCCTAGACTTGATTGCATTTTCTTTATATTATTATAACTGCTTTTTAAAATCTATTAAATACTTTTTTCCTAGAAATCATAATAAAGAAATACATTGAATATACCGAATCTTTGATTTATGGTTATTTTTTGAAGTTTCCCTTGGTGCGATATAAATATGAATAACATAATACTGACCTAACACTTCAGGGTGTATCAATTCATTATTATATTTAAGACATATAGGATCACAAGGTTAATAGCAGACATGTGTTATTTCTTGCATGGCTGATTTAAAGAATACCTAATTACCTAGTAATTATTAGTTGTTTTGTTTTGTTTTTAATTTGTCTAACTCTTTCAGAGGAGAAGCTCTGAGAATAGATGTGACCAAAATTACCTATATGTGGTCTGCTAGAAGGATACCTTGATTTTATTCATGAATGTATTTTCAGGCATCTGTTTCAGGGACAGTATAAGGACAAATGGAGACTTTAAAATACAAATGCTAAATATTTAGAAATAAACTTATTATTAACATCTTTTGATTTTTTATGTCACCAAAGTAATTCCCAAGCATCCCTTCTTCCGCATCCCAGAGAGCGATAAGTAAAGTCAGCAAAACTTTTGAATACATTTATAAGTCTGAAAATATGTGCAATATACCATACTCACAGGTTTTTCAACTCTTCAAAGGGGCTCAATGGTATATGAAGACTTTTCTTCTAATCAATGACCTCTTTGGGGCATAAGTCTGGTAGAGGAATTTCTGACCCAAAGGATATAGACATGTTTATCACTCTAGTTGCACAATTCCAAATTTCTTCCCAAATGCTAGTACCAGCTCCAGCAAAAAAGAACTAATGTGTCTATTTTTCATAGCCCCCCCACCATTGACTTTTCCCATCCTTTGTCATATATGTCAACTTGTAGAGTATGAGATAAAATTTCATTATTTTCTTTTGCATTTCTCATTATTAGTCATTTAGGCTATTCTTTTCAAAGACTTGGTAGTTTTTAGTTCTTTTAAGAATGATTTGTTCAATTCCTTTGCCCATTTAACTTGACTTTTGGCAATTATATGGGTATGTGTGTATTCATATGTGAATGTATATATACATGCAGATATATGCAAACATGCCTTTCAAAATATATCATATAACCTATGATATATATCTATAAATATTTAATGTTATATCTCATACCCTTATCAAAGAAATTTGATGCAATACTTATTTCCCATTTGACCATTTCTCATTTTATCCTAGTTCAAATGATAAATTTTGAGCCATTGAGTCAATTATTGTGGTAATTTGTTCATACTTCTATAAATATCTCTTTCTGAAAGCATAATTCATAAGCAACTTTTATATGGCAGTTCCTTAGTCAACCCCAAGCAATCCCCCTGCCACTTGGGTGTCCTAAACCCAAGAAAGAAATATTACTAACTGATACTTATATAATCCAAAATATTTTACATATAATACTTTACTTTGTAGGAAACTTATAATAGCCCTCTAGTATTACCATCCATATTTTATTGATGAAGAAATATAGTTACTGTGTAGGTAAATGTTCATTTATTCATCAACCAACGTTTTTATACTATTCTGTTAGAAATGTAGTTCATTCATGAAATCTGAGAAAATTCATTTTCTTGGGAAATAATTGAATGTGATATGAGTTGTGTAAGTTTGAAAGAGACTTGGGAAGTTTCTCTCTCTTGAATTGCCAAAGTCGGTGCTTGAGAAATCTGACAAAAGATATTTAAAATCTGCCCATAATAAGAATTTTGAAGCATGAATTCTATTAATTATACTCTTTTTAGTTATGTAGGTAATAAACCTTGCTAGTCTCATTAGACATAGCTCCACTTCACACATGCTAGTTTGATCAGACTTTTCTTGCTGCTTCCTATACCCGAAGATATGTTTCAAATGAATATCAAATAAGCTAATACATGTAAAATTCTTTGCAAACCTTAAGGTGGCAAATGCATACTGCCTGTTATAATTATTATTGTCATCTCTCATGTCTGTACCTTTGCTCTCACCTTAAAAACTTAGCTTATTACATCATATTATATCATATCATATCATATATCATATCGTATCGTATCATATCGTATCGTATCGTATTGTATTGTATTATATTAGCTTTTTCAGGATCCAGTACTTAACGCAGCGCCTGGTATATAGAAATTACTTAGTAAATGCTTGTTGATTGATTATCCACTCCCTATTAATTGTGACTGGACCTCTCCCTACACACATATGTTATCTTATATTCATGTAGTTGTTTTATATGTGAAAAGCCAAGACAAGAAGAGCTCAAGTTCCACCTCTGACATGCAATGGTTGTGTCTCCCTAGCTGAGAACTTATCCATAGTTTGTATATACTTCATACGTGTATGAGTTGTCTCCTTTGTTAGAACGTAAACTCCTTGATCACAGTGACTATCTTTTCTTTAAACCCCATATCCTTGCACAGCCCCCAGCACATAGTAGGTGCTCAATTAATATCTCTGCTAAATTCCTCAGGCTTTTGAAGGGAAATTATAGAGGGTGATAGACTTACAGCATCCAATTATTTATGCATGTTTCTTTACTTCCTGTTGAAAGTATGTACTTACAGCTTCTGTTATTAAATGGTATATATATTTTTAATGAGATTTAAGTGTATCACATCATCAAGGCTCACCTGGGGAGTTCTCAGTGGTCCATTGCTCTGGTGCCCTATAGCATGGTAGCAATCTGTTCCTCATTATCTAGGACAGACAGAAGTGCATTGATATCATGGTTCCAAAACTTGAGAGGGAAAAGCCATTCTGGAGCCCAGGTGAGAGGGTTGGGCCTCTGGGAAGTGAAAATCCCTTTTCCATAAAGATGCCAAGCTATGTGGCCAGGGCGAACGCTGCTCAGATGTGGTCTTGGCCTCATTGCAGTACGAAGCACACTGCCAAGTTCACCTTTCATCAAGGAGCGGGCAAAAATTATTGTGCCAGGATGCAGTGCTGGGGGCTGGATCTGATTTCCTAACTTCTGCCAAAACTCGACCTTTCAAGCCTGATAGGAGCCTTGACCTCATTCTCCACTGTATGGTTTCCAAACACCACATCAGTAAGTGTAGAAACAATGTAAGCAATTCAGTCAAGGTTGGAGGATACAATATAGTTGCCTGGCATAACTTAATACACCAGCTGAGCTATAATTATTATTTTTTTCTTCAAAGGGCATAGCTGAAAAAGAAGCTTTGTTGAATTGAACCATGATACTTCTGAGTTTTCTGGCATACTTAGAAATGGTCCATTGATGATAACTGAAGGTATTGTCTAATGGCTGAAGCTTTTAAAAAAGCAAAACTATAGCTTTCTTATTTGTGAGGAAATGTAACCTAGTAGATAGAGGTCCAGATTTAGGGTCAGTAAGACCTGACATTAACATATGAAAGCTTATGCATACATACACAGAGAAAGCTATCATTTACATGTGTGTGTATGTATTTAGAGAAAGAGAGAGACAGAGAAATGTTGTATATGACATTCAATAGTCAATAAACATCTATTAAATGTCCACTGTATGCCAAACACTGGGGGTATAAATCAGAAAAAAAGACATCCCTGACCTCAAGGAGGTTACAGTCTAACAAGGCTGAAAAGACACACTCTCTCTCTCTCTCTCTCTCTCTCTTCTCTCTCTCTCTCTCTCTCTCTCTCTCTCTCTCTCTCTCTCTCTCTCTGTCTCTGTCTCTCTCTCTGTCATTCTCTCTCCATATATATATATATATATACATATATGTATATATATACACAAACACACACTTTATATATATATATGTATATACATACAAATGCTATATATACACACACACTCTCTTCCTCTCTCTATATATATACACACAAACACACTATATATATGTATATACACACAACATTTGCCCCCAACGTGGAGGTACGTTGTCTCATCTGGTCCTTTTATGATAAGCCTGTGAGGTAATAAAGTCAAACTGAATTATGATTGGGAAGGGCTACCTCCCTATGTATCTCCCCAAAGGTACTTATGATTATCGAAGGTAAACTCTCATCATTCCTTTTGTCCTGTGTTATATCCTCAAATTGGAATGTAAGCCCTTTGAAGGTAAAGACTATCTTTACCATTTTATATTGGTAAGACAAATATGTGATGCTTGGCTCATGGGAGATGCATCCTGGTTGACTGATGTAGGTGCCATTATCTTTCCATTTTCCAAATATAGAAACCCCTCTGTGAGCTCAGAAATGGGATGACTTGCCAGTGTAATCCAGTTAAGGTGTTTGAGGGACAAAACTGGAATTGGGACACTTCTACTGCTGCTGAGTCAAGCACTTTCTCCACTATGCCATACTCCTCTCTCCTGAGTCACCATGGACCATCCATGCTTTTAACTTCTCAGGGACCTCCTGGGCAAGTCTATTAGAGTCTAAGTTACAGATGACTTTATGAGCTATCTTAGTTCATGCTAGTGATTAAAAAACAAAACAAAACAAAACAAAACTTTCTGATCAATAAACAGAACAACCATCTTAAACTTCAGTTTCTTTTGCACTAGACAATGATTTTATTTCTTTATTTATGTAGTGTTTCATAAGTACATCAGAAGTGCTTTTTAAAATGAATGTAATGATAAAATGAAGTCATCCAGGATGATTGGTGGATATTACTATTGAAATTAAATTTAAATTTTACTTTCAACTGCAGCTGAAGGAAACACTGGAAATATTACAAAGAAGCAAGTGATGGAAAACTAGTACAAATAAATCAATCAACAAACATTTATTAAGTGCCTAAGGTAAAGGAGGAAGTTTTATACTGCACCTCAGTTGATCAATCAGCAAACTTGATTAGATTGTCTATATACAATGATCTCTTCATCAGGTAGTAATCCCTCTTCAGTTGGGTCCAAACAGTGGTGGAGGATAGGGACAACATGATTGACTAACCAAACACATTTCAGTTGTGCCTGATTCTTCCTGACACTATTTGAGGTTTTCTTGGCAAAGATCCTGGGGTGGTTTGCTATTTCCTTCTCCAATTCATTTTACAGATGAGGAAAATGAATCAACTAAATTTAAGTGATTTTCCCCAAGGCCACACAACTAGGAAACATCTAAGGCTGGATTCAAATTCAGATCTTCCCAATTCCAGACCTAGTGCTCTCTATCCACTGTGCCACCTGGCTGCCCTCTTACTCTATACCACTTCAATAAATTCACTTTCTAAAGGCTATTTAATGTTTAAAGGAAACACCCTGGTTGGGGTTTGTGAGTGCAAGAACACAACCTTGTAACCATCAAAATGTGGTTTGCCAAGACTGTGAATTGCCAAAACTGTAAAGGTTTTGGCCAAACTGTAAAGGATAATTTTAGTGTTTTGTCCTAAAATCAAAAATAAGTGGTTGCCATGGGGAATTCCCAAATATGAAAATACCCAAGTCAGCTGGGATTTATAGAGATTTTAATTAATATAAATTAAGGAATTAAGGGAAGGAGAGAGAGAGAAAGAGAAAAATAGTAGAAAGGGCCTAGGCCAAATGGCCTAGGCCTGAGCCTAAGGGAGAGCGAGTCAGTCTTTATCACTCACCACAAGATCCTCTCAAGCAAGCTCCATCCACTGAACTCCTGAACTCCTCAACTGAGTTCAATCCTTTTCCTTTTAAAGAAATTTTCTCTTTTGTCACCTCCCCTAAATCCTCGCATCTACCAATCACAATAGACACTTTTTTCCTAGGACTGCCCATTCCTAGTTCCTATCTTCTTTTGTTCTCACCTTCTCTGATTAGATAAAATCTTCTGAGTATTTCACACCTCTTTTGTTAAGCTTGCCTTTTGTAAGTTGCTTGACCTTTTAGGTACTAATTTAACCTTTACAGGTACTTAGCATCCTTTTGTATTATATCTAAAAATAGACCTAGCTTAAGTTTCTAGCTTCAATATAAGTATGAGTTAGGGACTTTTCATTGTTCAATAAGGAGTTTGCAACTTTATCTTCCCCTAAGGCACTGTCTGAGTAGGGTGGAGTAATTTTAAACTGTTCTCAATACATTCCTGATCAAGTACCTCCATTGTTAAAAATAAGGGAATAGCTTAACCAAATCTTCTAAGGTACAGTCTGAGGAGTTTTAAGATTCATAACCTCTAGAGTCTTTCCAAAAATAGGATAGTCAACCAACTCACCCAATTTCTAAATGCAAGACAGGAAAGTGGCCACAGAGAGGATGCTACCCAACACTGAGCCAGGTACTGTGCTAGGAAAATATGATTGAAGTATAAAAGTTTAGAAGTCCCTACCCTTTCAAAGATTACTCATTTGGGGCTTTAAAAAATTACTTTTCAAATTTTAATTCAGTAGAAGTATCACAGAGGGTCTGGTATCATAGAAGCTAGATTTAGATATAGATCTAATACTCTTCACCCTATGGCCCTAGGTCTGGAACTGAAGTCAGAGAGCAACTAGCTGGCCTTGTTTACTTATACCAGGCACAAATTAAAAATATTTAAACTGACTGGAGCACCTGGTAGATGTGAGGGCTAAGCTACCATCAGAATTTTTTAGAGATTATGGAAAATCAGGTGAACAATGGGAGCAGACAGAGTGCCAGGTCTGGAACAAAAAGAACACTTGGGTTCAATATAGCATCGGATACTACCTTTCTATATGATCCTGGGCAAGTCACTTACCCCTGCTTGTCTAACCCTTGTCCTTCTGTCTTAGAGTTGTTACTTGGAAAAAGAGCAAGGATTTTTTTTTTAAATAAGGTGGTTAATGTTTATCATTAGTCCTCTGGAATTATGATCAATCACTGCAGTCTTTCAATATGGTTGTTATAGCGTGACTTGTTCTCCTGGTTTTGCTCACTTTATTCCACATCAGTTCACAAAAATCTTTAAAAGTTTCACTGAAGCCATCTCTTTCAACCATTCTTACAACACAATAGTATCTCTCCCACTTCCTACCATTAACCAAAAAAAGTACAGACCTATAAAAAAGGACCTCAGACCCAGAGAAGGGCAAATGTTTTTCATTCAGTTTTCTAAAGAGAATTCTGCACACTATAAGATCATGAATGTGACTTAAATTCCCTGCAAAATCCTAAAATAAAATATGATAAAAATGGTTTTAAAATATCAAGAAAAAGAATCAGTAATCATATAGCGCTTGTCTCCCTCAGCTACTGATCATGATAGACTTCCTTCATTTACTGTTTTGACAGATTTGCAGACTGATATTGCAGGAGAATGCTAGAGATATAGTTAAGCTAAATATCTTAGCCTAACATATAATCAAGTCCTCCCTGTAATTTTTATGGTTAAATGGAAATAAGTGGACAAGAGGAATGGACATGTGGCTGGACAGCATAAAGGGTTTTACTACAAGCACACTATGACTCAGTGATGCAATGTATCAGTATAACAACAGTATATGATACTTACATAATTCTTTAAAGCTTACAAAGAATTTACACATATATTATTTGGTATTCACAACAACTCATTGTATAAAGAAACAGAGATTTAAAACTATTCAGTGTGTTGATCAGTAGTAGTCATTTGAGGCAAGTTTCAAACTTAACTTCTTCACTCCTATACAATATCCAGTGGTAAGGAGCTCAGTGTACCCTATCTGCTTAGAATACATGCAGAGTATTATATTTAGTTTGCAGAATCACATTTTAGGGAGTGAATCCAGAAGAGAGAAACCAGGATACTGGAGGGTCTGGAATCAGAGCAATATGAGAATCAGTTGAAAAGTATGTTTAGACTGGAGAAAAGATTCATGGAAAGTAGGGTAGAGTTAAGATAATTTTCTTCCAATAGATGAGAAGTTGTTATTTGGAAAAGACATTGAATCTCCTTAAATTCATAGAGGAAAACTAGCAGCAATGAATGAGTGAGTCCTTTGAACTCTGAGAATCTGTGAAACATAGAATAACTACTCATCTCTCTTTTAATATTGACAGGTTCACTAGATGAATATCACAAATAGCTACAAAATTATCTTGGTTGAGTGCCAGGCCTGGAGTCAGGAGGACATAGATTCAAATCTGGCCTCAGATTCTTCCTAGCTGTGTGACCCTGAGAAAGTCACTTACACCCTGATTGCCTAGCCTTTGCTACTCTTCTGTCTTAGAATTGATATTAAAACAGAAGGACGGAAGGATAGAAGAATAGAAGAAAGGAAAGGAAATTTCCTGGTTGAAGAATAAGGAAGGCATATTCGGGGGGAGGAGGGGGGGTTTCTGATGGCTCCCAGCAAAAAAAATATCCACGAAATTCTATTTGGCTACAATATTCTTATTAGTTCATCAATTCAACCTTTTCTAGTAATTCTCACATGCTTCTATTTTTTTATATTAGGTAAAAAGAATATGTACATCTACATAACTCCTTAGTTGAGTATGTTTTAGGCTTGCAATATGTTTGCTTTATTTGTGTTAAACACACACTGAATCTGAAAAAAAAAATGTGAGCAAGAATGTTTGATTTTGGGCTGCCATAGATAGGCATTGCTGTCAGTCTCAGAAATCATAGCTCAATTGCACGTACTCCATTTCAAAGTTTTTCATGAAATATATATCATAAAAGGAAGGCAGTCATGTGGTATCATGGATAGTTCTAAAGTCAAGGAGATCCAAATTCAGGTATCTGAAACATACTGTATGACTGTAGATAATTGACTTACACTTTAGAGGTATCATCTTCTCTAAAGGTATAAGTCATAGACTTGATCTACAAGAATATTTTTTATATATTGATAAAATCATTAGTCTCAGTAAAAAAAGAAAGATATATTAGCAGTTTATGCAATTCTTCTGGCTCATACTGTTTTGGTTTGGGCAGTGTTTTTGCTACAGTTGTTTTCAAATTTATACTTTTGGATGTGAACTCAACTATTTTTTAACAAGCAACATAGAGGGAATTATTTGCATTAATTATTTGTAAAATGTCTTGATATGAACAATAGGCAAGAAGTAATGTAAGCACAAACTCTTGGTAGAGAAAAAAATACATTTGGTTTATTGAATTTGTTTCTATTGCCACCAAAAAAACACAATAACATTCCCTCACCTCTATTCAACTACTAAGCATAATTTGTTTCATATATCATAGAATAATAGATTAGTATTACTTGTATGTCTTTTTTTTTTCTTTTTACACCTCACACCCACTTCTCATATAGATACTGAGTAGATAAATGGTCAATATTATTTTTTTATTTATTTTTCATTTCCAAATTCTCTCCTTCCCCCTTTCGCCCATCCATTAAGTAAAACAAGAAAAACAGTACCTAATATACATATGAAATAATGTAAACAATTTCCACATTAGCCTTATTGAGGGAAGAGGACAAAAAAGATAGGAAAAGTGAAAAAAATTCTTCAATCTGCACTCAGAGTTCATCATTTCTCTCTGCATTTTTCAACATGAATCCTTTGGAAGTGTTATGTATCACTTTATTGATCAGAGAAGCTTAAGTCTTTTACAGTTGGTTATTATTACAATATTACTGTTACTGTGTACAATGTTCCCTTGCTTACTTCATTTTGCATCAGTTTATATAAGTCGTCCTAAGTTTTTCTTTATATACCACAATAATGTTCCATGAAAATCATATACCATAACTTGTTCAACAATTTCCTAGTTGATGTGCATGTTCTAAATTTCTAATTCTTTGCTACTATAAGAAGAGATGACATACATATGTTTATACATGTGGAATCCTTTTTCTTTTCTTTATCAACTTCCTTAAGACCATTACATACTTTAAATGCAGCTTAACAATTTTATGGCTATATTCTGATCCTACTTTTAACTAGCCTCTCATTTATTTACTTCATCAGTTTTTCTTGTCAATTTGTTTTACTCACTTTGACTTATTTACTATTTAATTTTCCATATCTTATTTACCTTGTTTTCTCATTTCCCTAATTCCTTCTTCTTGATACCTCCTCTTCAGGTAAACTTTATTTGTTTCTATTCCTCTTCCAGACTAAACCTTTTTCCTTTAGTTCAAGTGATCTTTATTGAGAACTGTAGAACTTTTCTACCCTAATTCCTTAATCTGGGATCTATGAATTGCTTCTACAATATTTTCATATGCCTTTTCTGATTTGAAAAAAAAATAAGGAGGGGTATTAACCAAGATGTCTAAGAAAGATCATTTAAGAGTCCAAAAAGAACTTCACACTATGGACAAATGAGTTCAGAAGCAAGAGCAAATGCTACCAAATTCCACTAGCATATGTGTTAGTGCATTGGCTTGCTGATAGGACAAGCAATTTCCTGGAGAAATGTCTCTGATGACCTCAGCTTTCATGATACAGTTTCCTTGTCATGAGGCATAAAAAAAAATCCAAGCTACATGTAGATGGCACTTCTCAAAATTATTTGGTGACCGAGCCAGTCACCATAGTCTGATGATTTATTGAAAAAAAAAAGATTTAAATGAGGCAGGCTCCCCAGAGAAGCTAGTTGCTTCTGTATTCTTGTTGAATATTCTTTCTGCATTTGGGCAAAATAAACCTCTTCCTTTGTTAAAATTTCAGTGGCTTTAAAGTGTTTTATTTCATCCCAACATCAAGCCTGAAAGACTGTTGGTATTTGAACCATGCTTATAACACATCTTGTCAATTAATTAATCAACATTTATTAGATATATATTGTGTGCCAGCTGTGATAAAATTACAAAACTGAAAGAGTTGCTACCTTTTTTGGAGTTTATATTCTTTTAGGGAAAACAACAGATACATCCATACATACACATATACATGGAAATACAAAGTATATGCAGGATAAGTATTAAGTAATTTGGAGAAGGGGCTATTGGCAGCTTGGGGGATGAAGAAAGGACTGTCCCCAAGGAGGAGACATTTGACTGAGCTTTGAAGAAAGCTAGGAATTCTAAGAGGTACATGTATGGAAGGACAATCTGCCAAAGATGGAGATGGAATTAAATGATGGATATGAAGAATAGCATGTAGGCTGGTGTCAGCCAATGTATTTCAAAGACTTGGGCAGTTGGTGGGTGCTGAGTCCATTGAAAGACAGTCATTTTCAGATTCTGAACATGGAAGATATGGAGATGCTTCAATTCATCCAGTCCTAAGATGACTAAAGAAACTTGAGGAGAATATTTCTCCAGGGCAATGAGCATTCATCTCCTATTGGCTGTTAAATGGTGTATTTCAGCATTGCGGTGAAGAAAGCATTGTCTCCCTAGGAAGTTTAGACTTCCCATTTTTAGATAAACAATGAGCAGAGTTGGCATTAGTTCAGAGTAGGCATCTTACCAAATGACTACTTTTTTCCTGTGGGTATAACAAACTAAAAAGCAAAGCTTCCTATATACAGTGGATATTAATCACTATCAAAGCATGCAGCTGTTAGTTTAATTTGGACACTAATTTACTTATAGTATGATTTTGCCACTTTAATAAAGTATTATTGCTTGGGTAGCAGAGCAAAAGTAGACTGTTATAAGTGACCTTTGAAGTGTAAATACTTTACTTTCATCACCAATTAGGCTGACATTCTGTGTCCTCCAATGCCCAAAGTCTACTGTAATCATGAAATATAGCCTTTTGTGTTGGTAGATGCTTGATTTACTGATGCTACTGTGATCTGATAGATTGAAATGTTGATGCTGCCAAATAAGACCTGCTAGACTTAAATTGGGTTTCTGAAGTACAAACCTGTTTGTTTGGCAGGCAGTTGACCTAACTGAAGCACACATGTAGCAGGGCAATGATTGAGTTCAGTTCATAAATGTAATAGCCAAGGAGAACATTTGGAGCAAGGGAGATGGCTATAAGGGTGGTCAGCTTCTCTCATTATTCCCTGGCATTGTTCCTTGACTGGCAGAGTTGCAACTCAATGCCTTTTTCCCCCAATGCTGGGCTCAGTGAGATGGAACCATTTGCACATGCAGCCTCAGGCTCTGAGAACCTAGCATAATTGATTTGAGAGCTTCATTCACTTCTTTCCAGACTTTACATATCCACCTTATATGGAAAGATCAACTATTTTCTACTCAAACAGAATCCTTCCCTGAACTGTTGTAGCATCTCTCAGTTAGTCAATAGCAAGTGCTATAAGAAACTGCTCCCCAAATCCTTCCAGATAACCACATATGGTGACTAATTTAAAAGGAAAAAAAAAACTTTAATGAACTCAAAAAAGAATTAGAGGAGCAAAGAAAGGGGACTTTTTTAAATCTGTGTTTTATTTGTTTGTTTTTTACCAAAGTTATGCCAGCTTCTTATTAAAAACTATTCAAGTGGATATCATTGTGACACAGTAGAAATAGTCTGGCTCTGCTATAAGGAGAACAATGTTCAAATCTTATCTTTGGCACAATTTTTATGATCTTGGACTACCCAGGTAATAATCTCCCTCAGTATCCTCAACTGAAAAATGAGAGATTTGAACTAACTGGACTTTAAGATTCCTTGAAGTTTTAAATATATTGTTATCCTACAGCTTTATTTTTCAAAGAAAATCAAAGGGATGCAGAAACAACTTTGAACATACATTTGACTAAGTTCTTTAGGCCAGATATAGACTTAGGATATAAAGGGAGAAAAATTCAAAGTAGCTGGGCAGGAAGGAAGGAAGGAAGGAAGGAAGGAAGGGAGGAAGGAAGGAAGGAAGGAAGGAAGAAACAAACAAACAAAGAAAAAAGAAGACTCAAAGATTAGAAATCTCAGGTAATAGAGTAGAAAAAGCAAAGAATAGGTTTAAAAAAGTATTTTTAAAATGAAGATTATAACAAAATACATTCTCAGTGAGGGTGGTGAAAAAAAAAGTGGTGAAAACAAAAAGAACAAAGAAACTTATTACTAACTAGCACAGCCTGTCTGTGTAAAGCCCAGGAGAGTGGAAGCATTCCATCCACAAAGTAAGAATCTATCAACGATTATTCAGATTGATATGCCTTAGTAGTTACTAAGAACAGTTATAGAAGCACTTCTAAAATTGAAAGAAAGAATTGCTTTTGAAATGTTTTATCATGGTTATTCCAGCATAACTGGAAAGTTTAAAGAGGAAGTCAATATAATCAGTTGTCTATACCATCAGTACCAACTTGTCAGAGCAAAGATCAGCATTAAAGATCAGCTAAAAGAATGAATAATAATGTGAAAAATATGTGGCATACAAGTGAAACTATTTAGACCTGAACTATTAGTACACATAATTGTCAATAAAACATGGGTAAAAGATAGCAGAATTGACACTGAAACTGATAATAAAAATTTCCTAGAGAGCTTTGTAAAATACCTATTATAACAAGGAGGCTTGTCAGCAATAATAGTGATAATTCTCAGGAGTATTTTTTTAACTTGATTTACTAATTCCTAAAAGGGAACAGATTGATTTCCCTACTAGGGATAATACAAATCAAAAAGACTACCAGGGAACTGTATGGTGAAGCAAGTATAACCAGGTGTAAAAGGTTCAAGAAAAAGTTCTCTCAGCTGACTGTTATGGATATTTTTTCTTTGATATGTAGATTGTGCTGATTTGGGGGTGATAAGAGCAACAAATTGAGTGAAGGGACAGTATGTCTTTCCACATATAACCAGAACTGCCCATACTATAACAAAGATACTGTGAGCTTATTGAGAATTCATAGCTCTTGGAATCCTCACCTTCCTAGGACTGAATCATTTCCTTTGCATCAATATTTTTTGTTGTCTGATTCCATTTGTGGGTAAGTATTGAAGGAATGGAAAACATAATGCATTCAAAAGAACTTTCGTTGAACCTTATTCAGAGGGAGAGGTGAGAGTTGAGGGCTGCTTTGAAATTACCCTGCTTGTTTAAGGAAATTGGAAGAAAAATGGGGCATGAGAAAACCACAAATCAGTTTGACTTAGCAAGGGGGAGTGGATGAAACTAGTCACCACAGGAGGAAAAGGGTAACTAAATCCTGCAATTTATCAAGCCTTCATGAAGTCATGAAGAACTCTACAAATTTATTCTTTTTCCAAAAGGACGTGTAAGTTGTGCTACATTGCTCAGTCCTGTGGAGAACCCTGAGATCAATTCACTGCTGTTTCCAACTTTTGAAAAATAATATATCCACACACTACCTCTTTTGACAAAAATAGATTTTTTAAAGAAAAAAATACATTGTTTTATTATAAAACAATCATGCCTGTATATCACTCCGTTTCTCCTACACTTGATCTTATGACAAAGTAAAAAACCACTCAGTGTGTCAATACACTCAACATTTAGGAATTGTATTCCCTTCTCCCTACACCAAACAAGGATGATTTTTCATCATATGACTTCTGGAACCAATAGTTGTCATTAAATTTACTCTGAGTTCCCCAGTCAAACTTATTTTTTCCAGAGACAAATTAAAGAATAAAACCGACTATATTTTGTTTCATTTTTATAGTGCCATAACTAAATATTTTTTAGTGACTGAAAGGCAATGGGAAATGATGGAGTTAGACTATATATATTCATTGCTAAATCCTCAGTTTAAAGTAATTAAAATGACTTCCCTACCAGCATTAGATCTATGATCTAGAAATAATGTTAATTTGTATTAACAACTTAAATATTTTATTTTTCTATCACCCAATTTACCTCAGTAGTTCATAGTTTATTTTCCAGAGGTGCAATAATAGTCCTTTTTCTATCAAACTTTTTTAAGAGGGAGGAACAATGTTTGGACAAAGAATGTGGTTCTTTGTTTTAGTCATTATATTCTGAATTACTTGTATAAGCCATTTTTTAAAAGCCTTCTGTTTTGGAATCAATACTGTGTATTGATTGGTTCTAAGACAAAAGAGTGGAAAAGGTTAGGCTGTTGGGGGTTAAGTGACTTGCCCAGGCTCCATTTTAAAAAGATATTTAACACCTACTATGTATCAACTCCTAGGCTAGGTTCTGGGGATACAAATAAAAAAGACAGTCCCTGTCCTCAAGAAGCTTATAATGTAAGAATAAAGATGCTACAGAAAAGGTACTGAAATGGTACCAGAGCTTATGAGGAGAGGAGGACTTGCTACTGCTACTGCTTATGATAATGGACTGATACCAAGCAGTGCAATTGGAGGCAAATGAAGAAATAGCTAAGATTCTGCACTTGATATAAAGGGAAGTTGGGGGAGCTGTTTTTTCTTTATTGCCTCTAGTCCCCCCCCACCAAAGGGGCAGAAACAACTGAGGGTACTGATAAGATATAGCTGAAGTAATTACTATCAATTAATAATCCATCATTAAACTCTATTAAGTACCTTTGAGCTACTAAGCATTAGGGATGCAAAAAAAAGGATAAAAGATAGGTCTTTCCTTAGAGAGTTATAACCTAATGGAGACAAGAAGCAAACAAATATCTACAAACAAACTAAATGCAGCATAAAAAAGAAAGAAATTAACAGAAGAAAGGCACTAGAATTAAGAAGAGTTGGGAAAGGTTTCCTGTAGAAGATAGGATTTTAGTTGGGACTTAAAGGAAGTTAGGGAAGCCAGTAGCTGATGAGGAAAGAAACCATTCCAGGAATGGAGGACAGTCAGAAAACAAAACAAAAACAAAAACAAAACAAACAACAACAACAACAACAAAAACACCTGGAATAAGAGATAGAGTGTCTTGTGATAGAATAGCCAGAAGGCCATTGTCATTGGAACAAAGAGTACATGATAGAAAGTCAGGTATAAAAAGCCTGAAAAAGTAAGAGGGTTCTGGGTTATGAATAGCTTTGACTACCTAACTGCATTTTGTAAGTGCTCCTGGAAGCATTGGGGAGACATCAGCATTTAAAGCTTTTCATAAACTGATATCAACCTACCCTCCTACCTCTATTATCTAAGATCTGGATACATTGGCCTGAGAGAGAGAGAGAGAGAGAGAGAGAGAGAGAGAGAGAGAGAGAGAGAGAGAGAGAGAGAGAGAGAGAGAGAGAAATAGAGAGAGAGAGAGAAATAGAGAGAGAGAGAGAGAGAGAGAGAGAGAGAGAGAGAGAGAGAGAGAGAGAGAGAGAGAGAGAGAGAGAAGAGTTAAGGGTAACACCGAGATTGTGAGTTGGAAGGACTGTGATGGCGTTATTGCATCTCCACATTACTACTAGCCCCCACAAAAATAATAAGCCTTTAAGAAAAAAGGATTATTACTCTACTACTTGTAAAATTAACACTAAACTTTTGAGGTAACAATGAAGGAAAAATAAAAATACTGCAAGTATCAATATAAATTAACATGTGCTTAGGATGATCAGATCATAAAGCTAGAGCTGCAAGGGACCTTGTAGATGTGCAAAAGTTTTACAGGGGGGATCTAGGGGGAAATATAGTGAGTTCAGTTTTGGACATGTTGAATTTAAGATATCTACTGAACATCCAGTTTGAGCTGTCCATGATGATGTGATACCTGGTGATGAACTTAGCTTGGGGCAACAATGGCAGTGGGGAGGGAGAATGATGACTAAGCAGAACCACTGCAATTTAAATTCATGGTAGGACTCATTATGAATGGATAATAATTTATTGAAGGAGGCTTCTATCTGTTTTAGTAATAGGCAAATCAACCCATTAACTCAAACATAAAGAGAATTCTACACTGGGAACTTGTTCTTTCAATAAACCTCTCTGTCTTTTCCACCCCTCCTTGTTCATTAGTTCTTTCTTTGCTGTCTATTGACATGACCAAGTTATTCCCATCCTTAAAAAATAAAAAAAAAAATGCAAAATACAAAAACCTCCACTTGAGCTTGTCATCCCCTCAAGTTAAAGTACTTTTTCATAGCTAAAGTCCTAGAAAACTGCCTTCACGTATTGCCTCCACTTTCTCGACTCACACCTTTATCACTTGGCTCCTGTTCTTATTACAATGTCACCAGCAATATATTATTAAATTCAATGTTTATTTTTTTATTCTCTTTACCTCTTTGTAGCATTTAACATTGTTGACTCTCTTGGATACTTGCTTCTTTCTTGTTTTTGCTGACTCTGCTCCACTTGTGTCATTTCCAACCTGACAGGAGGCTTTGTCTCAGTGTGAGAAGCAGCATCTTCAAATGTGTTCTCTGTGTGTGTGTGTGTGTGTGTGCGCGCGCGTGCGCACCACTATCTTTTCTGAAAACTTCTCCACTTCCCCTTTAACAGTAGCTTTCTTGGCAATTTTCTCTGTTTGAATTAGGTTTCTTCTGATGACTCTCAAATCTATGTAACTACACTTCAGCTTTCTCCTTTACTCTCATGCTGCATCTCCAGCTGCCTGTCTGATGTCTTTGCTGGGATGTACTACTGTGGGCATATAAAAGTCAAAATGTATAAAATGCCATCCATTATGTAGGTTCTCTTACAAATTCTCCCTTCTTCCTAACTTCCTTATTTATGTTAAGGATAAGGTACATTCTTCCAGTCCACCCAGATGCACAGCCTAGGCATTCTCCTTGATTCTCCATTTTTAGACTCAATTACCAAATCTCATCCATTCAGCATCTTCCACCTTCATCACCTTCTCGCTTTCCACCACCCATCACAACTATGCTAGTCAAGGTTGTCATTGTCTCTCCTCTGAATTACCTCCTGCTTGGCCTTTGTCTGTCAAGAACGTCCCATCATGCAAAGAGTTGCCCTCAAGATAAAACATGAACTCCTCAGATTGGCATTTAGAGACCTTCTCAATCTGGCTTTGGCCAGTCTTTCTAAGGAGAGTTCACATTGCCCTCTCACATGCATTCTTTGCTCTAAGCAAGCACTTCTTTTGCTATTTTCCATACAATACCTCCTATCTCCTATCTCTCTGCCTTTTGTACCCATGTATGGGTACCTCTTATGCATTACCACTTCTGTGTTCTCCTAGTCCCCTTCTATGCTCAACTGCTCAGTCCAAATTTCACCACCCTTCCATTTTAGAATCAATACTAAGTATTAGTTCCAAAGCAGAAGAGTGGTATGGAAGGTCTAGGCAATCGGGGCTAAGAGACTTCTCCTTAGGAAGTATCTGAGGCAAGATTTGAACCCAGGACTACCTATCTTTAAGGACTATCTTTCAATACATTGATCTACTTCACTGCTCCTTCAGTATCTTTACTGATACCCTCACCCCAGATATTGAGTCATCACTGAATATTTTTTTGTATGGAGTCCACTTCACACAAATAGGTGGCTCCATGGGGAGAGCACTGGACTTGGAGTCAGGAAGATCTGAGTATAAATCCAGCCTCAAATACATATTAATTATGTGAACCTAGGAGAGTCGCTTAAGCATTTTTTTGCCTTCATCTATACTAGCGAATAAAATGGCAAACCATTCCATTATTTTTGCCAAGAAAACCTATATGGTCCACAGAGTCATGAAGAGTCCTTTTGTCATGACTGAATAAGAACAGCCTATTTGTTTTTGACAATATATGATTCATTTTGGATAAAAATTCCTTGAGAGCAAGAATTGTATCACTTTCATACTTATATTCTCAAACCTACCACAATGACTGATGCAAAATAGACCCTCAATAACTGCATGTTGATTGAGAATTTAATCATAAAATAAAATCTAAGGTTACCTTAAATGCATTATTTCTCTTCCAAAAAGGTTACTCATCTTTAAACTATGCCTGAGTTTTAGAACTACTTGGAGGCTTATTTTTAGGCTTCCATAAAATACAATTTTTTTTTGTGTGCCAGAGCCTTTGAGATGTTACAAAATGCAGTCTTTATCTGGAGTGTCAAGGTGGATTTAGGTCTTGAAAAGGAGTTTTTTTCATCTTATACAAATAACTCTCCCCTTTCAACTTCATGTAAATAGAGCACGCTGTGTCCTAAATGACAAAGAATGCCCAAAGGGGGCTCTGGAATGAAAGGGTTTAACCAAAACTATTTTATCCTAAGCCTGGTCCAGCTTTAATTAGTTATCAGGGTTAAAGGGGGTAGGGAAGGGGTCAAGAGCCTGAAGCAAATTTAGGACTAATGTGTCAAAGAAAAGTGAAGCCTTGCACTGAGTAGGAAATACTGCTTCGAGGAGGTTTAATAAGGGTGTGTGACCTGGTATCATTCATGATGACCACTAATGGTGGTCAGTATAGAAATGGTCTACTCACCAATCCAGGCTTCTATCACAGGTAACTGAAACCATTGCCATCTATTCTATTCTACTGGCTTTAAAAGTTAATTATGGAACAATAGCAACTATACTCTCTAAAAGAACCACTGGGATTTATGAGCACTAGCTCTGGAACCAGAGGACAGAGGTTCAAAGCACACTTCTAATGTGTACATGGATTAGTCACAAACTCCATGGGCCTCAGTGTTCTCATCTTCCAAATGAGGAGGTTGTACTAGAAGGCCCCGGAGACCTCTTTCATTTCTACATTTATGATCCTTCTGTTCCTGTGGTCACACATTGCCCCTGTACACCTTATGTCAGTAAATCTTCAGTAAAGCTATCTTAAAATGCCAGTGTACATACTGACTCTATGTAGCAGTAAGACTAAATTGGGAGTATTCTCTCCCTTCTCATATTTTTCTAGAGCTCTTTAGGGTCTTCCTTCCTTGACTCTTTAGCACACCATCTTACATTATACCTCTTTGTGTGCTAAATAAACATAATCTAAGCTTATATAATATTATTAAAAGGGTCTATCTACTAAGAAGAAATTTTAGAAAAATTGAGCAAGAAAACTTTTGTGGGAAACTCAGTCTTTAGTAAAGTTAAAGATAATAATTCTTCTCTCACCCTTCATGGGGAATTAGAATGGCCAGAATATCTTATAAATACCCATTGACAGAAATATCCAGACTCTTAAGTCAATTCATATCTTATGAACAAGGGGGGGGGGGGGAGTTAAATATTTTAAAAGAATTTTAATGGAGAAATGAAGGCAATCAGTTTCTTCTCTTTTATTTTGATCATCTGTTAGGAAAGACCATGACTCAGTTTTCTCTATGTATTCAAAAGGATACTTATGATCCAAATTCACACTGTTTTACTCAATATTTTATTCTTTAAGGTCTAAAAAGCATTGACGTCCTCTAGCGACAGGTCAGTTAGCAATAAAAATTAAGCCAAAATATAGTAAGGTAATTCTATTACTATATTAGCCCGCAAAAAAAAAATAGATTTCCTCCTTCCAAAATGCCCCTAATGAGCAACTTCTTTTCCATAAATGAATTTTCAGACCTTTGGAGTTTTCTAGACATGTGACTTATTACCCATTCTACATAGCTCAAGGAACAAGTTTCTTACTCCAAAAGAATTTAAGCAAATACCTTTAAGTAGCTTCTACAGTATGTGAGAAACTGACCAGAATTTCACTGAATCCATGTCTGTTGCAACACACTTAAAATTTTTGATCTGGAATATTTCTTTTTATGTTTTGAATATTTGCAAAAAAGTAAAGTTTGAAAATGCCTATATCTGTCTGCCTCCTTTAACTTTTCCCTAGATCTTTTCCTTAAGTTTTCACCATTGGAAGTATAAGGTTTTTTGCTCCCTGCTAAGCCTTTTGTTTTTATCCTGAGTTTTTCTAAGCTTAATTCTGCTCACTTTAGAGAAGAATTCTGAAAGGTAAAACTTGAGAGAGAGAGAGAAAGAGAGAGAGAGAGAGAGAGAGAGAGAGAGAGAGAGAGAGAGAGAGAGAGAGAGAGAGAGAGAGAGAGAGAGAGGGAGAGGGAGAGGGACAGGGAGAGGGAGAGGGAGAGGGAGGGAGGAAGAGAGAGGGAGGGAGAGAGAGAGAGGGAGAGAGAGAGGGAGTGAGAGAGGGAGGGAGGGAGGGAGAGAGAGAGAGGGAGAGAGAGAGAGAGAGGGAGAGAGAGAGGGAGGGAGAGAGAGAGAGGGAGAGAGAGAGAGGGAGGGAGGGAGGGAGGGAGGGAGGAAGGGAGAGAGAGAGAGGGAGAGGGAGAGAGAGATACACTTCTGCTCCCTATCAATGAAATGGTGTTTTGTTACAGTGAGGTGGCAGTTCTTCAGTGCTGAGTAGGGATAGTCAGAGGCTCCAGACTGATTCCTGAGATTTTCAATGTGAGCATTTGAAACTCAGAAATGTGAGAAATCTGGGATTGGCTTTTTGTTTTGTTGATTTGATAGACTTAAGAAAGTGATGGAGAAAATGCTAATGATGTAGATCAAACTTAGAAGTGTTCTGTGCATACCTTCCCCCAATGCCCAACCACTCCTGCCCCCACATAGCTACTTGTTAAATATTTACTAGCCCACTTCGGGTTATAGTAAGTTTGAATCTTTATTTCTCTACTTTTTAGCTGTGTAAAATCAGCCTCTCTTGAGTCTTGATTTTGTTATCTCTGAAGTGCAGGTTAAAATAAAATTTCACTCTCTCAAAGGATTACTGGGAAAATTATAAGATAATAAATATATAAGTATTTTAGAAATTAGAAAAAGCTATACAAATGTGACTCTTTTTTTCTTTCTCCTTTCCCTAAAATGGCTACAAGTTGTTGAGATGTTTTTGAATACTATTTCTATTGCACAACTTTTCTCATTCTGGCATTGCTTTTTCTGGTGAAAAAGGCTATATGGGGTAAAATGAGACTTCATGCTCCTTGAGTATTGTAGTCACTCTTCCATAGAAGAGAAATATAAGTTCCTTGACCTACAGAATAGCTTTGACCCTCAAAACACTTCATCAAAGTCATTATTTCAAAACATTTGTCTTCTTGTAATCAGGGCATTTCCCAAGCAAAACAAAATCCCGCCTAGACAAACTTTCTTACTAGTGTGCCCTTGATAACAGGAACTACATCAACCAACAAAAAAAGTGGAAAAAAAACAACTAGGTACCAAAAAGTGATGTCTAGAATGAATATTTAATGTGCCACTACCTGAAAGAGAATATCTGGCAATTTCATTCATTCTTTTTTGTTTACTAAATACTTTACATGCATAAATTAGTCATCTATGATAAATCAGCATCCATGTTGTATTGTTTTTAAGCTTGTCAGTATTCCTGTTAGTAAAACTTTTGATACTCTTAAAAAGATCAATTAAGCCCTTAGGGGGGGAAATAGTCTTCTGCCTTTCTTTGTATCCCCAGTTCCTATGGTGCCTAGCATACAGTAAGTGCTTAATAAGTGCTTATACACTGACTAATTAGTGCTGACACCTTTAGTGCCTTCTGATTCGCAAAGCTCTTTCTCTGTCAGCACTCCATGAAGCTGATAGAGAAAGTAGTCTTGCTTGCATTTTTACAGAGGACCAAACTGAGTCCTAGAGCAGTTGACCATTGATAATATCAGTCTGAAGTGAGATCCAAAAGTGAGTCCTTACTCCAAGCCCAGGATGCTTTTCACTATACTGTATTATTTCATTGTTAATGAACTGTAAGATGTTGCTACAAAGTCGAGGGGTGGTGTGGAAGAGGCATGAATGAAGAGAGAATTTCAAGCATGCAAGATAGAAAGCTGAGGACCTGATCTGCCAATCAAAGTGAAGATTCCAAAATAGAATGTTCCCAGGAAAGGCAGTTGGAGACTGGCCAGAGGAGGTGAACTAAGGAACTTCTTCTCTGGGGTTTCAGACAAAGGGAGACTGGCTTCATCTGTCCTTCGTTGAAGGAACTTTGGGGGCAGGGGGACTTCTGGAATTAATTTGAGAAGAAATTAACTTTTGTTGGTGGCTTTGTGTAATTGGAAGAAGAAAGAAGATTTTAAGAGGCTTCCTCCATCTCTCTGACTGTCTCTGAGTCACAGTTGTGACAGGACTGAGATTTTCCATAATCTTCCTAATTCTCCTCATAGATTAAGGACACCCCTATCCCTTTCACCTCAATCCCCATCCTGTTGTTCTCAATAAACCCCTTTATTTGAGAAAGGAAAAGAAGGAATTTTCCTCATAAATCTCACAGTCCACTCAGGGAGGGGCTAAGCCAAAAGGCTTCAAGAGTGGTTAAGGGAGGTGAAGGGAGGAAGAGGGTAGAAAATATCTTGATCTATTAGCCATCAATAGTGATCAATAGACAATCCCAGAGTAACCCCTCTAGCAGCATCTCTCTATCTCTCAGAAGTACTTCTATCTCCATTATAACTAGGCACCCTGAGGTTTTCCCTAGTATCTCTCTTGTCACAAGCCAGAGCATATCATTCACTACAACTAGAAATATAGTTCCACAGATTATCTCTTTAATACAATGGGAAAGAACCTTCTAGTTATGAGTCAGAAGATCTGGGTTTTAGTGTTAACTTTACCACTGATGTGACCTTTGGCAAGTCAATGACCTCAGGAATTTTTATCTGGAAAAATAAAAGCACTGACCTAGTGCAATTGTGGGATGCCTTTCAACTCTACAAGTCCGTGAGTTTACAGTTTAAGTGCGTTTTCTAAATAATGCCAAAGAAATAATGTTAAAAAATGTTAGAAAATAAAGATGATAATTTATGATCTCTGATGGTAAAACCAGTTACAGTAAGATTATGCCCTTTAGTTTACCAACTTATTTAACCAAACTAGTGGCAGTCTAGTAGGATCATTTGTAGGTAGGTTTGTTTGTGTTGTATTTCTCATCTGTGAAAATCTTGTTTCTTCCTATTAGAATGTAAGCAGCTAAAGGATGGGAAATGTTTCCTGTTTATCTTTCTGTTTCAGTGCTCAGCAGAATGCATTGTACTTAATAAATGTTTCATTCATGTTTTTATTCATCATGTATCATCCTACTAGGATGTAAGCTGGGTGAAATACAGGGAATACCCCACTTTTCTCTTTACATCCCCAGTGCCTGCCACATAGTAACAAATATGTTTGAAAATGCTGTTTGACAGATTGATTAAAAGCAGCAAACTAAAAGGGATTGTTGTTGAGTCATTTCAGTCACGTCTGACTCTTTGTGAGCCCATTAGGGGTTTTCTTGGCAAAAATACTGGAGTGATTTGCCATTTCCTTCTCCAGTTATTTTAACAGATGAGGAAACTGAGGCAAACAGAGTTAAATGACTAATGAGTCATACAGCTAGTGAGTGTCTGAGATTTGAGCTCTGGAAAATGAATCTTCCTTGACTGAGGGACTTTATCAAGACGACACGGGATCAAAAATTCAAGGATTAAGTTATAAAAATGACCACCCTGAAAAAAAATCAAGCAGGAAAAAAAAAACTTCAAAGAATTGAGTTCCAAGGCTAGTTAGTGATAAGTAAAATGTCTTTATAAACTTGAATTACAAAATATATATACCAAATATATATATATAATATATAAATTTTATTCAGTATACTGTTTTGCTAAAAAAAGAATATGTGAAATGAGTTTTAGACAGATTTTGATCAAAATCAGCAAAATTTAAAAGTTTTCACCTTTCAAAAGTATAAATGTTATGTTTGAATTTTTGTTGGAGGGAAGTTGTCTGGAAGAGGGAGGATTATCTTCAGTGGTTCTCCTGATTAGGATAAAATGCCAACTCTCTAATTTGGTATTCAAGACTTTCTGCTAGTTACATCCAAACTGCGTTTCTCATTTATTTTATTTTAACATCACTTAGTCAAATGTAACAACTAGATTTTAGGCAATTGGACATGCCATATGTCCTACTTCTTTGTAGTTTCTGCAAACCTCCAGTAGAATGAACTCTTTTCTCAGTTCTACCTTGTAGAATGACTATATCCCTGCCAGCCTCTGCTTGTGTGCCACCTTCCCAGATCCCTGTACATGAAAACGTTTGCTTCCTTGGATTATAATTATATATCATATATAATATAAATAAATTATAATAATATAATTATTAAAATGTTTACATTTTATCTGTTCAAGTCTTGGGAGGCCAGCTCTGAACCACAATTTATTTTTGTAGTCCTAGCCCCTAATATAGTAAGGGGAAAGAAGGAAGGCTTTGCTTAGTACCTGTTAACTGCTAAAATCATCTTACAGATATTATCTCTTTTGATCAATAAATACCTATTTAATGTGCAAGTGACCCACTTCAGTCCGTGTCCAATAAATGCAGGATGTAATAATTACAATAATTACAATAATTAATGTAATAATTAGCATGGGGGTCTAGACCCTTACCAAAGCAGATTTACACCTCCTCTCTAATGCAAAGAATTAAAGAGTTATCTGGGAGATGAAAAAGTAAACTGTTTGAATAAGGGTCATAGCCAGTATGTGTTAGTGACAAAACTTGAACCAGTATGTATTAGTGGCAGAACTTGAACCCAAGTCTTGCTACATTCCAAGCTTTCTATTTGTCCACTACATGATGCTGCCCTCCCTTAGCATATCTTTAGTAAATATATTTAATAAAATATAATCTACTATCTATGCCACTGAGTTCAATCCTATATGTAGTCAAGACAGTGATTCCTTTTCAAAAAAAGGAAAAATTCTTAGAGATTTAGTCTTTTTTTTTTTTAAATGGAGCTTGGTAATTCCTAGCTCCTATGAACAAAGCATTTACCTTACTAAAGAACACACTATTATAGGTTCCACACAGCAAGGACCAATAATCACCCTTTTCAAAATTCAATTTAATCAAAATATTAAAAGGAAGCCAAAGTCTCATACAAGTAGTTAATTTTTATTGCTTTTGTTGAGTTATCTCCCTGACAGATGAGTAAAGAGCCAAACGCAGATAAAATTAGCTTTACAGTAATTCTTAAATTGCTCTGATATGATCTGGAAGCAAGTTCCATTTTCGAAGTATATGTTTCAGGTCTCAGACAAAGAGATAATAGTTCTATATTTTATGACATGAGCTATCATAGTTTAAGTGTTGTGATTCAGAAATATAGAGTCATGTATTAAGTTGATGAAAATTAAAGCCTGCTATAAGACAATAAAACTAGCAACGTCAAGCTTCAGGGATTGATGTTCAGAGCATAGTATTTTCCTGTAGAGAATTAGAATGGGAATAAAAAAATAAAAAAGATCCTCTATACAGATCTCTCTTCCCATATAGGAGGTTATAGTTTCCCTGAAGACATAGAGAGAGAAGGAGAAATAAATGATGTCTACATACATATACAGATATATAAAACTCTAAGAAAATGCTGCCTAGAACCAAGAGCTTAATCGAATGTCAAATTGAATATCATAACACTATGTTAATGTCACCTTTTGCTTTTTGAGTAAGGTGAGAAAAGCAAAGGGGTAAGTTCAGAGGAGTACAAGAAGAGTTCAGTATTACATCCAAATTCACAGACAATTATCTCTAAGTAAATCCTGAATTAAATATATGGTGCAAAAATGACTTGGGCAAAGTTGCTTCCCTAATTTGAATAAATTATACGTGCAAAGCCTGTTTCAGAGTTTCATTAATCAGGTCCTTTGTCCAGATAGTATAAAGCCATCAATGACAGCAGCTGGCTTCTACATTTATACACAATGTAATAATTTAGGATGACTTTGTCATGTTACCCGAAATAAGCTCACAGTTTGAGGCTGTTGTTCACAAACTGAGTTTCTATTATGAAGCCCACAAAGGAATGCTTCCAATAGTTTTATTGAATGAGAAAGTGGGAAGTGGATGTGACATACTGATGTAGCTAGTAAAAAAAAAATGAGAGAGTGCTTTTCTTAGTTAGTGTTTTGCAGTATAACCTCAGTGGAAGCTGAGAACTAATCCCTTTATTGTTCATTAACTTGTATCTCACCTTGGGTATTATCAGTTTCAGCCCAACACCAAGTCATAAAAGTGCCTACCATTGGAAGATCAATTGGTAGTGTTTCGGGATGTACTACTCCCTTTTTTGTTTGTTTTCCTCTATTTCTTGGGATTGAAGAGTGCCCCAGTGACATGAAATTGTTAGTGACGTGAAATTGTTCATTTGTCCGTGATACAGGTTTTTACTAATTGGGTATCAATGATGGAGTGTGAGTGAGGAAACATCCAAAAGGAAAACAACAATGCTTGTTCTGATCCAGATCTTCCAAATAATTCCCATATAATTTTGCTTAGCCATACTTATATTTTCTTATATGACTAATCAAAATCTGATTTCTTTTTCAAAACAAAAGTTTATGAAGTAACAGTTTTGTAAAACAGTTAATCACATATTGATACTTATATAATAATAAATAAATTCATATAGGACCTTAAGGTTTAAGAAGGGATTTTTTCACAACTCACAATGACTCTGAAAATTCCTTCCAGTTCTGAATAATCTACAAACCTAATATCATACAAATAGTATCCCATTTTACAGATGAGAAAGTTGAGTCTCAAAGAAATGTGTTACTTGTCAAAGTAAATCAAATAAAAGCACAAAATTATTTGCAGCAGTGATATCCTCAGGACCATAAGGCTAAATAAAATTAATTCTACCTTATCTCATTATATTAACCAATATTCTATACTCGTTACTACTTGCCTATATAAAAATGATAATGGAAATTAAAGTTACAAAAAATATCGCACTGGGACATCACAAGATTCTAAAATGCTGCTCAAATCATTAAAGATTGCCTTTTGTATAATAGTTTTCATGTTTCATAATATTATTGTATTATGCCTCTTTGAAAATTGGCCATCAGCATGTGATATAACATCAATGATTGATTAGATTTTTTATCTACCAGGGTATCCTTATTGCCCTATTTTGTTGAATACGTGTGGTTCATGTATAAGCTGAAGGAAAGCTTTAGCCATGCACTAAGATAAATGTCTTAAAAGAAATGCTTGCCATGACTAAGTTAATTACCTAATAGCAATACAGTTATCATACCGCTATTGTAATTTCATCATTCCCTGAGTAGACATATGGAAAAGGTGTGGGTTAGAAATGCTAAATGCTGAATGTGATGAATTTGGTACGCAATTACTTTATTATTTTAAATCATCCCAAAATAACCATGGGATTTCTGGGTTCTTGAAATAACTTTTTTTATTTCCTTAGTTGAAGATAGTTTTTTAAAATATGAACATAAAAATTATATAAGGATGAATGCTGTGTTGGGACTTTAAATGACTATATCTTGATTATTTAGGCTCAGAGAGGGTATATCTCTTTAGAAGAGAGTTGAAACCTTTCCTAAGTAGAGTGCCAACCTGATCTTCTAGCATGCACTTGTTTAGGGATGTAGTTATAACTAAGCTGACCTTCCTGCCCTTCTGGAGTGTGGAGTCCTGCTCACTCTGGAATGAAATCAGGATGACAGGACACAACTTTCCTATAAGGCATGAAGAAAGGGTATCATGGCAGTGAGCAATCTATGTGCCACAAGTGGTATCTCTAGGTGACAGTAGATGGAGCACTGGACCTGGTGACAGGAAGAACTCAGTTAAAGTTCTGCCTCAGACCCTTATTAGCTGACTCTCTCCAAATCATTTAGTTCAAATCCTGCCTCAGACACTTATTGGCTGTGTGATCTTGGGCAAATCCTTTAGTCTTCATCTGTAAAATGGTCATAATAACTGTATCTACATCCCAGGATTCTGAGAATAAAATAAGTTAATGTTTTCAAGTACTCTGCAAATCTTAAATCACTGCATAAATTCTTGCTATTATGACATTCTTTCCTTCATAGTTTTCTACCTGAGTTTAAAATTAGAAATATAAATCCATATTTATGAATTTGAGTTAAAAAACTAATTATAGTATGTTCATTAAATCACTGATCTATATTTCATTTACATTGAATGTTCTTTCTAGTGTTATAGATTGTCATCTGTCCAAAGTGATTCTTCTCACCCAGCATGGTTCTGTTTCCATACTTTCCCAGAAATTCTCAATACATGAACTCTTTAGGTCACTGGAGGTCTTTCTCTTGGCCTTCCTGCATTCCATGGGCACCAGGGGGCTGTCCATCTGTTATCTGTTCCTTTAGTGTGCCTCCTTTTCAGAGTTTATGTTCCCTAGACCAACTATATGTTCCCTGGACTCATATAAACACATACTGATAATATCCTATAGCTAAAGGCATAACCGTGAGGTAGTATTCTATATTAACAAAAAGAAATAAAACATTTAGAGAAAATTCATTCTTTCATTATCTAACAAATATACATTAAGAACATTTAAGAAGTTACAATGCAGTTTTCAGTTTTTAAGAATTAGAGATATTTCTAAAAAACAGTCTTTTTTCATCAGAATATGTTTCATAAAAATTATCTGAAAATAACATTTTGATATTAAAATTTTCAATGTTAGTAATTGTCATCTTCATTAAAGCAGACTAAAAATAAAAACATTATTGACAACTTCAAATAAAATTAATTTTTCTTTTCATTTTTTTAGTTCTCTATTAAGACTTCAAATTTTTAGTAAAATATGGCAATCTCTTAAGTCAGTATAAAAATTGGAAAGAAGAATAGTTTCTAGGTATTTCAGAATGTCTGTTCTTCAGTAGACCTACATGTATTTTTTTGTCACCAAAAATGAAGCAGCATTCACCTATACAAGTCTGATACTTATGTGTAGTTTGCTAGATTCCATCTGCTGGCCAAGCTGCATTTGTATGTACTTTTCTATATCTTATCCACTAATATCTCTTCTTGTCTACAATTTTACTGAAAGTCTTCTCATACACCGTGAATATTAATCAGGTACCCACAAATCATGCAAGGGAACACATATGGAGCAAATATAGAGTATCGGAACTCAATCCTCTAAAAGACATGAAAAAGACAAGATATCTTTAAGTCTGATATTGTTAGTGCTTTATTGATCATTACCACTGCCTATCATTGTGTATGACAATATATAGGTGTTTAGAAAGCAAAATACAGGATCCCAGATAAGGACTTTAGGATGCTAGATTCTTGGTGATAGATTTGTCAATAGTTATTGCCCTTCATCTTTTTCCCCATTGTGAGCAGAATGTAATCATTTAGGATGACTTTGTCTTGTTACCAGAAATAAGCCCAGGTTATTTTTTAGTAAACTGACAGCTTTGGGCCTTAGCACTCACATTCAAAAAGGCAGAAATGATGCCCTGGCAGGAACGTAGCAAATTAAGGAAGAAAAATAACCATCATCACTTGCTGAAATGACATTTAAATTCATGTGTCAAGAATTCACTTTAGGATGTTTTGTGTTCTTCATGTTTGCTTTCAACAGGCGATTTGTTTATAGCGTAGGAGAAGCCACTTTTTTTCCCTTCCAGGACAGACAAAAATCACAAATCATGATCATCCAACAACTGTTCAGCAATATCCATGAAAGCAGTCACTCAGGTCAGGGCACAAGTCCAATTCACCTATGTACATCTCCAAAAACACCAACAGCTACATGAGTCACTAGAATCGACTAGAATGAGTGCCAAAGTCCAATGACATTGTAATGAGACACTCCATATTCCATTATTTGTACTTAAGTTTTTTAGCCTCTTGTAAATCAATATTCTGTTTATGAAAGCTACATGATAACTATGTCCCATGACTTTGTCTTACGAAGTTAATCTACTTAGCACAAATTAGTCTGCTATATTGATCTGTAGAATAAATTATGGAGGTTGAATGTTCTTTACTCCCGTTAAAGAGAGATTTGACATAACTAAGTTGTGTGGATGTTTCTCATAAATAGAATCACAAACTTAATGTTAGTGAAAATTGTAATTTTAATCTGTAAAAATTAAAATTAATATACAATCACTTCAAATATATTTTATAAGATTTAGTAATAGTCACTAGAAATAAAATAAAAAGGTAACAAAATAGAACCACATGCCCATGGCTAATCTACCTGTTCAAAAAGCCCGCTCCACCAATGTCCCAACCCAGGAAGGAAAGAAAGCTAGCCATTGAAGCCCACACAATTTATCTCCTGTCTACATCAGCACATAAGGACAAGAAGTCAGTGGACTCCTGGGAAATGTAGTTCAAAGACACAATATTTCCAATTACACAAATCTAGTTTTTAATTGAATGCTGAAATTTTTCATAGCTAAATATTATCTTGGGAGGATGAGGGGGGAGCCTGATCTTTGTCCAGAACTCCCAGTAAGAAAACTCCCTGTACCTAAAAAATTCCTAGGCAGTTTATGGCATTAATGAGTTTTCTAGAGTTTTGAGAGGATGCGTCACTTAGCCAAAGCCACAGTGTCATTATATATTGGTGGCAAACCTGAACCCAGGGAATCCATATTGCCAGAAATGTCAAACACTAGGGACCCAGGATACCCTACAAAGCCTAGTGGGGAACCAGATTAGAATGTGATTAGGAAATGTTTAACAAAAATAAATAAAAATATAATATGACGTAAATATTGTGGTTCAAGTCTTGGCATGGGGATCTCTTTGCAGTTGAATTTGACCCCATTACTCTGAACCATGCTACCTGTCTCACAGTGGATCTTGGGGCAGCTAGGTGACTCTGGATAGAGAGCCAGGCATGGAAAGAGGAAGTCCTGGATTCAAACTTGACCTCAGACACTTCCTCATTGTGGGTCCCAGGGCAAGTCACTCTAACCCCAGTTGTCTAGCCTTTGCCACTCTACCTTGAACCCAATACTTAGTATTGTTTTTAAGACAGAAAGTAGTTCAAAAATGAAGTAATAAATCTCAATCTGAATTTGAAGAATGAATTTCAAATCTGATTCAATAATTCCCTGCCCAGTATCAGATATATATGCATGAGTTTATTTTCCTTGTTTTTTTCTATTATGAATTAAATCTTTGTTTATTTTTGTTAAAAATAAAATTTACATGCATTTATAATTCTTCCCTACTCATAAGCCCCCTCATTTGAATAATTCTAGTAACAATGACAAAGAATAAAGAGAAAAAATAAAACCCAAACACCATAGTCAATAAAGCCCATTTCCATGTTGCCTTGCCTAAAAATATATGGCTCCTTCTTCATTATAAGTTCATTGCCTCTGTCATGAGGTTTGTGGAACATTTCATCTCCATTCTTTTTGACTTATGGTTTATCATTGCATGGATCAAAGTTCTAAAGCCTTTCAAAGTTCTTTCTCTATAATATTTTTGTCACTATAGAAGTAATTCTCTTAGTTCTGTTCTGCTTTTTTTTTTTGCATCCGGTCTTTGTAGTTTCCTCTGAAACTATCCATTTTATCATTTCTTATGGCACAATAATAATCCACTGCTCACATATCCTATAATTTGTTTAGTTGTTCCCCAAAATGAGGACACCTCTTAGTTTCCAATTTGTGCCTACCGCAAAAATGACTACTATAAATATTTTTGTATATAGAGATCCTTTTTCTCTTTCTTTGATCTCTTTGAGGTACCAGCCTAGTACTTATATAATTAGGTCAAAGTGTATTCACAGCTCAGTAATTTGGGGGACATAGTTCCAAATTGCTTTGCAGCGTTTGGGGACTAATTCAAAGCTGCACCTGTTTAGGTACACTAATGTCCCTGTTTTCCCATAGTCCCTCTGATATTTGTAACTTACCTCCTTTCTTATCTTTGCCAGTATGATGAGTGTGAGGTTGTTGCTGAAAGCTTGGTTTTCTTCCTTTGTCATCTACCTGTTCATATCCTTTGACAATATCTCAATCTTGCTATTTTCCTTTAAGGCCTCCTATTTCTTTCAGACTCTTGAAATAAAATTTTAAAAATATTAACACTAACTGGAAAACAACCATTATGTTCTGGCTCACCTATTTTTAACTTTTTTCTTCTCATAGATGATGATTTTTTCCATGAGTTACCAGAAACGTTTCCATCTGACCCACCTGAGCCTCTACCACATTTCCTGATTGAACCTGAAGAAGCTTATATTGTGAAAAACAAGCCTGTGAATTTGTACTGTAAAGCCAGCCCTGCCACACAGATCTACTTCAAGTGCAACAGTGAATGGGTTCATCAGAAGGACCATATTGTGGATGAGAGAGTAGATGAAACTTCCGGTAAGTGGGAGATGCCAAACTGAGTATCACTTACTTGCTAAGTATCACATTGCTCCCTAAATTGTTAGGCAATTACATATGGTGATAAAAATTCAGTTTTGTGTAGTGATTAACTCTGCTCACGTGCTATAGAGTCACAATGAAATGATGGATCATTACCTGATTTCTGGTCTAGAGAACTAAAGAAAATCTAAACATGGTTTTTATAGCTTTGTTCCTATTCTGATTTCAAAATTATGAAGAATTCCTTGGTATGGAATCTTCTCTACTGATGGAGTTCTATCTCAAATAAGAGGAATGATCATTGGGATCTATATATAAAAAAGTTCTAGTTACAGATGCTCTTGAATCTCCCTTTGATGCAGTGGGTAGCAGTTGTGAAAGATAGGCAGTATGTTATGAGGAAAAAAGAATGGCTTTGAAATCTAGAGACTCGAGTTCAACTCACAACTCTATCCCAAATTCAGTGTAGTTCCTCATTTGTGAAATAGGGAGAAGAATACTTCTAGTAGCTCCTTTACAAGCCTGTCATGAGGAGTGTCTTGTACCAAGGATTTAAAAGATTATATTAAACCAAATGCAAAAAATGCTGATTATACATATATTGTCAAAATACTGATCTAGACTTTTTTGTGTTAAAAGAACGTAAAGATTTAATTCCATAATTCTTCATTATAACTGATCTTTAAACATTCCACTGGCCTGGGTTGAAAGCCCCATGAAAACTCAGTTGCCCGTCCATTAGCTGAAGGTACTAATTGCTAACATTTTACAATGTTTACTAGGTGCCAGGTATCATGCTAGGTTCTTTGCAATTATTATCTAATTTGAGTCTCACAACAACCCTGGGATGTAGGTGCTATTATTTTCCTATTTTTGCAGGTAGGAAAAATGAGGCAAGCAGGAATTATAAGTGACTTGCCCACGATCACACAGAAAGTACTTGGCTGAGGCAGAATTTGAACTCAGGTCTTCCTGACTCCAGAACTGGTTCTCTATGGAGGATGGCACCTACCTCCCAGACCTATCACCTAAGGAGATAGACTAAATCAAAGACTCCAGATGCTTTGGTAGTTGGAGTAACAAAAGGAATGAGGACAAGGTTGAGTACAGGATGCAGCAATTCCCTCAAAGGATTTCGGTCACTTTGGTTTTAACAGTAAATGGAAAAACCAAATAAGAAGAGGGAAGGAATCATTTGTATTGTGTGGTTGTTCACAGTAACAAGAAGCATTATACAGGAAGCTTAGAGGTAAAACCAAAACCATACACAATTCTGTGGTTGGTGGCCCTTAAACATTGTTTTTGTTCATGTGCTGACTGAGGTCCTGACTGAGCTCCCAAGAATAGGTTGTGTTGTCCTTAATCTAATCACAATAGGACAAATTCTTCATGTGCAAGAGTTGATAAAGGGGCAAAGCCCCTGGGATTTAATTGTATATAAATTGTAGATAAGGAAAACTTTCCCCACAGTGATTTAAATTTCATAATACTTCATAATGGATGATCAAGGGAAGCTGTAAAATAACCTTCCAGAGTTCATTTGAATTTGAGAGATACTTTCCTGCAATGGCTTAAATGTGATCATGCCTAAAGGCAAGGTGATGGACTAAATGAATTAGCAAGAATTCCTTCCAGGCCTTTGGTTTTATCATGCTGAATTTCAAAACATAGTCCATAAACTCTTCCCCAGATGAATTATGACAAAGATCTGAGGAGTGCTTCTGGATGTACTTTGCTCCCAGCATATTCCAATGGGCTCATTTCCCTCCTAAATTTAAAAATCAATTAATTCAAATGGGTTCAAAACTTTGCATTAGCCAAAGACAAGCAGTGGCATGTAGCTAAGGGTGATTTAGTTCTCAGATGCTGGATTATGCTAACTGCATAAAAATAAAGTTTGGGGTTCAACCAGAGAAGAGGAGATTCCAGGGGAACTGAGAAAAGTTTTCCTAAAAACGTCTGTACATATACATGCGGGGCAGATTTAAATTTGTAAAACCAGATTGCAGTAGGTACTTGCCATGGTTATAAAACTTGGGATTCTGTGCCATTTTGGTTGCATGTTAGAGAAATACATGAGTTTATTGCAAGCTGATGATTGCAGAAATAACTGGATATCAGGCAGGAGGGGAGTCCTCTTTGGGGAATTGTACCACTACTTGGTCTAATTACTAAAAAAAAAATAACTCTGCCAGATGTCTTGGAAGTCTCAAGTGGACTGACTTTTATTTGTTTCAGCTCATTTATTTGTGCAGAGTTCAAAAGCACACACTTTTAACAGTGGGTGGGGGGAGGAAGAAACCAGAACTGTTAAATAAGATTGGGAAAGGAATTTTGGATTTGAGTGGCTGCTAGTAGTAATAAGAACTCCTGTACAGGAAGATTGGAATTTGAAAAAATAACATGCTTCTGTTATTTAATGCCTGCACCATTATCTTCATGTTACACTGATAATCCACAGGGAATGACATTTCCTGGTCTGGAAAACATTCTATTTCCCATGTGCTCTTTCCATTCATTAATATTATGCGAACATCATGAATACACCAATATTTAAAAATACCTTTCAAAACAATACCAGTCTAACAGTTATAATATTAAGCCATTCAGGACAGATTGGACAAAGACCAAGATCAGGACATGAGTGTATCCTAAAGTCCCTTCCAGTTCTAAGTCTATAATCCTACAGGGATCTAAGATTCTCTCTCTCTCTCTCTCTCTCTCTCTCTCTCTCTCTCTCTCTCTCTCTCTCTCTCTCTCTCTCTCTCTCTTGTGTGTCTCTCTGTCTGCTCTCTTACTGTGTCCCAATGTTTCTCTCTCTGTCTCTGCTCTTTCTGTCTCTGTCTCTGTAACTCTAGTACTGCAACTAAAGCTACTTGCTGGACATCTCCATTTAGATATCTCCTTGGGACATCATCCTCAAATATAGATAACAGACTTCATGGGGGCCACTGGGTGGTTCAGTGGATAGAGAGCCAGGACAAGAGATGTGATTTCCTGTATCCAAATCCGGCCTCAGATTTTCCTAGTTATGTGACCAAAGGCAAATCACTTTAACCCCCATTACCTAGCCTTTACCACTCTTCTGCTTAAACAGACCTCATCTTCACCCTCTTGCTACTAAGTAACATAATGGATCTGGAGTGGATCTTGAGTTAGAAAGACCTGAGTTCAAATCCTGATTGAATCATTTACAGGGTGGCCCTGGACAAGTTACTTAACCTTAATCTACATCAGTTTTCTCAACTATAAAATGAGGATAACAGCACTTTCCTCCCAGGGTTGTTATGAGGATCAAATTAGATATTATTTGAAAGCACTTAATACAATGTCTAGCAGGTAGTGGGCATTTCATAAATCCTTCCTCCTTCCTTCCTTCCTTCCTTCCTTCCTTCCTTCCTTCCTTCCTTCCTTCCTTCCTTCTTTACTTCCTTCCTTCCTTCCTTCCTTCCTTCCTTCCTTCCTTCTTTTCTTCCTTCCTTCCTTCCTTCCTTCCTTCCTTTCCTCTTTCCTTCCTTCCTTCTCCTCTTCTTTCCTTCCTTCCTTCCACTTGTTCTAACTATTTACCCCAATTGCACATTGCTAGGTAGCTCCATAACATTTTTCCAAATGCCCTTCCCTATTTCCCAGTAAGTTTACTGAGTTACTAACCTAATTGAGTACCTCATCACCTCTCACTTGAACTCTTATAACATTCTTCTAAATGTGTTTCCTCCCTCCAGTCTCTCCTTTCTCCAGTCCACCTTCTTCAAAGGTTGATCTTCTCAAAGCACAGGTTTCATCATGTCTTTTAAATCTCTGTGTCTCCCTCTTACTTTAGCCATTTTCCTGAACTCAACATTCATGTTTGTATTTTTAGTGTCAAACATAGTATTTTTCACTTGGTAGGAGATTAATGAGTTGTCCTAATTAAATAGAAAAAGACAATATATTATGTTTATATAATACATCAAGATTTGTCAAATATGTTAAACATAGTATCTCATTTGAGTTTTACCAACAGCCCTGAGACAGGAGTGTTTTTCAGTTTTAGAGATGAGGAAACTAAGGAAAAGTGTCTATTTTCACATAGCAAATGCTGAAGGCAAAAGAGGATTGGAGGCTTTCCTATCCCTAAATCTCACACCCTTTTTCCTAACCCATAATGCAGGATATGAATTAATGTTACCATAGTAACCCAACCTCCTTTTTCTTCTGGCTATCATTACTAAATATCTACAAATAGGAGAAATGTAGGTTTTAGAAAAAAATCAGTACTGGAAACAAGATAAATAAAAGTAACATTCATCAGCTTGTCTCAAATTGGACCCATCTGCAACCTTATCATGCCTTGTTGTAAGTATAAACTCAGAATATCAAATATACTCAATAGCAAGAAAACTCAGATAAGTTCTACATTATGAAGTAAAATATAATAAGGAAGATTCCCAGATAACTAAATGAGAAAAATGGTATTTTTCACAACTTATGTTTCTATGTGTTTGTGGGAAAAGCAGGGGGAGGATAGAAACTTCTTTTATAGATTCACAATATTTAAGGACATTTTGGGATATCATCAAGGCTATTCCCCTAGAAATTAAACTAAGCCCCTCAGTTTTTGAGGGAAACCAAAAGAAATTGAAAGAGGCTAGAAAAAGCAATCTCACTCAGGTAAAGTTTGAACTAGCCCTTCCAGCTCTTAAATCTGTGATTCCATGAAGTTACACGTCTAATCTCTCCCAGGAGAGTGCTCCTTGCAAGCAGGGATTGTTTTATCCTTTGTATTTGTATGCCCAATGCCTAGCAAAGCCCCTGGTGCATAATAGTCTCTTAAATGATTATAATATATGACAATTAAGGCAAATATATTATGATATATGATAATAATTGTAATGACAATAATAATAGTCAATATGTAAAACACTTTAAGATTTGCAAAGCATTTTATATATGGTATTTCATTTAATCTTCATAGGAACCCAGTGAAAAAAGTACATTATCATTTTAAAGATGAGAAAGCTGAGGCTGTAAGTACAGGGCGAGTGGATTCCATCCCCATAATGTCTTGGGGGTCACCACGTACCCATTCCAAGGTATTTGTAAAGCATTTCTAAAGGAAAGGATAACGTCCATAGAATTTCCAACAATATTAGATTTGAGTTCAAATAGAACAGTAAATATTCCTCAGAGCCTACTAAATAAACCAGGATAGCATACACTATGCTCACAAATATCATCAGGAAGTTCCAAATGATCACTATCCGTAACTAAAGGCAAGTTTAAAAGTTTAAAAGTAAGCTTAAAATAATAGTTAAATCTCAAGTGCTCTAGGCTCTCCTCAAGGCAGGTTGGGTAGTGGTTGGTTCTTTATCTACAACAGTCTGTACTTTCTGAATTCTGGAGTATGAAGGACAGAAAGGCTCTAGCAAATTTTAATCAAATTCCCGTGTGCATATGGAGAGTGGAATTCAGTTTGAATGAGATGTTTGTCGCTACTGAAATTTGTATGTCTATTTATTTTCCTACCTATTTCCAATTTCCTCTCTATTACTATTATCTGTTATCCTTACTTGTAAAAGCTAGAATGTTGAAAGAGGCAGGCTCCAAAAAGAGCTCTAAGGAGACAAAGTCTGCCTCAACTCGATATAAGATGTGTTGTGACAGACAGATCTAAACCATTTGGTTGGGAAGTGGAACAGGCTTGAGCCACAAAGGAACAGCTAATTCCCATATGACTGTATGTACATTCCACTGAGGAAACAAAATTTTTTTTAATATGGACAAAATCACTAGGTTGAAAATAATGTCATTCAAAAGCAATAGGGCCTGATTGAACAATAGTTCCCATTTGTTGCAATTCCTTTAACCCGTGTTGTGATTCACTAAGATACTTGGCAATTGTCATGTCACCCCCAAGCATAGAAGTATATACAATAACAAAGGGCCTGGCCTTTAGACGTGGGTGACTAAATAAATTTCATAAGGAGAAACATGACAACCGGTAACAAAAGCAGCATTTGCCTTTGAGGCAGGAAAACCTTCTGCTCAATGAGTCAAATGATCAAGGATAACCAAACCATATTTCTATCAAAAAAAATTTTATTTATTTCATCATTTCTATAAAATCAATTTGTAAAGCTTCAAATGGGAGATGGGCTAGAGGGTGACCACCATATGCAACCTTTCTAAAAGCATGTTGATTAAAAGCCAGACATTCAGGACAACCTTCAGAGATTCCAAGAAGCTACCAAGGTGATTCCAGATACTATCCAGCCCCTTTCTTATTGTATCCACAATTTCTCATGCACAATAGTGACCACTTGCATATACTACCAAACACAGGCTTGCTGCTAACATTTTTTTGGAAGAAATGGCTTGCCTTCCTCAATACTTACCCAGATCCCTCATGCCTGCTTAGCATCATACTGCTTAATCCAAGTGTCCACTTCCTTGTCTTCATAGATGATTCCTGTCCAGTTTCCTTTAGGGAGATTAGAGTCTTTACCTGTATCAGGTTTCTTTTCTGGAGTAGCCAGCATCATGGTGATCCTTGGCTGCTGACTTAGCAGCTAAATCAGCTCTTTTGTTTCCTCTGGACACAGGATCACTTTCCTTTTTGTGTGCTGAACAATGTATGATGGCCAAGGCTTTGGGCAATTGTGTAGCTTCTAACAAGTCCTTTATCAGATCATAGTGGACTACCTGTTTTCCGGTGGAAGTGAGGAAGCCCCTTTGTAGCCATAACATTCCTGTGACGTGACATATTCCCATAGCATAGCAGGAATCTGAGTAAATGTTAACAGTCTTTCCTTTGGATAAGAAATAAGCTTTCATTAGAGTGATAAATTCAAATTGAGCACTCAGATTGGAAGGCAAAGAGGCCACCCATAAGATTTCATATTCTGTAACCACAGCTGCCCGAGTAAAATGACAGCCTTGTTCAACAAAGGAAGAACCATCAAGCTCAGGATTTTCCAGAGGAATGTCCAACAAATCCTAAAGTGGTCTTTCCGATAGTTCAGGAATAGATTCACAGTTATGCAAAGGTTCCCCTGACAAAAGAAGGTCTGGGAGTAATGTGGAAGGATTTAAGGTGTTGCATCTACTTAGGGTGATATTCTCATTTGCTAATAGAGTCACTTCATATCTAGCAATTTTCTAATCTGAAAATGCTGGCGTTCTCTGTCTTATCAATAGAGCCTCCACTTCATGGGAGCACTGGACCATCAAAGGACATCCCAGTACTAGTTCTAATGACTAGCAGAGCTGCTGCAACCACTGTACACAGATAGGGAGGAGCTCTTGCTGCTACAGGGTCTAGTTGAGCTGAATAGTTGTACGTTACAGGTCATTGGGAAAAAGCAAAAGGTTGAGTTAGTACCCCCTCCTCTCGTGGACATACAGAGTGAAAGGCTTAGTGTAGTCAAGAAGCCCGAGGGCAGGTGCAGTCAATAGTGCCTTTGCTAGCTCCTTCAGAGCCACAAGCTGTTCTGCTTTCACCTCCAAAGGCTCAGTGACCAAATTCTTTGTCAGTTCAGTGAGAGGCTTAACAATTTCCCAATAGGTTAGTATTCAGGCATGACAATAACCTGCTGCCCCTAATATAGCTTCTTAATATGGATAGGTTCCACAAAGCCTGAACTCTCTTTGGTGTAATAGTTCTTTTTCCTGTTGACAAGATAGAACCCAAATATTCTACTTGTGACTTACACCACTGTACTTTGTTCTTTGAAATCTTATGTCCCTTTTGAGCAAGCTCTGGAACCAGATGACAGCAACAGGTTTTCTGATCTGGTGAAACTAGGAGCAAGTCCTCTATGTATTGAATCAAAGTAGAGTCTTCCAAAGTGATGGTGTACAAATCTTGCTGTAGAATCTGGGAGAACAAAGATGGATGAATTGCCTAATCCCTGGAAGCCTTGTAAAGGTGTATTGATGACCAAGCCAGGTAAATGCAAACAGGTATTGAGATTCTGGGCTAATGAGAATAAAATGGAAGGCTGCACATAGTTAAAAACAAGTCACGCCACAAGGAATAGAGGACATAATAGTTGTGGGGTTAGACACAACAGGGTGTAGAGAAATCACATAGTTATTAAGTGCTCTCAAATCCTGGACAAATCAAACTATATTGGCTTGCCTTCAGTGTCAAGTTTAGGTTTTTTTCAGTAGAAGTACAGGAGCATTGACTTCAGATCTACATGGAACAACATTTCTTTGTTTAATCAATGAATCAATGATGGCGACCATTCCCACAATTGCTTCTTTACATAGAGTACTGAGGCACAGATGGTGGTTTCCTTCCTCTAGTAGCAATAGCTGATTTTAACAGCCCAATATCAGTAGAGGAAGTTGCCCAAACCTCTTAAGGCAAGGAATCTGGAATAGAGAAATCACACAAATCATCATCCTATTCAGAGAAGATATCCAGCAAATCGTTAGTACAGTATTCACTTAGAAAAACATTTACAAAAACAGGACAGTATTCACTTGGCATTAACAAGTTTCATCAGGTACATTCAATACAAGATTTGAATGACGATATTTAATTTACACAGTAAATCTCAACCAACCCCAAAAGTCGGCAGGTAATTGGGGTATCCATAGGAAAGAATGCATTATTGTAATGGAACCTATATTCACTTCTAGTGGTGACCATAAGGGGACTTGTTGATCTTTACCATCTACTTCAACCACATTCATCTTCTTAACTATACTTCCTCTATCCTTAGAAATGTAGTTAAGAATGTTTAAAAAAAATAAAAAAATTTAAAAAATTAAAAAAAGAAATGTAGTTAAGAACATATTGTGAAGCTCCTGTATCAATTAAACAAGTAACCTTAACACCTTCAATATGCAAATCCACTTGGGGAATGAGAGAGGTTAGAAGAGGCAGGGTAGGTAAAAGTGAAACAGCAGTTTCAAAATCATCCTTGGCAGCTGGAAAGTCTGCCTTGTGAGTCTCAAAGTCTGCCTCTGAACCTGCCCCCTCCCTTGCCCCATCATGCTGGAGAGGTCGCTTTATTTTGGGGATCAGTATCTCTGTTCTGAAAATTCCAATCCCTGTCTTTGGGTTTCCAACTCTGAATTTGTGGATTCCAACCTCTATTCTGGGGCCAATTTCTGTTCCTGTTTTTCACCTAAGCAGCTACACGTCCTAAAGTTCTCATTTACTAAACCCTCCTTTCTCTGACAACACTCTTTCTGCATATGACCTATTGCAGACCACTGTCTTTCTTGAAGAGGAGCTAAAACTGCTTTGGAACTTTGTCCTAGCCTTGGAAATAGCTTCTTTTTCTTTCACTTTTGGTTGTTTTTTTTTCTTTTTTTCTTCAAACACATATAAAGCAATAGCCTTCAATTCACCTATTGACTTCTCAACTTCATAGGTGATTCATCCTTCTCCTGCATGGTCTCTTGAAACTTGCTATAGTTCTCTGGACATTCTGAAAAGAATTTCATTCCCCCTTTTAGGTTATTTCTGATGTCTGTCCCCAACCATGTTATAATCCCATCCCAGATCTTGTAATGGCCAGGTCCCAGCCCCTCCTGGGCCTGCCACTACTCTGTTAGTGGTTTCTATCACTCCAATCTGAGGGGGGTCTCATCAATAATGCCTAGTCTGCACTCTTCACCTAATTCTGTGCAAAACTTTGTTCTCCACCCAGATCTTGGCAACGTTCCTAGAAAATGGACTCTCAACCAGGCATTTGCTGGGTTCCTGATTTTGGACACTGATCTTCCCCTTCCAGTTTCAGAATAGAAAGGAGGGGCTAAGAGGGTTGATCAGGAATAAAGATTTCCAAAATTATTTTTCTTCACTTCTTCCTCCTGCTTAATTAATTTTTCTTACTTTCTTAATCAATCAGATATTTCTGATCTCCTAAATATTCAAACTGTTTCCAATTTTCATGTTTCTCTAAGAAGGTTTCTAACTTATTCATAGCAAAAAATAAAACTTAGAGTCCCAAATTGTGGTCAAAAGTTCTTAAGGGCTTTAGATCAATGAAAATAATACTTGATAGATTTGTCTCTATCTTTTCTTTGTTCAATAGGCAGTTCTCCATTATCCCAAGCTCACAAAGCTTGTCAAGAAGAAATGTTAACCTTTTGTGTGCTCTAGACCCTACGTGCCACATGAAGCACCCTATTTGTTTGGGGGTTCAAGTGCTACAAATGCCAATCTTGACAATGGCTACTCAGGAACACCCAATCAAAGAGTTAAAGCTGAGAATCCCTTGCAAAGTTTCTTTGGGCACGAGACCAGAACTCTGTTCTCCTTGGGAGTTCCAGTTCTCCCACAGCACACCACAACACACACACAAAAACTACACCTTACTAAATATGTGAGTGGGAACAATTTCAACACAATGTGAATGTCCCCCAGGCATAGACCTAGTCAGGGACCCTCTGGCTGCCGAATCCAGCCCTCTGACTCACCTTCCCCAAAACTTCTTGCCCAAGCAGAGGTCCACACATAAAATTTTAAACCTGAACCATAAAAAATAAAAATCTCATGTTATTTATTCACAGAGTCTTCTTTCCCTCAAAGTGAGCTAAAAAAAAAATCAGTTAAGAAACACTTAATTTTCTCTCTACCATATTACTTAGCCTAGTACATACAGAAAAAAACTACCTCATTAATTTTAAACAAAAAAATTTTTAACAACAAACAAAATTAAACAAAAAAAATTTTTCCTCATTTCCACAAACTACAAGAAGAAAAGTTTTAGTTCTTCTTTACCACAAACCTATGGCTTATACGAAATTTAAAAGACAATTCAAGAAAAATGAGAAATAGGTCTGGAAATATCTCCAAGTCTGCAGCCTTGAAGAATTCCAAATACTCTTACCTTACTTGGATGACAGTATTCTTGAACTAGAGGAGCCCACCGAAACTCAGCCTCTCTCTCATACACAAAAAAAAACCAGGAAGAATAAATCCTGTGGGTACTCTTTTGAGATCAATATTTTCCTGTATGAAGGAGAGACCCATCGCTGGTGACAAGTCTGTCACTCTAGTCCCATCAGAGTCACCAACTGTTGTGAAATAGAAAATTCACAGGCTCCATATAGACAATTTTGGTAAATAAAGTCAAAAAGCCCAATTTCTCCAAGTCAAGGTAGAAAGTTAGATTTTATTGGAAGAGGGCCAAATCCTCCAATAAAAGCGTTCTCTTGCATGTATTACATTGTCAGACCCTGGCAAGAGACAATGCCCAGATTCTAAGACCTGGTTTATATAACAAAATGAATATTTCTGTACAAGGTTAATGACATATCACCAGACATAATATCATATAGACCTTATTTAGAAATAGTTACCCAATTACAAAACTGATTAGTTAGTTCATTTCGGAAAGCCCATATTAGTCTAAAGTCCAATCAAATGACTATTACCTCTCTCTCTCATCTGATCTGGGAGGAAGGATGGCTATTGTTCAAACAGGGAAGGGTGCATGATGTTTGTGCCATATTGGGGCATGAGATTCAGATAGTCAGTATCTTATGATAAAAGGAAGTACAAATGTAGGAAGAGGTTAGACATCCCTTTAGAAAAAGTTTTTATGCTTTAGTTAGAAATTCTTATAAAAATCATGAATTCTACTGATTGTATTAAGATTATAATGGAATTTATACTAATCACTTTAGAATCACAATACTGATTATCTTAAGCCTGTCACTATCACTAACATCCAATCAAGTATAAGGGGTTTGGGGTCTTTCCCACCCCTACCCCCCACCCCTGACACTATCACTGTAGCACCAAACTGCCAAATGTTTATAGTTTCTTTAAAAGATAGCTATGGGAGAAGGACAAATAGAGAAATAGCAATAATGCCCATTGCAATCAAACAATAATGAATAACAGGGCAGCTAGGTAGCACAATGGATAGAGACCAGGCTATGGCACCAGGCAGCTGGGTTACACAGTGGATAGATCACCTAGTCAAAAAGACTTGAGTTCAAATATGCCCTCAGATGCTTCCTAGCTGTATGACCCTAGGCAAGTCACTTAACTGCAATTGACTAGTGCTTATTACCCTTTTGCCTCAGGAAGAATACTTAATATTAATACTAACAAAGAAGGTAAGAGTTAAAAAACAAAACAAAACTGTAGTTAATCATTAAATATACTGAAAAAAAAAAGATGATTCCCTTGCCCAGAATGATTCTCATTCTGGACATACATTGCAGTGTAGTGGAAAGAGCACTTGACTTGAGGTGAGGCAAACCAGAATGCCAATCTTGGCTCTGATAATTTGCTGTTGTGATTATAGGGGCTCAAATTCTGAGCCTCAATTTATTCACCTATAAAATGGTGATGATAATATTTATTTCACAGATCAAATGAGAGGTCAGGTATGCTAAGCATTTTGCTTACTCTCAAACACTAATTAAATGGAAGCTGTTATTGTCTTGAGTAATTCTCCATATTGGTTTTGGGACATTTGAAAGAATATAAGAATTAGAAAATTACAAAACAGCATTTATTGATGCTAGGTCAGTAACTTTTATTTAGCTTTTTACCGTGACTCTGGGTCTTGTTTTATAAGTAGCTATGTTACATTGTTGTGTCATACGGTTAAAACAACAGCTCTACCCTAGAAATTACAGAAAACCAAAATTCTTTTCTATGCAGAGCATTTAGGGGGTTAATACATTTGTAGTAAAAGCTTATGTTAGTTCATTAAATTTCTATCTCTACTTAGATAGCAAGGCCACTTGATATTGGAAATTTTCCAAGTCAAAACCTAGAGTTTTCCTCCTAAAAGGGGCTCTGAACTCTGAAGGGAACAGAATTAGGAACTTGGAGATTTTTTGAGATTTTAAATACTGTCCCATTTGTACAGTATTTTAAGATTTCCAAAGTACTTTCTTCCTATTAACCCTGTGAGGAAGAAAAACAAAATATTCCCTATTATATAAATGAGGAAACTGAGATATGGTGATTATTACAAGATTATACATATAGTAAGTTTGGATGTGAAATTTGATCTCTCTTGACTCCATCTCCAGAGTTCTTTCCACTATTCTTTGGTCATGCCAAGGTTAATTTTTTTCCTTCCTATTTTATTATCATCACATTTCCAGCCATTAACAAAATGTTATCTGTATGCAAGTATGATGCAAACAGCACAGAATAGCTAAGCAACTTTAAAGACGGCATGCAGTGAAAATAGGACTATAATCTGGCATTTATCAGAAAAAATAAATCTAGCTTAGCCTATGTCAGCTAATCATGACTTTTTCATACTCTCATCTCTCTCTCTTTGTAGTTACCAGCAACACACTGCCACATATCAGGTTTTTCCAGAAACAGACCTCTCTATCTGTCAAAGCTCATGTCTCTGAGAACAGCCAGAGTCACAAGGATCTCAGCCCATTTTCCTGTTTAGGTTGATTAAAGGTCTTTACTTTAAATAAGTATCAATTATAGAAAGGTAAGCCTAATGGATACACTCGGTTTTTAGGGGGTCCCCAGAAGAGGATGCATCCCCGTCTCTCCTTCCCCCCTCCCCCCTGTGATAACTTGCTGACTCGGGGTTCCAGGAGCTCTGGTATGGGAAATGCTCCAATCATCCTGTGCTCCCAGTCCATTGACTCGATCACAAGCATCTGATGAACAGAGAGGCAGGTCAGGCAAGAACAGAGCAGTCATTTTAACCCAGGGCATGCTTGTCCAGGACACACTCTGCAGGCACAGCATCCTGGGCAAAGCAAAGGCATAGACTCTCTCCTGCCACTCCGGTTAGCAGTTAGCAAGAGGCAGTTCAGCCTCTGAAATCTAATCAGCAGTCATTATCTCCTGTGTTAAATTGAATATTTTTTCTCTGTGCCCCCCTGCCTCCCCCTCCCCCATCACCCTCTGAACCCCGCTCTACAGAGCAGCAGGAGACAGTGCAGGCTCTGTAGGCTCCCTCTGCATATGAACATTTAGATCTCTCCAATTTTCAGCCTAGAGCTTCTCCATGTACCCCAAATTCATATTATTTCCTCTGATACAAAAGTATCATCTCTTTAATGAGATGCCTTACCTATATTTCATGGCCATAAAGTACATTCTTCTGCTGGCTGTACCATAACCAGGTAATATATATTTGTCCCTTAATCACCAAGAAGTTCTGGAATTACCTACATCTTCATGTCAGACATTAACAAATTATGTCCCTCTCTGCCCTAAGTAAGGCCTTTTTTGTGCCACTGTTTTGTTCAGTATTTATTTTTTAACTCTCCCTATTTATGTTTCTTTCTAGAAGCCAAAGGGAGAAAAGGTCCTCGTGTCTCCTGCCTTTTTGCCTTTTTTTCCCCATGCTTTGAAAGCACTCCCAGACCTTTGGGAATTGTGGAAGAAAAATTCCATACCCTATATTTTGAGAACAATTTTGCTGGAAATAATTTTAAATTAAATGACCATAAATCAAGGTATCCCACATTAGAGAGAAAAATCCAAAAAAGAGGCTGTCCACACTTTTGAAAGATCTCTCTCCTAAGTCTTTTTTTCCAGTTACAAGTTATAGGGTCCAAGAATAAAGATGAATTAGTTAATCATTTTCAAACTAGGGAACAAAATCTGAGCATTCATTTTGATTCACCCAACAGTCACTTAATTTTGGAGCACCTTGCAGAATCATTTTCCTAAAACCATTCAATTCCTCTTTTAACCATTGCCTCTAAAGATTCTCCTTTTTCACTAAGTCAAAGATAAACTCTAGAGATACTTTTCTTGGTTGAATTAGTCATTCAAAAGTCTTTCCTAATTAGGACTTTCCATTTAAAAACTGATAAGTCCTTTGATAAGAATGATGTGAAATAAAAATTTCTAGGTAGTATATTCTTTTAAAATTGATAGCTAAAGTAAGGCTAAAGTTTTATCATTTATGTTAAACCAAGAACTTTATGTTAAAATACTGACCTAATACTACTTAGCAATAGGTGACCTAAAGAGGAAAAAAGTATAGGGATGACTTTGTATACCATAGATTCTAGTTCATCTCATAGCTCAGCTCATTTGGAACCTTCTGCAGGTCTTTCCTGATTTTCCCAGTTGTTTGTGTGTCCTCATCATTGTGATTATTTTTTAATATCTTTTATTAACTTATTTGTGAACATGTATCCCCCAAGATAATCATGAGCTTCTTGAGGGCAAGGACTCTGACTTTTATCTTTTTATCCCCAGTGTTTAGTTTGTACTTAATCAACCATCTGATTGACTGGTATGTGTCCACTAAGGGAAGATGCCTCCAATCAAATATTTATACTAATCCCTCTTCTGAATTTGAGGTAAAGAGAGATTTAGAATGGTGAATCAGAGTTGAATTTGGAATATTTTTAAAAACAGTTTTGAGTATTCTGTGAAAATGTTTATTACAGACTCAGACATTAGTTTATATCAGGTGATGAGGATGATGATAGCAATAGCTAGTATTTATATATGCTGCAAGACTTACAAAATACTTTAAGTTGTTTTATTTAATCCTCAGCACAACCCTTTAGAATGGGTGCACTATTTTATTCATACCATTTTACAGATAAGAAAACTGAGGCTGAGCATGACCATATAGATAATAAGTACCTAAAACAGTTTATATCCATTATATTTCATAATGTGCTTCCTCATTTCTTTCAAAGACTTGTCCTAACTAATAATCAAATACAGTTAATATATTTTCAGGTCTTAGGAAAAATGTATAGATATAATCCATCAAAGAAAAGTAGGTGAGTTTTATCGCTATACTCTGCCAAATAATGTCCAAAATACTAACAATGATTTGAATTTCATATTTTAATTTTTTAAAATATCAGTGGTGGTTTTATATTTCTAAGGTGTTGAGAGTAAATAGTAATGTGCTTTTGTAGCAGCAAAGATATATAGAATATAGAGAGAGTATGCACATTATTTCATTTTTACCACAGAAGTATTTATTTTGGAATCTGGAAATGAGTAGATTATATATAAATAGAAAAATGGTAAACACATCCAGGTAGTCACAAGACCATAACACCACCACCAACATAACAACCACAACACCATTTCATTGAGTGTTTCTGGTAATATCATAAATCAAGATAAGAGTATTTAACAGTTTGTTTAATTTTTTAATTTTAAAATTAATTTTAATTTAATAATTAATTTAATTTAATATTTAGAACAATTTTAATTAAGAACTCAATATGTATGCTTTTTTTTGCTTGGGAATAAAAGTGGCCATTAACCCAAGAATATTCTTTCAATTAATGAACTAATGTTCATAAAGGACCCACATAAGCTATTCCAGTGAAGAGCCAATGAAAAAAATAAAAGTCTGTCCTTGAAATACTTAGATTTAGGGAGGAGGGAGTATACAACATGCACAGATATTAGTTTTTTTAATGTATCTGAAATCAATCGGTAAATACTAGCAGCAGGAGGAAGTGGACCCTACATTGAAAAAACTAGGAATTCTCATGAAAGAATTTCTATCAATTAGGGAATGGCTAAACAAATCTTAGAAAGGGATTATAATGGAATACTATGGTGCCATAAGAAATGAGGAGCAAGATGATCACAAAAAAAGGTCTGGAAAGACCAATGTGAAGTGATACAAAACGAAGTGAGTTGAACCAAGAGATTTCCATTCAAAGTAACAATAGTGTACAACTGCTCAGCTGTGAATGACAGCTATTATTGACAAGGCAAGGATCCCGGAAAACTCCAAGAGACACATAATGGAAAAAGGCTATCCACCACCATGGAAGGAAATGGCAAAGTCCAAATTCATATTGAACCATACCATTATTCACTTCATTTCCTTCCTTAATTTTTCTCTAGTGTGAGCAAAATACATCTTCTTTCACAACATTACAAACTGAAATATATATTATATGATAATGTATGTAGAACCTATATCATAATGCCTGCAGTATTGGAGAGGGCAGAGAGGTGAAAGAGAGGGAGAAAACATGAATTTCAAAATGTCAGAGAATTATTATTAAAAATTATATCTATATGTGATCTCTATGTAAAAAAAAAAAGAAAAAACTAGGAATTCTAAAGGGATGGAAGTCAGAAGAAAGTAAATTCCAGGCATGGGTCATTTTGATTTTATCAATGGCTACATGTAGTTGTATTATCTATATTCTTTAATGCTCTATATATACAGAGTTTCTATTCCTATTCCTCTCTTAGAACCACTTCAAGAGCGTGAATGTGAGTGAGTGAGTGTGTGTGTGTATCTGTGTCTGTGCGTGAATCCCTATACAAGAAGTCATTATGCTAGGAGAAGGAAATTGGACTCCTATTAACACCAGGACTCTGATACTCTTAGGACCATGGTGTCCAAGTGAGTATGGGAAAGCCAGCATTCATGCTACTTTATAAGCATGTTACCCTGAGAATCACAACTGTAGATATGTTCTTTATGAAAGATTTTTATACTTTTTAAAATAAGAATAAATAGGAGTCAGGAGCCAATAAAATTGTAAATTTAACTCCAACTGATATATACAAAGTGGCTGGAACAAATTTCTTTTGCATTCTTTTTTTAAGGAAAATATATGTATTAATTTTGGGGTAGTAATTGAAGTACTGGATTAAGTTTTTCATATAAGAAATTTTAATATCATTTTAGACAAAGAAAATATGTGATAGGTACCTCAGTAGAAATAGAAATTGAGATCCAAATTTGGGTATTCTCTTCTTGTTATCGCTTTTTGTTTTTGTTATATCCCCTTTAATATAGCATCTCAATAAAAATTATTTTTGAGATATTGATGCTCAACTGTTCTTTTCTTTTAAAACCATTGTTCTCCTACTATCTAGTAATTATTAAATATTTAAAGGCAATGCCTTCATTACTAAATCTCACAATCAGCAAACCTAGATACAAATGTATGTTGCATATATTTCTTAACAATGTACTTCATTACACCAATGCCTAATCCCTCCATAAGATTTCTCCAGCCATAACTTACCATGTTATGGACCTAACCATGGAAAAGTTTATTCTGGGGGGTTAGGGTTGGAGGTACAAAAGAAACACATATTAGATTAGCATTCCACATAGTACCAAGGATTGTCCAAGAAGAAAGCACACTGTCCAAGAAATAATATATCCAAAGATTCAGAATAGTTGATTCTATCATGAACTTTGTTCAAAGTGTTAGCATATGGCACGACATGACTCTGGAGCCCCCATACCATGGAGGAAAAGGACAGCTAACATTCAGTATAAACCATGGAAAGGAAACCAAACAGACTGACAAGTAGAAGTACAACTTCATGGTTTTCCCATGCTGCCATTGCTGACACTATCAGGACGGATCCATCAGACCACTGGGCAGTTATACAGCCTTTACCTTTTGATTATATCTTGAATGTCCCTTCCTCTTTCCCTATCTATTAAATTTATAAGAGTGTGGAAAAAGAGTCTCCTGGGAGGAGCAGTAGAAACTGCTACAAGAGTCAATTAAAAAAACTTAACAGGAAGACAAAGCCCAGGAGAATGTTCTGGGTGAGGAAAGTTCTGAGGAATAAATATCTCCATCATACTAGGCATGGAATAGATGACATATGACTTTTATTTTTATAACTGCAGCCTCAGGGATATTGTATAGTCATGCCAATTATATTAAATTATCTTAGTGATGAAAAGCCTGAATACAAACATGCCCATTTTCTAAACACACACAAATATGTCATTACAGGCTTGTATGGGGAGAAAATGTAAAATCCCCTAACCATTATATTGTGTCCGGTGATATGTCATTTGATGGTACAATATGGAAAGTGAGGAGTGAGTATCGATGAAGATGTGAAGAAGAAGGACGAGACAAAGTTTAATGAAGTTCTGAACTTGGATAACTGGAAGGATAATATTGAGATCAACAGAAAGATGACATTGGGGAACAGGGAAAGGTTTCAGGGGGGTGGAGAATGAGTTCTATTTTCATGTTGAATTTGAGAAGCAAATGAGATATCCAGCTTGAGGTGCCCAATAGGTAATTGGTGATCTGAGTTTAGAGGTCAGTTAATTATTTTTTTAAAGCATTTCCCTATTACCTATACCGCCCCTGCAAACCTTCCCCACATTAAGTGCATGATTGTATAGGATCATGGACCGAAGAAAATAATACTCCTTTAAGCCCAACAGTGAAGAGATAGTTATTTGTTTTGTCCTATGAGGACATCATCTTTGTCAGCCCCAACCCATGATTTTTCCTACATCATGTTCGTCTGAACCTTCTATTCCCTCTTCACTGAGAAAATAAAGACAAAATATTTTAAACAATTGAAAGAGACTAGCTCACCATATAATTTTCCCCTTTTAGGAAAGAATATTGCATTTATATTTTTTCTTAGCCCTGCTACACAATAGGAATATAAACATGGTGTTCAAAATTCAGCAGCTTTTTTGTTTGCTTCCCATATGGCTTAAGTTCAATAGATTTTCCCCCAGATTTCTTCAGCTTCTCCTAGCAAAGTACTAAACAGCCATTATTCCTTTTGCTTGCACATTGAGATTCATCAGCTGCTTCTAAACTGCCTCAAAAGTGCTTCAATTTTGCATGAGCACTAAGCTGGGGACTGGGAGACATTACCCAGTGCTGAAGGCCCAGATCATTAGAAAGAGCATGTAAATCCTCTGAACCAGAAATAAAAAGTGCAGAGATTTCCTTTGTGAAGTCTCAACTGCAGCTTTATGTAAAACACAAACCTCTGGCAGGTTATTAGGTGGCTTCTTTCTCCTCCTAAATTTTATTTCTGCTTTTTCACTTCAATGCACCTGTCATGCCCTTTTATTTTTTTTAAATAGTAGACTAAAGTAGAATTAGGAGTATATATAGGTAATACCCATTCTTTGTCATCATTTCTCTCATCCCTTTTCCTTTTTAATGGGCTTAGTAATCCAAAGTATTGCTAGGAAACTAGCAGCATGTCTAGAAAAAAAAAAGAAAAACTGCTAAATAGCAAAAAATAATCATTGACTGACACTGATACATAAACATGCAGGAAATAAGAATCTCTTCTTCAGGAAGCATTACTGTCACAAATGTACTCGAGATGGAGCCTAGAGAAGATTGTGATAGTTAACAGCCAGAAAAAATCAGACATAATCTCCCTCCTCCCTTCCTTCTTAAAAGTCATTTTTGTTGCATATATCTTAAACTTTTTGGTGTCGGGATACTCTTAAAAATTAATGTGGACATACCCCAAAAGTACTTTTATTTAGTGAGCTATATCTATCAACACTTTACCATATTAGAAATGAAAACATCTTAGTATTATTATGAAAACTTTTGACCTTGCAGACCACCTGAAAAGTTTTCAAAAACTCCCCTAGTCCCTTCAAGACACATTGAGAATCATTGATCTAGGCAATATGCCTCTTACTGTCACTTGGCTCAACTTTCCAAATAGTCCTCTTTTGTATCACCAACTGTCCTTCGGATATCCAGTTAAAAGCACACATACATCCAGTCCTTACAGAATATAGCCTTCTTTTTCCATTTTTTCCAAAATTCTTTGCATTTTCTGTGAAAGTTTTGAACATTAAAACACACAATGTTGGGTCAGGTAGGAGGCTCAGTGGACCAAGAGCCATGCTTAGGGACAGGAGGTCCTGGGTTCAAATTTGACCTCAGACATTTCCTATCTCTGTGATCCTGGACAAGTCACTTAACCCCCATTTTCTATCCCATACCACTCTTCTGCCTTTGATTCCTAGGTTTTTGTTTTTTGTTTTAATAAAATAAATAAATAAAACAGTCAATGTTTAGAATTGTTCTTATTTGTTTGAGAGTAAAACTCATCCATTGTTTTAACCAGATCACATACACATAAATGTACTTCCATCCATTTTGTGGATCATCAATAAATGATTGGATCTCTCAGTGAACCTATCAATAAATTAATCAGTTGGATTTGTGAAGTACCTATTAGACACTGGTAGGCACCTATTAGATACACAAAAATAAAGGTATCTGACTTCAAGGAGCTTATATTTCATGAGTGGAAATTTTATCTGATATATGTTAATGATTATACATATTTATTATTTATTTGGGAATATACATGAAAAAATTAACACTGATTTAGTCAGTGTTATACTGCATATAGACATGTTGTATGGAAAAATTGTACACATATCAGTCCCAGTTGAATGTGAAAGAAATCTATGTATTCTATGTAGAATATGTATGTACTATGAATACTATGTAATACTATGTAAATACTATGTAAAAGTATTCTATGTAGAAACAAATGACCTCTTGGGTTTGTCCCAATTTTATTTATTCCTTGACACCTACTTCCGAATGCCAATGCTCTGAAAAAAATTCCAATTGCCATTTTGCCTGCCCTCACCACCAAAATTGATCCATTGCCAGAATGCATAGCTTTTAAATCATGCATAAAGGAAAGGAAGAGGAAACCAAAATTGGCCTGGAGATAGGAACAGACGTATGACTGAAGCTGTTCGTTCTTTTGGCAGTGTTACATGGTTATATAAATATCGTAGGGAATTGGGGCTGTGTGAGCAATAGTAATTTGGGAAAAAATGCAGAGAATTTCAACATTCAGACAGCAGAAAACAGACATTGAAAGTGACAAAATAAACTGATAATCAGATATCATCACATAGTTGTCTCAAGTTGTACCTAAAATACTTTGCATTTTCTTCACCATTATGTAAACCAAGAAATAATACTAAATGAAGAGAAATGGGTGGCAAATGTTTAACTTTAATCCTTTTCTTCTCCCCTTGCAAAAAATTGCAATTTATAGTTTACCTGTTCTATAATGTGTTAAAAGATTGTTCAGACTATTTTGAATTTTTAGTAGAATTGTAAGATAAAAATCATCAAAATTGTCTTTGAAAATCCTTCATATCATCTATAAGGTATAACTTTAATTGGTGGTAGCTAGAAAGGAAGTAGGGATTCTTTAAAAGAAGGCAATCTTGATCAGAGAGCAGCTGGAATTGTGATGGTTGCCATGGAAACATTGGTCATGTGAATTTTGTTTTTCATGGTATCCATCTAATTTTTTAATCAGTAGAAGAACAAGGAATAGTTTCTCTTCCAATCAAAACAAAACAAAACAAAACCAGGTACAAAACTACCTGAGGAGAACTTCTCATTATACAAACAAATAACTCTTTCTTCTCCCTGCTCCATCATGAGGTTAGAGAGAATACAAGGAAGTTAAAGGGGACACAGGTTGAGTGACCTACATGACTAGTAATGCTAGAAAGACCAACTCAGATTGGACTTATTAGCTCTACTATGCTAAGCACTATATAGAATCACAGAAGAACAGAGATACACTACAAAAAGCATGAATTAACTGAGACTAAATGAAGGAAAAACAATAGACTTTAGGCAAAATGACAATTGGTTGTTTTGGGTTGTTTTTTTTTTCTAGTGCATTGTCATTGGAAGTAGGTGTCTTTGAATTCTTGTTCATACTGGACATATACTCAGTCAATGGAATGGCCAGCAGAAATGTCTTATGCCATTTTTTCTTTCTTCCTTTCTTTATAAGTAGAGCACTATTTTGGGATGGCCACCCATTACCTGTCAGAACTTGTTTTAATTGCCTCACTTCTTTAGGAATCTATTTCCTCCTTGGTTAAATTAAAATGTTAAACTAGATAACCTAAAAAGACCCTTCTAACTCTTGATATATGATTCTATTATCTTTGTATGTCTCTCTTGGGAAAAGAAGAGGGTGTCCAATATGTGTAGTTGAATTTGCAAAGTTAAATCTGCATAGGATTCTATTCTACCTGATAGAATTTTGGCACCATAAACTTTTGCATATTAAAATGTTTTGGTGGTAAGTAGAAATCTAGTGCTTACCTCTGGTATATGGACTTGAAGAAGGTTCTATAGAATAATTACTTAGTCATATCCAACAAAAAATGTTGAACAAAATGAATAAAATGTACCTAGCCTGCTTATTTTATATGAATCTTCATTAATGACCAATTTCTGGCCAAACCAATGAATTGTAACTTTTGACTAGTGAAATATCAAAAACTCAATTCAATTGGCATTTCTGAAAAATGCAATTACCTTTTGTCTATAAAAATATTTATCAAGTAACTCATTCAATGAGAAATAAGCTTCCAGGATTGCTAAAGGGATGTAAGAAATAGGGGTATTAGTGGCACATTCCATAATGCTGCCTAAAGTGAACACCTCTCTTTGGTGGTAAATGAAGTAGCAATAATTACAAAGACATAATAAGAGTATGCAAAAGGTCAAAGAATGGCAATGTGTTGTGTATTCCATAATGTCTTCTATGCTTTCATGAAATCATCTCTCTTTTCCTATGGAACAGCAAAAATAAAATAGTGGACTGGCAAGTATACATAAGTGGGCTGAAATCTTTGGAAGTGAAAGAAAATAGAAAATAAGTTTTTGAGAAGAATTCAAAACATTTTCTTCTGCTGCTTAAATTTGTAATGTGTTAGCAATTAGGCTTGGGATTTCACCAGCTGGATTCTTCCTTAAGAGTGTGAATTGGTAATTTTTTAAAGAGTCCCCAAATTTATATTTTTGGAAAAATTGATCCTTTCAAAAGACCCTTACTCTCTGTTTACACAGCTAACCTGTGCTTCTTGGTAGCATATATGATTATTATTTTTTCTTTTATGTGTGGATACTAAAAATATGAAAGTCTTAAGCTACACTGATAGTTTTCTGGTAGTTTTCTAGTCCTATGATTTGTGCATTCATTTGCAAAATCAAACCCAACAGTTTCCATTTCCTAAAAATATGGACAGACATATGCAAAGAAATTATAGGATATAGGAAATAGAGCTAGGAAAAGACCTAAGAAGCTATATAGTCCAACTCCCTGATTTTATAAATGAGGAAACTGACCCATAAGTGACTTCCCCGGAGTTTTTCCCCAAATATTTCTCAGTCAGAATTATCCTAGCAGAGAAGCTATGTGAAAGGGAATTTCTTAATCTTAACTTAATCAAATACTTTGGAGTACCCCACCCTTTTAACTCAATCAGTCAGAAACTTGTGAATCCTCTTGATAAGGGTTTATACCCTCAGAGGACTGGACATGGATCCCACAGACACTGCCCCTGCCCAGGCAGTGCTAGGCAAATTTGGAAGTTGTGATTGGTTCCTATGAAGTGGAAGAGAGACAGGAAGTGACATGGAAAAAGGACTATAAAAGGTGAGACCAAAAAGAATTTCATGGGTGAGACCCATATTGAAGAGGTTATTGGACTTCCATGTGGAGATCAAGACCTGAAAGTGTCTTTGACAGAATTGAGCTTAATCTCTTCGGATTGGCAATTATAGGGTATTTAGTTAGGATATTTAGCTAGGAAATATTTCCTACTTCCCTTTTGCATTTCTCTCTTTTGCTGTCTTTATATTATATTAAATTATTAAGAGATACTAACAGATTTTTTTACTTAAAAATTTAATATTTTATAAATGGTGACCTCAATCTTATATTTTTTAACTCTCATATTGAGTCAAATCCAATTTTAAATCTTAAAGAGAAAAAATATTTCTCCCACAAAACACTGGAAACCATAGTTTTCAAGATACTGGTTGGAAAGACTCAGGTAAATTTTGGTTAGTGTTATTGGTCCAAAGTGGTAGAGGAAATGGTAATGATGGGAATCTCAACACCTGAAGTTCCTTATAACAGAATTTTGATTATGAAAACCCCTACCATTGAAATAGATCAATAACTTCTCTGAAGAGGGAATGGAAAGGTTAAGATGTTTGCCTACATAGCACAACTAGTATTTGTCAGAGGCAATACTTTTTTAATTCAAGGCTTGCCCTGTATCCTATTCATACTGCTTATCTGAGGACAAACAGAAGAGGAAAGATTGTTTAGGTACCATAAGGGCTCCATATGTCACATTCAGCCTTCATCTTTTCAGTGACTATCACCACAACTTCAGGCATCTACAAGATTTAACTGACAGAAGATACTTATTCTCCCTGGCCAGTCATACATTCTAAGCTCTCCCTAGTAACATGATCCATGACTTCACAGCACAAAGAATAGGATATGAATAATGACCCAAACAAGGAAATTGAGGAGACTGAAATGTATTAGACAGTTAAGTAATTAAGTAGAACAGTGGACAGAGTGATGAACTTGGAGTGAGGAAACTCTGAATTCAAATCCAAGTTCAGAAATTTGCTGGCTGTGTGACTCTGGCCAAGTCACTTCTATTTACCTCAGTTTCCTCATTAGTAAAATGGGGATAATAATAGCATTTACTTCAGAAGTTTGTTAGGAGGATAAAATAACATTTTATTCATCAAAATTCTATTAAAATTGTTGATTATGATGATGCAAGGAAGTTGAAGCAGTCAATGAAATAAGTAGCCAAGGTGTTTGAGGTACTTCGGTGTGTATCTTAAAGAATCCTAGTATGACAACAGAAATTTGGGGTGTGATAAGTGGCTAATGAGTCTGTCTTAGCATGCCTAAAGAAGAGAGCAGGTGTACTAATTTTTTTAAAAAGCACTTCTAATTGGAGAGATACATTTCATTCATTTTAAATATGATCACTTTTATCATATGTGAATCATTCAAAAATTAAATGCAGTAGTAGTCTCTCGGGAACTGAGGATGACGATTGTCTTTGTGCATTTTCATCTACGATAGATGAGTGTGCACAAAGACACTTGTACATGATGGAGATTTAAGTGGAAAAGTCGATGCACAGAGACAGTCCCACTCTCTCGGCGTTGGAAGCCTGGGTCCAGTGGCATGAAAAGTCATTACACCTGGAGGCTTCCTTAGCTGCATTGGGTGGCCGTGTTGTCTTTTGTGCTCCAACATGCCCTAAGCACTCCACAGTACTTTGCTGCATCGCCCTCTCAGCCATTGAACCTTCTTATTGGTTTCTTCCATCTGTTCAGCCGAAGCAGTCTTCACATGCTTGGTGAGCAAAGCCACATGCTAGCAGCTACTAGGAGGCACAAGTGAGAGCTGGGTGACAGGTGGGGGGTCAGAGGCTGGAGAGCTGCCCAAGGAGGCACAACAATCCCTCCATACCAGAGATACTACCCCTCCCTGAACACCCCATACACCCCCAAAAATTAAATAGATATTGATTAAATATTACATAGTTTAAAAGAAATGGGTTTGGCATTTGCATTTAAAATGTGTGACATTTTTAGAGAAGAAAAGAAATACATTTGAAATTCTTAGAATTAGGAAGCAAATATATATGTATATCTCAATAATATGGGCTCTGTGCCCTATGAAATTAATCAAATCTAAATCACATTTTCAGAAAATCACCCCTTTTCATCCTAAGAAACATTGACATGCAAGTGTATTAATAGCACCCATTTCACTTCCCATTTTGGACTCAATAGATCAGAAATACTTCTTGGCACAAGGACATTATTATTTGACAGCTATTTTTTTACTGTACAAGTTAAGAATAAAGATTAAATGATAGGGACCAAACTGGTGAAGCTAATTCTTATTGATTATGCAGCTATAAGTGAAATAATGAAAACTGGCTTTTCAACCCATACCCTACCCATAAATCTGAAGTAAGGAGAAGTTTTGTCAAATTGTGAGCTCTGTCTTGGGATTTCAACCATTTATTTGGTATTATACCTTCTTGGAGATTCCAAGATTCAAGATGAAGTAAAAATGCCTGTCCTATAACACTTGGAATCTAAAAGCCAGTTAAGAATTGAAGAAGAATTACTTTGACATGAGGATAGCAAAGTGAAAAATTTGTCAAAAGAAAACTAAGTGCATGTTTTTTATGTATGTTAAGAATTCAGTAGAAAAAGTTAAGTCTGGAAAGCCTGTATAGTTCATAGAAACCATAAATTCCCAATTGTAAGGGACCTCAGGATGTTTTAATATAAATATAAATATAAATAGGAATCCCCTCTATAATATAATTAGTTCAAGGAAGGTGCTCAGACTATATATATAAAATTCTGCTCCAGGCTGCATTTCAGACTTTCTCTTCTTTCAATTTCATTGGCAGAAGGAACTCCCAAGTGAAGAAGTTCCCTTGACCTCTTTTCAGAAGGTTGCCTAGAAAACTAGGAGGTTAAATGATTTGCCCAGTCATACAACCACTCTGTGTCAAAGACAGGATTTGAACCTAGCTCATGCTGGCTTTTTTCCACCATACCAAGCTGGACCTTTAAAATGTAGTTTTGCCCTTTTTTATTCCCTTGCTCAAAAAGCAATGTTTGTTGTACCATCAGCTAACAGCAAATTTCAAATTACTGATGATGGTATTGAAAGCCATCTCTAATCTTCTCCCTACCTACCTTTTTAACTATATCTCCCATTGTTCCTCTGCTTCTGTACTATATTCCAGTAAAGTAGACTATAGGCATTTTCCCATTTCCCATCTGTGCCACTGCTTGTTGTGATCTCCCTATCTAATAAGCTTCCCTTCTCTTTCTCCGTCTTCATCTTCATAAGATTCACAGAATTCCAATCATAAGATACCTTCAGTGATCATTTAATGTAACCCATGTCTCAACAAAGATATCACCTAAAAGAAGTTATTTAATAACTTTTGCTTAAAATCTTTTTTTAACCCTTACCTTCTGTCTTAGAATCAATACTGTGTATTGTTTCCAAGGCAGAAGAGTAGTAAGGGCTAGGCAATCGGGGTTAAGAGACTTGCCCAGGGTAACACAGCTAGGAAGTATATTGAGACCACATTTGAACCTAGGATCTCCCATCTCTAGGCCTGGCTTTCAATCCACTGAGCCATCCAGCTACCTTCTGCTTAAAATCTTTATGAGGGTATATTCACTATTTTCAAAGGAAGCCCATTCATCTTTTGTATAGTGTTAATTATTATGGAGTTTTTCTTAATTCTAAATTTGTCTCGTGGCCCATTGCTTCCAAGTTCTACTCTTTGGAATAAGGGAGAATAAATTCTACCTCTATCAAGTGACAACCCATCTAATACTTAAAATTTTTTAAATATTTTTACATGAGGGTATAATTTTAATAATTATTTTGTTAACCATGTTCTCTCCCTCCTTCTCACCCTTTCTCCCACCCCAAAATAACAGGTAATGATATAAGTTGTACATGTTTTATATAATACATATTTCTATTTCATCATGTTATGGAAGAAGATACATATCAGTTACATGAGAAAAATTCAGTGAAGCATGGTATGCTTCAATCTGTATTTGAATCTGTCAGTTCCTTTTTTGGGGGCTAGCCTTTTTCATCATGAGTTCGTTGGAGTTGTCCTAGACCCTTACCTAAATTTCTGATAACAGTTAATTTATTCACAGTTCATCATCATTCTTTATTGCTGCTACCATGTACAATGTTCTGGTTCTGCTCACTTCACTTTGCATCATCACTTCATATAAGTCTTTCCAGTTGTTGGTTTGTTTGGTGATTATCTTGCTCATCATTTCTTTATGGCACGATAATATTCCATTATAACCATATATCACAACTTGTTATATTCTCCAATTAATGGATATCCCCTTGGTTTCCAATTCTTTGTCACCACAAAAAGAACTACTATAAATAATTTTGTATAAATAGGTCCTTATATCTTTGATCTCTTTGGGGGTAGAGTCCTAGTAGTGGCATTTCTGGGTCAAAGGGTATGCACTCTTTCCTGGTACATTGAGCATGATTCTAAACTGCTTTCCAGAAAGATTGTATCAGTTCACAGCTCCACTAGAAGTGCATTAGTGTCCCAACCCCAACAAATACTTGGTGATAAGTACCAAATCTCCTCATAATTCTTCACTTATGCCCTCAAGTAATTCTCACGTGGTCCAAACCTAGTGCCTTTCCATTATTTTAGTTGTTCTTTTCTAGGCACTTTCCTTTTTATTAATATCCTTCCTAAAATATGTCTCTTAGATCAGAAAACACTACTTTAGCTGGGTTTTGGCAAGCACAGAGTATAGTGGGGCTACCACCCACTTGCTACTGAACCTAATTCCTCTTTTAATGCAATTTGAGATTACCCTCAATTTTCTAATAAAACTAGGACTGACTAAAACATGATTGACTCAGATTATTGAGCTAGTAGTCTTCAAGCCTTTTAGAGATAATTGTCATCCTATGAATCACATGTTACTTCATTTGTGTATTCTTAATTCTTGGAACCAAGTGTATGATTTTACATTTATTCCTTTTTAAATTATTATTAGTTTTTGTGTAGTATTCTGTTTTTTATCCTGACTTTGTTGTCCTTGGATATTTTTTGACATCTACAAATCCACAGGGATAATTGCAGATTCTTGGGGCAGGCGACAAGAGGCTTCCTGCCAGCCACCAAACTCTGACCATATATAGCTCTTAAAAGACAACTTCTCTTGTATTCCATGTGATATAGTGGAGAAGGCTGAATTCAGAGTCATAGTACATGGAATGAAACCCCACCTCTGCCACTTTACTGCAAGTCACTTAAAATCCGTAGGACTTGGTTTTGTCAGCTGTATTAAAAAAAATAAGTTGGATTAGATAACCTTTAAGGTCATCTCCAATTATAAATCAGCAATTTTATAATTTTATTTGATGAAGCTCACCAGTTTTTCCTACTTATGTAGGAATTCCTCTGTCACTTAGTTTGGATTTTTATGATGCTGTCTTATACTACTTTGTATTATTGCTATTTATCTATATTTTCTATCTCCCTCCCAATATTACAAAATCTTCTACAGGAGACTCCTACTCCTTTTCAACTTCATATCATTTTAAAAACTCAAATCTTTGTTTGTGCAGAAGGTAAAGTATATGTTGCTATTTTAGATTTTCTAACCTTGATTTTTAACAACATAACTATACTTTCTTAGAACAAATTATTAATCCAATCTTCATCTTCAGTTATATCGACCAGAGTACCAAACAAATTGTAGTTTTGTTGTTTGGCTAAATTCAATTATGGGTTGTGTAACTGCCATCTGTGGTAGGAGGCCTTAATACAACATTTTTCTTGGAGTTATTTTATTTGTCAAAGAAACCACAAACATTTTTTCATACTTTTAACTCTCCTTTCAGGCTATATGGAGAGCTCATAGCTCTATAAAATAGAAGACCTTAAAAGTGATTTTAATCACATTTTAAATTCAAGAAAATATATTTTCTCAATTTTTAAGCCATTAGTAAAGTTTGAATTTTATTTTCAAAGGGGGGGAAATATTATCTATTCTGCACAAAATTTTTTCTGTTTGGTTAATCTTTGGTCACCAATTTACACATATAATGAAAAGCTAGTATGTAATCAGTAGCTCATGTATCATAATAACTGATTCTACAGAATTCTTATTGCAAACATTCATTTAGTAGCATTCTTTTTCTCATTTTTACGTCTATATAACTGGAAAAATTAAAACATGATATAAGGATAATAATAGATCCTTGAAAGCAGAGATTATGTCATTTTACTATTAAGATGTCATCATCATAAGATATTCAAAGTAAAGTGTCTTCGAGTAAAATTCCAAATTGTTGGACCAATCCTCAGCTTTATCATCAATTAGCTAGTATATATGTCCTCCTTTATTTCCTCTACTAGTCATCATTTTCCTTTACTTTAGTCATCTTTTCCAGTTCGATGGGTGAAACCTAGGATTTGTTTTACTTTGCCTTTTTCTTATAACTAATGATATGGAACTTTTTAAAAATGTGAATCTTTGATACCTTTCCTCTCTTCTTTTTGAGAAATACTGTTCGTAACCTTTGACCATTTTTATATTGGGGAATGGCTTTTGTCATTAGGAATTTGTATAGATTCCCTAACAACTCATACTTCACATCTAGTGTTCTTTTCCTGCTTTGTGTGAATATAGAATGTGGGCATTATATCCAATATCCTTAGTATTTCATGTAGAAAGGTGGAAAATCCTTCAAATTTCCCAGCTGTTCCTTGTCAGATTCTGACCACATAAGTGCAGCAGCCTTGCTTCCTCTATGATCTCAAAAGGCATGCAAGAAGACGATACTTTCATTACCAACATTCCTCTTAATTTATCCTTCTTATTCTACTCACCTTTATCCTTTCTCTTATCTTTTTGTATCATAGACCCCTTTGGTAGTTTGGTTGATTCATTCTTGGATTAGTGTGCTTAAGTACATGATAAAAAAATATGTTGAATTATCAAGGCATTTTAAAAAAAATTCCTGGACATCCCAGCTAATGGATCTCATGTTCAGAACTCCTATTTTAATCTATATTGAATTTTATTCTCCATTTCATATGCTTGCATTTTCCTTCTTTGTTTTGTTATGTCCCTTTTGAGATAATAGCTTTTTCAGTGCCAAATTTTAACTACCACCTCCACCACATTTCTATGTTATCATATTTCTAGATATTGTACCCAGAAATATTTCTCTTTTTCTTTAGTTGTGGAAACTTCCCAATCTGGCTTTACACTGTCTACAGCTTCTGAATATCACCCTTTCCAACCCCTCCAATTGCTTTCCTGTTCCTTCCTAACTGGTCAGAGTAGTGTAGTCTACCTCTTAGAAGCTGTGAAGAGATGGAAAGTAAGTCATTTCTTTAAAGAGAGACACCAGGGACACTAATCTTCCCCAGACAAACACTGAAGCTGGTTATGTTAGCTCTGCATGTAAGATGGGATACTGTGTGAGAGCTAGCTGTCCATGTTATTGCTGTCCTTTGTTATTTCATAAGACGTTACCTTGTCTTGTGAATCTCACTTCAGTTGATCAGTGAATTTTAATTCTTTTTTTAAGCTTAGTAGGATTGAGCAATTAATAGAAAATAACTTCTCTGCCATCTTGCCAATCAGATGTTCCTAGTTGTGTATTATTTCATTCCTTTATCTATTTGTGTATTTCATTATTTTTGCTTATTAAATTTATATTTTAATAAACATTTCATACCAAGAATTGTTTAAATCTCAATCATGAGAAAAGAAGTAGTTTAAACCTTTATACTTGCCTACTTGCAATAGCATTCAAAATTACTTCAAAGTTAAGACAGTATGAAATAAAGAAAATATATAAGGAAATTGTATACTTCCTTCAATTTGTTCATTTTTTATTGATATAGAATTGAAAATTCCCATTAATGAATTAAGAAATTAGAGTATTTCATATCATATAATGTTTTTTTGTGTCAAATGAAAGCTGAAAAATTAAATATTCAAAAAGCTTTGAACAAATTTAATGAACTGGTGATTACTAAAATGAGTATAATCAAAAGAACAATATATATGACCAAAACAAAATAATGGAAAAGTTTTGAAAGTCTTCAGAATTCTGATCATCAGGGACCAGTCTTGACTGAAAAAAACTCATGATGTGTCTCATGATAGAGGAGCAAAACAAGACATGTTTTTAGAAGGGTCTTCTACCTCATATTAATGTAATCACAAAGTATAAAGGAAATGGTAAGGGATTTTTCTATGATCTGACAAAAATGCATGAAAAAATCCTTTATTGACTTAAAAAGATTACAACTTCTATATTTCTACAAATGAAAGCTGTGTAAAGGAAACATTTCTTTCTGTGGCCAAGCTTAACAGGGTATGTACACTTGACTGTACTTATTATAAAGAAAGACTTCTAATTAGGAGATGTGGGATAAATTAAAGGGTAGTGATAAAGATGAAAGAGAGAGGAGAGAAAGAGAAAGAGAGACAGAGAGAGAGAGACAGAGAGAAGAAGGAAGGAAGGGTGCATGTAATAGAGTGATAAAATATTTAAAATACACAGAAAACAAAAAAAGGCAGAAGGGGTCATATATAGAGCAGTTTTATTACTACTTGCTTAAATTAATATATACTTTAAAAATTAACTATGTGTAACAGAAATTCATAATTCTATGTGAAATCCTCTTTAAAATTATTTGTATTTTTGAGATATTTGTGACTTGCTTGGTTTGTTTCTTTGATAATGTTTGTTAACTTCCTAATTAAAAAAAGAAAAAAACTAAAAGGCTGGACAAATGTTTTAAATTCCACAATAACTCTAATATTTGGTATTAAAGTCTTTCCTTGAGATCATATGTTATTTTTGTTCTAGTTAGGTTCACAAGTAACTATAGAAATTATCATGTTTATTGTGTAATATTGTATTAAATTATAATGGAATGAAGCTTGTCTCTGATATCTTTATAAACTGAATTTTATCAAGATATCCAGAAATGTTATTATGTCTCATATTTTATATTATATTAGTGAAAACTAATATGATTAAGCTCTTATAGAGAACATAAGAATATTACCACACTAATTCAATAAACATTTTGTAACATACTCCAGAGCTTTGTTATAATGTAGCAACCTGTACTATAACTGAAACTGCGCGATAATGAGATTTCACAGTATGACCTCTGTAACCCATCTCCCAGTACAAAAAAGTCCCAGCAAAGTCGTGCTTTCAAGCTTGCACAACATGACGGCTTGGCACTTTTCCTCTGCCCTCCTGTTCTCAGGAGGTTAAAAAAATAACCCCCCAAAAAAAAACACCCTAAAGATTTAGCCCAGACCTAAACTCTAAAGGAGTACATTTTAAAGAATGTCTAATATACCATTACTTTCTCAATTCATTATCACTACTTTTTAGCCAAATGCATACATGGTATAAAAAAACCAAATTATATGTGACCATATACATGAGCAATGAACTGGTTCTAAATTCAAACTCTGTTTCAAACACTTATAAGTACATAGTAAGCTCTCTGTGCCTCAGTTTCTTCATCAATAAAATGAAAGAGTTCAAGTGGATGATTCCTGAATTCTCTTCTGGTTCTAAATCTCTAATTCTGTGTTCATAGAAACCAACACAAGCTCACATATTTGATAAGAGATTAGCTTTGCTGTCACAAAAACTTTGGTTTAGGTTCACCCTTTGATATGACCCAGAAGTGGAATGCTGGGTGAGGTTTTTAACTCCTCAGTGACCCCAAGACACTGTCAATGAATAAAAGTCACCGAGTTGCTGATTACGTTGTTACGAGTTTCCTCACAGGTAATTTCCTACCTATGATTTCTGTTACTAAAAACAACATTCTGATGAGATCAATCCTTGAACAGATATGAAAGGTCTTTTGACAGCTCACTGGATGACAGTCTTTTCAGTTACAACATATACAGTCTGAATTTCAAGAAAAAAAAAAGGTTTAAAGAATTAGGGAACTAGAAAAATCAATTTGTCCATAATGGCATCTGCGAGGGGAAAAATTTCTTTTTGCTTTTATGAAAGTAAAATTGTAATTTTAAAATAGATAAAAGTCTATCGAAATGAGATCATTGGCATGTTGGAGGCACTATAAATATTTTATACTTATATATGTGTGTATTTATATATATGTATATACATGCCAGACAGTGGTATTTATATCTAGAATTTTTAAGTCTTCTCAGACTCCCTATTAACTTGTCAACTCTGCTCATTATAAGGCTTCTTGCTGGAGCTCTCCAATTACTGTCCTGTACCCTGGCTCCCAACCACAATGAACCCTATTATAAAAGCAAATCATTGCAAACTTCAAACAGGGTGGATTCTAGAGGTACCATTATTAAAGAGAGTGTAGAGATGGAAAACCTTTGATGTTATTAGACATGATGGAAAAATACACATTTCTATTTGAGTATACTCAGTACACAGAAACATTTTTTCCTGCATTAAATGGCCTGAAACCAATTTGGAGTCACCAAAAGCTTTTCAAAGCAGCATTCCTTAGAAAGGATGCTTATGCCATTTCAAAATTCGTCGGCCTGCTTTCTCTGTCCTAGGCCATCAACTAGAGTTGGAACTTTATTTTCAAAGAAGTTATGTCTTCAAAGATTAGTACTTATTTTACCCAAAGCCATCTCTGGCTTTATGAATAAAATGTCATGGCTAATGAACTTATCTATGGTAATGAAAAGCTGGTATGTAGCCAGTACCCCAATCTGAATAATACCTCTGATTCTACAGAACTCTTGATGCTAAACTTTTTAGATGTTCCCTACTGAAGTTCCATTTTTTTGTTCTTATGTTAACCACATATTGGAATGTAAACTGTGGGCTATGGGATGGGACAACTACACACAAACAGTAATTAATCCTGTTCCTTCTGAATGGGACATCTGTAAAATAGAAGGCAACCTCAAGGTGCACGCCAGCCTCCCAAATGCCCATGGGTTGTAGCAGGCCACACAATTGGGCACATTCATTCAATGAATATCACCTTGTATTCCCCATGGCAGAGGAATGGAACTGTGGCTTCCAGGAAGCTTCCAGGCTTCAGATCTGTGGTCAGCCGAACCACTCTTGATGGTAGTTGGTTAGAAAGGAACAGTGGCCTGAGTGAAAATCGACTGTCTTTTCATTAGTTTTCCCGGAATTGCTGTAGTAGAAGCAGCAAAAAGAAGCCTGAGTTTATCACCTCAGAACACTAAATATTTGTGTATGGTTTCACATTCCTGAGGCCATTTGTTGGTTTGTACTTTATAGTCACCACAGATTTAAGGTAATACATACATGTGTGATTTATCTACCCTTCAACCCAGTAAATTAATAAGACATTTAGGAAGAATTTCACTTCTAGTTGCTGAATAGTAGCTTTTGTTCCTTCTTTCTCCTAAGGAACAGGCAGTAAATAAACAGCTGCCAAGGCACTAAGACTAGGTAGACAGTGAGATTTAATTTTTTAAACCCTTATCTTCTATCTTAGAATCAATACTGTGCATTGTAAGAGCTAGGTAAAGGAGTTTAAGTGACTTGCTCAGAACCACACAGGTAGCAAGTGTGTAAGACCAGATTTGAACCCATAATCTCCCACCAATAGGCCTAGCTCTCAATCCACTGGGTCACCTAGATTCCCCTGACAGTGAGATTCTTTTTAAGATAGGTACTTACTAGATGTATGATTTTGTAGGAAGTCACTTATTCTAGCTTCATCTGTAAAATGAGGATGAAGATAACTTACACATATCTCTCAGGCTTGGGGTGAGGGAACACTTTATTGTGCTCTAGAAATATGAGTAATTATAAACAATAGAGAACTACCTTGTTGCAGCCAATTTGGAGATGTAGAAATAGCGACCAAGTGTTGTGGCTTATATGGGAAAGTGGACTCTGTGTGTATCTTCATGGTCCTGCATTGTTTAGCATAATAAGAGAGAACTTTTGCCTAGGAGACTATTATATTCCTTAATCTTTGCCTGAAAAGCATATGTTAAACTCCCTTTTATTTAGAATGGTGGGAATAGGATGTTCTAATTAACTACAAATTCTGAATAACTTTGTATTATTTCACATCATATAAAATTGGCCACCAAATTTCAAATAATTAGGATATAGCAAAGCACATTTAACATGAAGGCTATGGCAGGTTAACGGAATTTTAATAGTTTCTAAGACTCTTCAGGATATGAATCATTTAGGGAGGAATTTTCCAGGCTTCTTACTTTACTAGGACACTGTAGATACCAGTTTTCAATTCATAGCCTTTATAGCTGGATTAAAAGTCTACCTAAAGTATGGCCAGATTTCTTTTTGGGAAATCCTTGTTCTCCCCTCCAGTGGATCCACTTCTATCCTTTCCAAGATAAATCTGGAAGATCTGTCATCTATCCTCTTACTTTGTTCCCTTGAGAAGGATAAATGCAGGGGTAGAAAAAGAAAGCCACCTGCAGATTTCTGTCCTTATCACAGCACCTCCTGTCTGTATATTTTCAAAGTATCTGGGTTATCTACTTCTTCCAATTATACTTCCTGTACCATGGCTATACATTCTCCCTGAAAAGGATGAGTCAGAACCCTCAGTTGCCCCAGGTCTGTTATTGCCATACCATTAGCATCTCTAATTCCTAGACTCTATTATGTCAAACAAATTACAGGTTAAATCTCTCTCTCTCTCTCTCTCTCTCTCTCTCTCTCTCTCTCTCTCTCTCTCTCTCTCTCTCTCTCTCTCTCTCTCTCCCTCCCTCCCTCCCTCCCTCCCTCTCTCTCTCTCTCTCTCTCTCTCTCTCCCTCCCTCCCTCCCTCCCTCCTCTCTCTCTCTCTCTCTCTCTCTCTCTCTCTCTCTCTCCCTCCCTTCCTCCCTCTCTCTCTCTCTCTCTCTCTCTCTCTCTCTCTCTCTCTCTCTCTCTCTCTCTCTCTCTCTCTCTCTCTCTCTCTCCCTCTCTCCCTCTCTCTCTCTCTCTCTCTCTCTCTCTCTCTCTCTCTCTCTCCCTCTCTCTCTCTCTCTCTCTCTCTCTCTCTCTCTGTGTGTGTGTGTGTGTGTCTGTCTGTGTGTGTCTGTCTCTTTTCCTTAAAAGGATAGTTTATACAATAATAGTTTCATCGTAGCCATATTTTGAAATACATCATTCAAGTACTAGCTCTCAGTTACAGAATAGCTACTGATTTTATTATTCCAGGGCCATTTCTCAACAGCTTTCTACACTTAGGAAGGACATCACAGATCTGAACAAAACTTACCACTCCCCCATCCACCCAATAAAAGTTTTTAAATATACATCTGTGACTGTGTTTAAGTGTATGTCATCCAGAAATCGTGAATAAAATAATTGTAAGGTAGCAAAGGTAACAGATACGATCTATACATCAGTGAATCTGTGATCTCACTTTGATCATTCCCTTCACTCCATGCCTTTTCAACCTGTGTGATCCTTGGCCATTTCTTTCCACCAGCCCTCAATGAAGGATGTGGAAACCCTGGAGGGCTTCTTCTAGTTCAAATATGTCACACTAGATGTGTAGTAGACAACTTGAACTCAGCATATTCAAAATACAACTCCTTATCTTTCCTCCTAACCCTCCCCACCCCCATTCCACTATTACTGTAAGGGGCAACCTCATATTCCCAGTCTCCCAGACTCCCAACTTAGGAGTCATCCTGGACTCCCAACTTTCTCTCCAAGGCCTTTTGATTGCACCTCTGTAACATCTCTTAAACATGCCCCTTTCTTTCTTCTTTCTTCTGATAGTGCCACCAAACTAGTGTAAGCCTCACACCTTGATTACTGCCATAGCCTGCTGGTGGGTCTGCTTGCCTCAAGTGTCTCCCTGCTCCAGATTCTTTTCCATTCAGGGGCTAAATGATTGTCCTAAAATTCAGGTCTGATCATCTCCCCCTGCCTATTCAATAAAATTCAATGGCTTTCTAATGCCTTTAGGACAAACATAAAATTCTCTCGTTGGTATTAAAAGCCCTTCAGAACTTAGCCCTTTCTTCCTTTCTAGTCTTCTTACACCTTATACCCTGACATATATTTTTCAGTCCAGTGACACTGACCTCATAACTTTTCCACAAATAAGGCACTCCATCTCTTGGCACCAGACATTTTCTCTGGCTGTTCCTCCTTCCTGAAAAGCTCTCCTTCCTTTATTTTGACTACTGACACCTCTGATTGTCATTTAAGTTCCAACTAAAATGCTACCTTCTACAAGAGGCCTTCCCAACCCCTCTTAATTCTAGTATCTTCCTTCTGTTAATTATGTTATATATATATGCATATATATATATAATTCCTACTTTGTTATTGCTTGATATATTTATATATGTGTACATATAGATAGTATGTATATTTACTATATATTTAGAGCTCTGATTCTATTTCTTATTAGCTATATATTCATGGGTCACCCAATGAACTTCTGCAAGACTGATAATTGAAATGGGGCTAATAATATTTGCACAATGTACTACATAAAATTGTTGTGAGAAAGGCAAAAAGCCCAAAGGAAAATGGGAGCTACTCTTATTGAGAACAAAAATCCATTTATCATCCTTGCAAAGCTTATAGTTTCTTCAAGGGTACCCTTCTCTATTGAGGTTGCTAATGCGGGAACTATCAACCTTCTTGTCAATCCCTGTATTCATGCAGCTAGAGACTTTGGCAAAACTTAATTATTAGACAGTGAAAGGAGCACTAGATTTGAGGTCAGAAGATATAAATTCAAATCCTGGCTCTGCTAATTAATATCTGTGAGAACCTGGTAAGTCCTTTCTCCCACCTGGGCCTTGGGTTTTCCATCTATAAAATGAAATATTTGGTCCCTGGTCCTGTCTAGCTCTTAAATCTTATGATTCTCCTCTTTCCCTATATAGTACATAGAGAAAAATGAAATTTAAATCCTGAAAATAGCCAGGAGTTTTCCCAGGACAAATAAACTAATAATGATTCTGGATCATAGTTTCATAGCATTTAAAGCTGAAAGGAACCTAATCCAACCCTTTTTTTTCATAGATGAGGAAATTGAGTGGTAAAATGTTAAGTGACTTTTCCAAGTACACCAAGGTAATTAGTGGGGCACATAACACAATTGTTTTTACTATAGTAGTAACTTAAGAGTGGAAAAGAACTTTATTTTCTGGTTATTGAGATTTTAAATGAATAAATTATGTCTTATTATACCTTTGATATTTAACTTTTAACATTTAAAGTCTGATTCTGAAAGATTCTGAAAACTGCATCTTATTAGAACTGGGAGAGTGTCAAGTTGCCATTGGGGACTTCTTTTGCTTTCTAGGAAGTGTGAAGACCTGTTCCAGTCCTCTAAGACAGTGTTTGTTAAAATAGACTGTTGTTAAATAACCAGAGTATAATGGAGAAAGACTTTGTTTAAGAGCCAGGTAGACTAAACTTAAGTTCTACCTCAGACATTCGCTTCAGACCAGGGTCACTGACTGCTTCATCCCCAGCATCCCAAGCATCTCTCTAAGCCTATGAGATGCCAAATTACTGTCTAATAAGCCTAGGAAGAGGGTGTTTACTTATGGAATTCCATACCTGGATTAAATCACCGATCCAGGTTTTTAAAAATGGATTGATGTTAAATTGCCATTGTCTTATATTCCTAATGGGTTCAACAGCACTGATTCAATGCTTCAATGAAAGAAAAGAAAAGAATAGAAATTATAAGCTATCATGTTTAGACAAACATATATGACTCTTTTTTATTTTTCTGTGCCATCTGTTTCCTTCTCCTTGGTTTAGGCAATTTGGAAACAATCATGTTTGGGGATAGGGGTGGTATTTTATCAAAAACCTATTAAATGATTATGCGCATTCCTAGAAGATGGAAAATCTAATTTGGTAAGGAAAAAGATGGCTCAAGGGATCAGAAATGATTATTCTAGCCACATTGTAAAGGGTGGAGTTTTGTAGAATGCCAAAGATATGGGGTCAAGAAGTCCAGAATAAAAAAGTGAGAAAGAACAATGGGTTAAGCAAGTAAAAGGAATGGAGCCAACACAAGAGGCAAGCCTGATAAGAAAAGTGATAAAGCAATATTATATCTACGATATGGTTCCACAGCTCTGCCAAGACTCATTTTTAAAAAAGATCCTATTAAAAGATATACATGGCTCATTTTTTGGCATGTCACCTTTCATAAGTCTTATCTTTATACGAATTTTAATTTCTTTTGGCAGGTCTCATTGTCCGGGAAGTGAGCATTGAGATTTCCCGCCAACAAGTTGAAGAGCTCTTTGGACCCGAAGATTACTGGTGCCAGTGTGTTGCTTGGAGCTCTGCAGGCACCACAAAGAGCCGGAAGGCTTATGTGCGCATTGCATGTAAGTAACACTTCTCTCCTAGTCAGAGGCAGTGCAGCTGATGGGAAGGGGAAGATGAAGGGCTGCACGTGATCAGCCTGCTCTTGTTTTCAATCATCCTAATCAAAGAAAGATGAGCTTTGTGTGGTCTTGTAATGCAACAAGTGGCTGAACCAAAACTCACTAAAAACCTGGCTTATACTTTTGTGGTCTAGTCTCAAAGTATATGAACTCTTATTATTTTGTTTAAACCTTTAACTTCTGCCTTTGAATCAATAATACCTATTATTGGTTCTGAGGCAGAAGAACTGTAACCACTAGGCAAAAGGAGTTAAGTGACAGCTTAGGAAGTGTCTGAGCTCTATTCTTTTTATTTAAATCTTTTTTTTAATTATTGCAATCTATTCTCTCTCATCTCCCACCAATGGATGAAAAAGAAAAGAAAAAGAAAACTCTTATAATAAATAACCATAATCAAAGCAAAATAAATTCCCAAATTGGCCATGTCCAATATAAATGTATGTATGTATGTATAAAATAAATCTATCTATCTATCTATCTATCTATCTATCTATCTATCTATCTATCTATCCATCCATCCATCTATCTCTATCCATCTATCTATCTATCTATCTATCTATCTATCCATACATCTATCTATCTATCTATCTATCTATCTATCTATCTATCTATCCATCTATCTATCTACCCATCCATCCATCCATCCATCCATCCATCCATCTATCTATCTACCTATCTATCTATCTATCTATCTATCTATCTATCTATCTATCTTATCTATCACTCTGTCTATTTATAAGACTCCATCTGTATAATCACATTTCTGTCAGGAAATCATGCCTGGTCACTATGTTGATCAGACTTTTCAAGTTTCTTTATGATGTTATTGTTTTCATATTACTTATTCTATAGATTCTGCTCAGTTTGCTCAGCATCAGTTCAGGCAAATCTAACTGGGTTTTTCTGGAAATGTTCCTTTAAAATGCGTCTGTGATTCCTTCAGAACATGAGTCACAAATAGCTGTTATAATGAGGGGAAAAAGGAGAAGAACCAGAACTGGAACCAAAAAATCAGTACTTCTATAGCACTTTATGGTTTACAAAGCACTTCATATGTACTATCATATTTTATGCTATTAGGGTATCATTTACTCAATGATTGATTGCTTCAGTGGGCTAACTAGATCCTGAGTGAATGAAAGGCTTATTACTGCTTTTAAAAGTACCTCATTATCGGGGAGAAATATGCATCTTCTCCTTGGGGAGTATGATTCCTTTTCCTTAAAGCAGTATAGTTTGCAAAGCTGCCAAGGCAATGGCAGCTTGTTATGACAGTACAGTTAAGTTAATATGTTGCCTGGAGCTCAGCACCACAAATATGTTAATCCGTTGCCTGTGCTGTCACCACAAAGAGCCAGAGGCTTTTTATTTTATTTTATTTTTTATCTTGGGGAAATGTAAAGTGGAATGAGGAGGGAACTTCTCTGGATTAAATTTCTTTAGGGTCAATGTTACAAAATTTCCTTTACTGGTGAAAGCTTGTCATACCAAGCTATTTGGGGTGTTTTAGTCATATGGCTGCCTTCAACTGAGTTCTGCTCTTATTCTCCAGTTTATTTTGGAGAAGTATCTATTGCAGTTTTGGGGGAAAAACTCATGTTGAACTCACCTTCTTTGAGTAATTGTAAAGAGGACATCTTCCCAGTATGCAGTACAGTGGATAGTTTTAAACTTGGCATCAGGAAGACCTGAGTTTACATGTCACTTTAGAATCTCACTAACTAGCTGCATGACCTTGAACAAGTCACTTAGTTTCACTCAATCCCAGTTTCCTAATATGTAAAATGAGAATAATAGAAGAAGCACTTACCTCTCAAACTTATTGCAAAGATAAAATAAGATAACATGCCAAGCACTGTACCAAACTTAAGGTGTTAAAAAGTCTAGATATCAACATCATTATTATTATCAAAATTAGAAAAACATAGTACTATTAAATTAACTTAAAAGTGAATGGGGAGATTATTCATTAAGGGAATAGTTAAAATTAATTTTTCATTATGATCACAAGAAATAATGATAGAAATAGGTATTATTATATATTTTAGTTTTTTGTGATAAATGGTCACATCTATTTTTAAATTATTATTCCCATCTCTTTGCTAAAGCAAAGCATCCACTTGAAGAAGTCATAGATGATAAAAATCCCAATTTATAAGAATTCCATTTTCATTGATTTTTTTTAATATGGCAGGATTCCACCAGGATAATTAATAGCCATTTACCTCTAGAAGGATAAAAAAGTGATCCTTCTGCCTTTGACACAGAAAAATAACTAAAAATTAAAATATTCTCTCCTCTAGAACAAAATGATAAAATAATGAAAATTTGAACCTTTATTTTCAAAACTTTTCCCCATACTGTCCTTGAATTTCATGCCTTCTGAGATAGGCAGTTCAGATTGTAAATTTCAGAGAAGATGCCTACTTGAATTGTCGGAGAGTTTCCTCAACTGGTAATCCCCTATACCAATGAAATTATAAATCCATCACTGTCCCTAGCCCTAAAATTACAACTATAATAATTGGCAACAATGTTCTTTCATCCAACAACATCATTTTTGGCAACAGTCATTTATGTAAAGAAGCTGAATTGTTTTAATTGTATATCATTTCTTTTTTGTCATTTTTATTCTTTTTTTTCTAGTTTGTATTTTTTTTTATCTTGGAACCTCAAATCCACAGGCTGACTATACCTAGACAACTAACTCAGAATAATTCCCATATCATTAGCTCACTGTTTCCCGTCTGTTCAAATGTGATCAATTTAATTTTTGGTGGTATTATTCAATCCTTCTTATGACTTGCATCTTCAGATTCTTTTTTTTTTTAATTCTTATGTTCCATCTCAGAATCAAGTGTCCGAGACTACTTTCAATTCATTAAGCCACCTCGCTGCCCTGTCAGATTGTTTTCTTAAGGAAAATATTCATGCTCTATAGGCATGTAGTTTCTATATTAAACATAATCATTCAATCTTTATTTCTTTAATTATCATCCTATTTTCTAATATATTTTACATTATCATCACATACCCACTATTATTTTGAAATCACCAATTAGCAAAGTTTAAGCTGATTTTTTTAGAGGCTTTCATCAAGTTCTTCAAATAATTCCTATTCTTTACACTCTGAAACAAATATTGGTGCTTTGGTGTGTCTTTTTTCTTTTCTTTTTTTTTTTGCATATATTTAGCATGAGCACTGTAGTATGTGATGAGCAAATATTCCAAAAAATAACCTTCCCTGATACATATAGACAGGAAGCTCTGTCAACTTCTTTATTTCCTTCTTCAAACAGAACCTTGGAGCCATTCTTCCATTTTTAGTTCCTACTTCCTTCTGCCTTCTGGTTTCCTTTTTAGCAAGAATGTCAGGAATGGTATGATTCAAATGCTCTAATAGAGTAGAATGTTCACTCAATCACCAGACAAAGATCTCACATTTACAATACCAGTAGCTAAAGTAATAATGATGTAAAAACTATGCTTCTCAGCACTCTCACCTTCCTTTTCTTCAATCCTCATTCAATGCAGCATTAGAAGGGGTCAACACAGAACTGAGAGCTATTTTATTTTTCCCTTTGTTTCATGGGTTGCCATGAATAATGAATTTATTCCAAAAGGGTCAACCTATGGTTTTTCTGATGCTGATCCTCAGAAAACAGGTGCCATCTATTTCCAGGACTGTACTAAAAGCCTTCAATAATCGTGAAACCTGCTAAAGCTTCTCCTTTGCTGGCTAGCCTCCTGTAATCCAAGGTCATCTCCAAAGTAAAATGTTGCATCAAAGCAGAGCCTTGTGAAAATCAGAATAAGAAGAGGGGTTTTTTTTCTCCTATAAAAAAGACCAATTTACCTATAAAACCTTTTCATCTTCATAGGAGACTCAAGATCTCCATTTGCCTCACTACATGGTTAAAACAAGTAGAATTTCAAGGACAAGGATACATTCACCAGGGCTAAAGATCTGAATGAAAACTACTGAGTTTCTGCTTCTTGTGAGGGCTGGTCCTGCACCAATCCTACCTCCCTAACATTTTAGAACGCTTGTACATATCTGTGTCTGCACTACATCAAGTGGGTTTTGGTGCTTTGCCCAGGAACACTTGACAGATGGCTATCACATTAACTTCAATTAAAGGCTTGAATTTATCTCAGATGAAGATAACAGAATGATGCTAAGGTTATGTAAGTGCAATTACCTTTCGTGTAATTAGATTTATGTATAGCAGGAACACAATGGAGTGGCTTTTAGTGCTTCCATAATAAATACGTGTTTTCTGTGGTTTATAACTCACCTATGGAAATGTAATCTAAGCAAAAAGTTGGCCGGCAAGGTCATGACTCGGGATACATTTTTTTCCTTTCTAATTTTGGATTCTTACTAAGAGAAGGAAGAGAAACACTGAGAGAGAAAGACAGAAAGGCAAGAACACAGAGATAGACCAAAAGAGAGAGACAGAGAGAGAGGAGACAGGAGGAAAGGAAGGAAAGAAGGAAGACATTTTAGATATGATCTTGCAGATAAAATTTTAAAATAAGAGATTTCCAGTCTTTCATTTTCACAAATCATTCTAGCCTCTAACTCATCATTTATAGATTAGGCAATCATAAAATAATCTGAGGTCAAGGGTCTCATCTTCCTTGCATGGTAATAAAGTGACTTTCTACATAGGCATCTCAAAGCCATGGTACAACAATCAAAAACTATTTACAATTGTTTCTTAACTTCTTATTTTTTTATTCTTAATTTTACAGATCTAAATAAAACAAGCATTACCATGTACAAAAAAAAGAAAACTGTACATAGATGAAATCACAAATCTCTTATATGTTTAGCTCATTTTTCTTCATGTCTACATAATGAATCCCATCCACAAAGGTCCCAGTCCCTCCCTAGCCTCCTTGCAACTCAGAAGATATCCTCTAAGAGACTAACATATTCGTATAAATTCTTTCATGTTTTCACCTTCCAGTTCACTCTTTGGATTTAACATTCACAAGTTATTCTTCCAGTATTAATTCTTTAGCTGTATATAATGTTCTTTTGGTTCTACTCATTTCACTGTTCATTATCCTATGTAATTCTTTCCAAGTTTTTTTTTTAATTAGCCTACTGATTTCTTCTCATGGTGCAGCAATATTCTAGTCAATCATATAACACCATTTGTTTAGCCATTCTCCAATTGATGGGCATCCACTTGATTTCCAGTTATTTGGCTACAATTTGATATTGGTTCTAAGTTAGAGGGCAGGTAGAGTTGAAGAAGAGAATTGCAGCTCCCTCCGGTGTCTAGGGAATATTCATTCTTTACTGGGCAGGGAAGGATTGTGCTTTATTCAACATTGATAATGTAGACATTAAGAGACATTTATGAACCTAAGATATCCCTTAGAGAAACTATGATAAGAATTGCTAATATCTTCAGATTAACCCTTAATAGAAAATAATTTATGCTACCCTGAATTCTTTTTCATGTTTTAGTAAAAGTATATATGACTATGGGATTTGGTACACAGTGTGATTTTTTTTTCAATTTCTTTTTGGTTGCCTACAAGTCAGAGAACAAAACTATTAATTGTTTCTAAGGCAAATAATTAAGTTCTGTCATCAAACATCACTACATCTGTAGTCCCCATGGAGATGTTTTGGTCCCTTTGTGGCCTAATATACCAAAAATGAGTTTTGAAGAAAGAAAAGGGAGGAAATTCCACTTTTGATTTTAGCAACTTATAGAGAAAAAATAATTTTGATTTGTATCTTTTATATTTATTAAGAGAGAAAAATTAAAACTATATAATATCTTTAGAGTCTCCTCATCTCCAAATTTTAAGGACAACTTAAACCCTTGCCTTCCTTCTTAGAATCAACATGAAGTATTGGTTCCAAGGTAGAAGAGTGGTAAGGGCTAGAAAATTGGGGTTGTGACTTGCCCAGGATCACACAGTTTAGGAAGATTCTGAGGTCATATTTGAACCTGGGCATTCCCATATTTATGGCTAGATCTCTATCACTAAGTCACCTACCTGCCTCATTGGATCAGATTTGAACTTTGGTCTTCCTGACTCTTTATGTACTACCTAGCTGCCAATAAGGCTTTGGTGTACCATACCTGTATAGCATAAAGCAGCTCTCAGAGTTTTGGAATACCCTGCACATAGACAGTCCTGCCTCCAATATATACTTAGCCAGAGAATAGAGCAATAAAAATAATTTTAAATTATAAATATCATGCATCTCACTTAAGCAGATTTTATGTGTTTAATGCAAAGATAAGCATCTGTCAAGGAATCCAGAACATTCTGGTTAAAGCATGAAACCCTCATATAGGAGTAATGCTGTAGTTCATGAGCTACAGTTAGTTCTATGGCGATCAAGTCCCTAGTCTGCTCTGCTGGTGTGGAGGACTCTTAATACAAGCTCCACTTGAGAGACACACTAATATAATTCAACAAGCACTCATTCGAATGACTCCATGCAAGAGATGTAAGGAGGAGACAAGGAATAACTTACCCTTCAAGAGTATAAACTGGATGGGGGCAATTACATCATGCATACATATACGTATAATTCAAAGTAGAGTGTGATCAAGGCAAAGAGAAGATGGAGAGAAAATGCTCTAAGAAAATGTGAGTCCCTCCCCAGCTGTCAGATGAGCAAAGCTGGAAATTTGAACCTGCCCCTGCCCTTCACATGATGGTGTGGTCTAAAGACTCCTACACCACGATTCAGACAATTTATAACACCTCTTCCACTCAAGCAAGCTATGTGACCATATACACGTTACTTTATACCCAAGGCTCTTAACATTTTGATAACTGTTTCAATATAATTTGTTTTCTTTGTAATCCTATGTATTTTATTTTATGTATATAAAAACTTTTTTTTTTTCTGAGAAGGGTTACATAGGATATACTAAATTGCAAAAAGAGTACGTGACACAAAAAATTTTACAAGCCCTTCTTTAAATTCTTTGAGACTCAGTTCAATCATCAATAAAAGGAAGTTAAACTAGTCCTTTTCCATTTCAAATATTCCAATTCATGCCTTAGTGAGATTTTTTTTCAGCCTGAATCATCTGGTTTGACTGTCTTCATAGATAAGGTTATCTGTATAATTGCCAGATTTCCACTTGGCAGAACTCTGGGCAATGACATTTAATGACTATCTCCTGACAAGATTTATTCCAACATTTATAACTCCATCGTGTTTTTAAATTCTAACATTTAAAAATAATCATTTTCCTTTTTTAATTTTGGTAAAGGTTATTTTTAAAAGTTTTTAAAACATTATTAATTATAAATGCATTCAAAGATAATTTTAAACCCTTTATCAAGGAATATTAATATGCCTTGGGATTGATACAAAGAATATAAGCATAGTTCTTGAGAGTTTGGGATTGTTCTATCTTTCATATATTTGCATATATGTGTGTATATTTCCAGCTGTTATATAGCTCCTTGCATATAGTAGAACCTTCATCAATATTGATTGATTGATTGATAAAACACAGCTGCTGTCTTCATGAAGCTTATAATCTAGTAAAAGGATAAGACATATCAATTTAACATACAATATAACAAGACAAACATTATATAGAGGTTTACATTTAGGTGGAATCATTTCATATTTCTCTAAGAATTTCTTACTTTTTAGCAAAGAAAAACTGGACATTTAAAAAGCTGAATCTCACTGATTTAAAAGGCATTTGAGAGAGGGGAGAAGAGAAGGAGGGAGGGAGAGGAAGATGTAAAAGGAGAACTCAGTATCAAAATATGAAAAAAATCCAACCAAATGACTTCTAGAAGTTGGGATATATGATTCTATATGGCTTTAAAAGGGAAGGAACAAGATAACCTCTCCAAGGCACAAGTTCAGTCAGCTTCAACCTCAAGCCACATAAGCCAGGAAGAAAGCAAGGAAATGGGGTGTGGACTAAGGAAGTGAGATAGAAACCTGCTTGAATTCTGTTTTGCTCTCTAGAGAGAGGTACAATGACTTCTTACTGAGATATCAATCAAGGATCAGGAAGAAGAGCAAAAAAAGATAGAAAAGTCCTTATATTCTAAGCCCATCCAGCTACTGTGGCTTTCCTTATGATCCGACCCATTCCTGTGTATCCTGTGGAGTGTCTGAGATATTCTTGCAGAGCTGCTTGAGAAACCTAAGCCATCAGTCAGTGAGACCTTTCCTTTGAGCCCTGTTCCTGCTACCTTCAATTCCTTACCACTTTTATATATTGACTAAGGGGGGTTTAAATTAGTTTGTTGTAAGAATTAGATTTGTAAGTGGAGAAGTATTAAATAGTGTAGGTTATCAACTTGATTTTGGGGGGAGATTATTTATGGTTTTTATATAGATCATCCCAATTCCCTTTCCTTCCTTGCCTTGTCTTAAAATAAACTATTATTTTAGTTATATATATATATATTATTTCAGTATAGTATTTCAACATATATATAATATATAAACACATACACAAACATAAGTCATTAAATATAAGGTAGTTTGGGAGAGAGGCCACTAGCATCTGGGGAAATCAGGAAAGACTTTATCCAAAAGATGGTATTACTCTGAGGAACGAGGAATGCTAAGAGGCAAAGATAAGGTACATTCCAAAAGTATGATGAAACTGATGGGAGCTGATGAAGCTACAAACGTAGAACAAGAGTATAGAAGAAGAAAATCCAGAGCAAAAGCCTTTTAATACAAAGCCCCAAAACTCTTTTTGCTGGTCAAATGAAGAAATGATATAGAATATTTTATATGAAATATAAACTATATAGGAGAATTAGAGTCCTATATTATTTCCTAACCAGCAATTTTTGTGGGTTAAACTTTACATGATAAAAATGTTAAATGTATAATATATGCATACATTTTTATACATACATATATTTGTATAAAAATGGAGATATGCCTTCTTTAAAAATATAGACAAATTCTTACACAAGATAGCAAATGATAGAAATAATAGCTTTCACAGAATATTATAAAAACAGAGTATTTTAAAATTTATGAAGCACTCTATATACATTATTTCATCTAATCTTTACAAGAATCCTGTAAATTAGGCCATTTCATTCTATTATTTGCCCTTTGTATAATCATGTTTGCAGATCAGGAAATTGAGGTTCAAAGGAGATGAATGACTTCAATATTACCTCTGCTGCCTATCTAATTGAACCCTTTCTTCTTACCTTTTCCTTCATCTATATTAATATTTTTCTTGTTTCCTTTCTTTTGCCATCTCCAATACATCTTTCATTCAACTGTCCAAATCATCTTCTTCCATGAAAACTCTCCTCATGCTTTCACCTGGGGGGAAAAAAAATTCCCCTATCCCCAAATCTCTCATGCTACTTTGCTTGTTTTAAACATTTAATCATATTCTAGCTAAAATCAGTTTTTTACATATCTCCTCAAACCCAGAGGCTCCTACCCCAAATAGTACTTATGTATTTATAATTTATAATATTAATTTAGGTCAACAGTGCCATGTTTTAATTTCATTTCATAAAACTGAATTACGCTTTTTCAAAAATTCCTTCAATTTATGTCTTCAACAAAGTTGGTTTTCATGTAAATTAATAGAAACTATGATTAAGTGAAAGATAACTACACTGAAATTTGTTGAGAATAATATTAGCTAATTATGTAAATATCTCATATGTTTAATTGGCAGAATCTTAGAATTGCTAAGAAGAAAGCAGAAATACATAGTCCATAAGGACCTCAAAGGGCAGGATTTGTTGTTTTATCTCCATTGCTGCTATGTGCCATTAATGTTGTATACTAGAAATATAGACAGAATTCTAAAAGTTCTTGACCCATATAGTTGTAGAAAGAAAAACTAGTCTATCATTTTGAAAGATTTCTTTTGCTTCTAATTTCTGACTAAAGTAATCCTTCATGTTTAATCATTTTTTGCTCTTTTTTTAGCCTAGAAGGAATTTTATCTTTCAAAAAGAAAGGGGGAAAGCCCTTTTACACCATAATCCTCTTTATCCATAGGTGATGCTTTACAATGCTGGCTTCTCAAATTATTGCCTCAGAAAGTTTCCTAGAAGAAATTAACAGGGCTTTCAGGGGGGGAAAGTCACCTTATTGGAGGGTCCCATCCCACTTCATGTATTTTTAAAAAATGAAATCATTATACATATTCGATGGTGATCCAACACAAACATGAAATATTATATTTGATTATTCCTAAAAGTTATATCTAAAAACATAGGTCTTCTGAGGAATAGTTTTCATTCTAGGTTAAAATCCAAATTCCTTTATGTTTACTTTTTGATACAGTAGTTTTTTGATAATAGGGGGAAGACACACATAATGTAATATTTCCTCAGAAGATGGACACACAGTAATTAGAATATTAAGGCATTTAGGGAATTAAGAATTGGTGTTTTTCATTCCCCATATTTTTGAATATTCAGATTCAATGAAATTAATACATATTTTTCTCATTTTGAGGGCCTCTAACTCAGTAATCATAGAGACAACATCCTATCTCTTGACAAGTGGGGGACTCACTATTCTTAAGTATTTATCCATCTTCTGACATCATTGCTCAACTGAAACTATTCTCTTCAAAATCACCAGTGATGTAGCTGCCAAATCTGATGGTTTTTTCTCAGGCTTCATCTTTCTTAATATCACTGCAGCCTTTGACACTGCTTATCACCGTCTTCTCCTTGATAGTTTTCTCTCTGCATTTTTCTTTGGATATTTCCTATGCCTGGAACATTCTCCCTCTTCATCTTTGTCTTCTGGCTTTCTTGGTTTCCTCCAACACAGTTAAAACCTCACCTTCTGCAAGAAAGCTATCCCTTTGATGCTTCTGCTTTTCCACTTACCTCCCATTTGCCCAGTTTGAATCTTGTCTATATATACTTGTTTGCATCTTGTCCCCCTCATTAGAATATGAGGTCCTTGAGACCTTTTTTTTGTTAGTTTATTTTTTTTTGCCTTTCTTCTTATTCTTAGCACTTAGCAAACTGCCTAACCTACAATAGGTAAATCTAAAAGTATGTATGTTGACCAATTGTATGTCTATATAATCAAAGGCATTTCCCCCCTTCATATTAATATCTTCCCAAATAGCTCTGGTATTCCCAAATTGGGTATTGGGTATTCCCAAATACCTCTGAGCTAAGTCTCCAAAGAGAGAAATTAGCTCACATAAGCAAAATGTGAAGAAATTTAAGGAGAGTTCAATTATCATTCCACATGTCCACAGTGGACAACAGTTGTGCAGAGGGATCAGAGATTCAGAATTGGTAAAGAACTTCCCAGACCATGTGGTCCAATCATCTCATTTTATAGACGAGGCTTCAGGAGACTGTGACTTGCCCAGGTTTACAAAGTGAATAAGTGCCAGAAACAGAATTTGAAGCCTTATTTTCCTGATTCCAAGACTAGTATAATACTATTCCATACTTCTCCAGATCCAATGAGAGGCAAAATTGTATACTCATATGGGTGCTGAACATTAGAATTCTTGTCCCTGCTCTGTCATTAACTGGAAGTATGACTGTAGGTGCTTCATTTCAATTCTTTGGGTCTCAGTTTATTCCTTTGTAAATCAAGAATTAGATTACATTATCTCATAAAGTGCCTTCTGGCTCTGTGAAAAAAAAATGAATTTTGGTCTATGACTTTCCATGATTAACTAAACAATCGTGCCTTTCCTATTTTTGCTAACCAAAAAGCAATGAATCTTTTGGCAAACCTAGCCCTATATGTGATCATATTTGTTCTAAATAGTCATTCACTGAAAATAATTCCCATAAGATTAACTGTCCTACGCAATGAAAGACTTACTTATAGATTTCCTCCAGAGAACCTTTTAAATGAGTCACTAGGAGCTAATCTGAAAGCATTACCACTATCCTTAGAACATCACTTGGTTTGTGATTCATTGATTTAGTAGGCTGAGATGATGCTTTCTATATATTTTATTGAGTTTGAAAAGAAGGGAAATAGAAATTATTTTCAAAATTAATTTCATCTGGTAAAACTCTAATAATTTATCGTAATGTGTTGAGCATGTAAACAATGTCTATGAATAACATCAATAACAATTTGTTGTGGACAGGTATTATTTGTAGATGACTTTTCTATCTATAGATGTTATAGATGTCCATAGCAACCATGGAAGGAAATAGAAATAATATAATGTAGCTATGATAATAAGATAAGTTTGTTGAGGACAAGATCTAGTTTGATTTTTCTCTTTGTGTCCCTGAAGAACAGTGTCATTAAAATGCCTGCTGATTGACTGAATGGTTGATTGATGGATCTAGCTGCTCATAGTACTTACAAGGCTTCCTGGCTCTTAAATGGGTCTCTTTTGAAGCTTCATCAGGTTTTTCAGCCACTGGTATTTATAATTATAAAGAAAAGAAAAACTTTGTAAAGCCAAAAAGTCTGTGTCTATAGAGAGAGAGATTCTATACCAGAAATTCTCCACACTGATCTAATCACAGGTCTAGACTTCCTTTCTTTTCCACTCACCTTAATCTCCTCCTCTTCTCCCCATGAAAAAAGCAGAAAGCAGAACTGATAGGATTTTTTCTGGACCACTGACCCACAGGAGTCCAAGAACACTGAAACCTTTAATAGTTGAAATAAGGAAAGAGGAAGAGTTATGTGCAGAAGAAATGTGATGGGGATAGAAAGAGATGAGAAGTGAGCCTACTGTGTCAGGATCAGCTGAGAGGCAATGGGGATGCAGATAATCAGTATCACTGAGTTACTGCAGACACTAATCTGGAGTCACTTTCATACTGGCTACTAATGCTCAAAAGATAAAAATCCTAAGAATCAAAAGAGAATGATAAGCTAACAATTTTCCTTAGCAAATACATATAATAGTTTGTATTGTGAAGAAACAGAGAGCTCCCTGGTAAGGAAAGTCCTTCCACCAATGCAAATCAGCTACCATTTGTACCTAAAAGTCTTAATGATTTGGGAGAGTAGGTGGTAAGCACAGACACTTGCAGAGGCAAATAAATAATGTGTGTCAGAGTTGGATTTGAACCCAGCCCTTGGTGACTGAGACTGGCTTTTTATCTACTAGCCAACCCTCTCTCCCAGACTCTTCAAATATGTAAAATAGTATGCTCTGATTAAAAGCCTGAGCAGCAAGGCTCTAATAGGTAGATAACTGTCAGGCTTGATTGGAAAAATAGTGTAGACACTTATAAATTCAGAGCCAGAAAAGATCTCAGAGACCATCTAAATTACCGATTCCTACAATTAGTGTTTCTACAGCATTCACTGAGTCAAAAAAAAATCCACATACACACATATAAAATATGCATGTGTACATTCACATACATATATAATATGTATTTATGTGTTTGTATTTATATTTATATGCATGTATGCGTGTCGTCCTAATTCCCAGTACACATTATGTGAATCTCTCATCTAACAGTAATAATGATAGTGGTCATAAAAACAATATTACTAACACCGCAGGTTGCCTCCACACTTTCTAACAGTGAACAGCTGTAAACCTAATTGAAACACACACTGTTCCACCTATATTTTCCAGATCTTCGGAAGACTTTTGAACAAGAACCTTTAGGAAAGGAAGTGTCCTTGGAACAGGAAGTCCTGCTCCAGTGTCGTCCACCTGAAGGCATCCCCATGGCTGAGGTGAGTGACCAACAATTTCCTGCATTTTGCAACTGGCACTTAGTTACCCTAACTGAGGTCTAATCCATGGCTAATGGCGCAGTGAATTAAGGTATGGCATGATAAATGGGTGATAATGGAGTTCTAACTGCCTGCTGCTGGCAGAATAGATTGATTGGGAACTGATTAATGACTTGGGAGTCAATTAGAATGCCCCACTGGACAAAGCTACAGGCAACTTAGGTTTATTTTTTTTTCATTCCCTTTCAAGAAAATGGAGCATTACAGTATTTTATCTGGCACCTGGTAAGTAAGCTACCTGGTAAGATATATGAATGTGCCACTGTTTCTTTGTTGTTATCCAAAGAACAGGATCTGCTGGGGAAGCAGCAAATTTGAAACCATATTCCTTTGGATATTTTCATAATTTTATCCTGGGCACATCCAGATTCACAAAGGGGTATTGTCTACATAACAGCAGAAACTAGTTTGGGGCAAGGAGTTAGCTGGTGCAAATGTGTGTGAATATTGACTTTTTAAACTTGGGGATGGGATCAATCCCAAAGTCTACTTTAGCCCAATATTTGTGGCATATATTTGTTTCTGTTATAATGAAAGAAGTGTTAAATACAAAAAGCCTCCAACCACCTGTCAATAAATCATTCCAGGTCAGATCCTTCTCCTAGTCATCTTTAACAACCAAAATTTCTTTTCCACATGTAGATGTGTTTATATATGCTATTGCTTAGTATTATTCTCTCGTACTCTGGAGAAATTTGATAAATGACTCCCTTAACCTAGAACAGAACAGTGAGCAAAACCCATCTTCTAGCATTCGTTATGCTAATTGGTCATTTAAAATCTTACAACTCATTCCTCTCAGACCAAAGGGGAGGGGGGAAAAAACTACTCTTTATTGAAAGTTGAGTCACTTATCTCAGTTAATGGCCTCTACACTAGGACATTCACTAGGTCAACAGAACAGAAGGTTCTGAATTCATTTGCTGATTGGTAAATGAGCAGTTAACTTGCAAACTGCTAATTATATTGCATTACTTGAAAGTTTATTATTTCCAGTGACTTTTATTTCCTTTCTGCTCTATAAAAGAGATCATTTCTAAGTAGTGATGTGTTGAGACTATCTCTGTAGCAGAATGATTTATCAAAAGCATTAAGTCTCAGCTCCCTGTTGGACAGGAAGGTAGGGCTTCTGAGAATCATATCAATTTTCAGAGAACCTAGAATTATTCATTAACAAAGCAGTAACTATTTGAGTCTACTTCCTTTCCTGTTTTAGGAGGTAAAAGCAAGAGCTCACTTTTCTTGGACCTCAGATTGAATTCATTAAAAAAAATACAAACCTTATTAATAAATTATCTAAGAACCTCCATACCAATCTGAAGCTTTGTTTTGGGGTTGACATTTACAATTGAACATACCACATGGAAAACATGGCAACACTCCTACAGGTGTTTTTCTTAATTTTTCAAGAAGAGAAATACCTCAAAAGTGACATTGCAAGGTTTTGCTGCTGATCCTCTCAGATCTAAGATTTAGCCATGGGTACAGCTCCTCCGGCAATGAAAAACCTGATGTCCTCTTAGGTAGATCAACAATAGGATTTAGTCTGATTATAGGAAGGCAGTAGTTATCACTGTCAATATTTCATCTGTGAATGTTCTAGTAGATACATCTGTCTCCTTAATTGCATTTTTAAAAAAGTCTCATGTAACCTCTTCCCTTATACTACATTAAAAACCAAAACATGTATCATGGAGGTAGCATGTATATCTATAGGCATATTATTGCTGCTCAATGCATCTCAAAGTGAACTGATCTCAGCAAAAATCTCCAAAGAGAAGAGATCCTAATAATTACACATCTTTTTCTAAGCTACATAGCAGAGCGGTATACTTTGTCAAGTAGTAAAGATTCATGACTTCAAGCTAATTGGCTGTGAATTTTATTTGTACCATCATTGAGGAAGAGACCAATTAACACTTGGCAAGCTCAAAAATCATATACCCATTTGACATTAAAAAGAACTATTCTTAATGTGTTTTTCTTTCTCCTTTTTGAAGTCAGAAGAGAGATCAAGCACACAGACTGGCGAGCAGCCTAAGACAGCTTCTATGTAGACTCTTTTCAACACTATTATAATCAGAAAGACCAGAGGCTAATGAATATCTTAATGTGACACTTTATTACTGCCATTTGCTCAAGAGGGTGAAATAAATTAAAAAAAAAAGATGAAGGGTAACTTAGTAGGTTGAAGGATTACATGATTACTTTAATTTAGAGATGGATGTATTCTTTGTTTAATACTTCATTTATTTGTTTGAAGCATATTCTTAAAGTACTGAAACATAGTTAAACAGAAATGTGACTCTTAAAAGATCATGGGCTCATAGATTAACAGCTGAGAAGGACCTTAGTCCAAACCTCTCATTTTCTAGATAAGAAAACAGAGACCCAGAAAGAAAGTGACTTGACCAGTAGACAAATTATTTGAATCAAGTTTCTCTGAAGACAAAGCTAATAACTTACACAGTCTTCTAGAAGATTAGCTATTGGGACAAAAGAAGCAGAAATTGAGGCTCATCTTTTCTTTCTTGCTTGCTTTTTAAATAATATTCCAGAGGAAGTAAATATATCAGATAAAGAATGAGCATGCCAATGATATAACATGACCAGGGCATGCTGCCAGCTTATTATCAGTAACTAAGATTCCTATTGCCAAGTGTATTTTACATTTTTGGAGTCAGAAGACCCTGGGTCTTACTACTGCCTTGGAAACTTGTCAGCTATGATGATAGCACATGTCACTTAACCTCTGATAGCCTCAATACCTTCAGCTCTAAAATGGCGATAATGGTATTTGTCCTACAGACTTCAAAGTTCTGAGAAAAGCATTTTTGAAACCTTAAACAAATATGTAAGTGTTAGCTATTATTATTACTACATAAATGTGATTCCTTATTTATGAGATAAACACATTTCCAGATATACTTGTAATGACGAACAAGACATTTGGAGAGTAATTCGTATACTCTCCTTGACTAACAATTGCTGACTGGAATCAGTCATGCAAAACCTCATTCATGGTAGCTATGCTTCCCAGGGAGAGTTGAGAAATTGGATTAAATATGCAAAAGAATAAATGTTGGCTTTTAAAACATTTTTATATCTTCTATAATTATTTAAATTGTTAGGTGTGGTGACATATACTTGTATTCCCTGTTACTGAGCAAGCTGAGGCTGATGGCTTTCTTAAATATGAACTAAAGCTGATCTAGCGTCCCTACTGAGTACCTCACCAATATGGTGAACCCCTAAAAATGGAGGGAGCTCACCAGCTGCTTAAGGAAGGTAAATTAGACCAGATCAGAAATGGAGCAAGTCAAAGTTCCTGTGCCAATTCCTTCCTGGATCATAACCCTGAGTTGCTACTTTAATTTCAACCTGGGCAAAATGTGGAGTTCCAGTCTCAAAATAAAACAAAAATAATTAAATAGCATTTTTCAAATAAATCTCTATAATCTAGATTCAGGTATCCAGATCCCATCCTCCACCCTCGTGATCCAGTTTCTTCACTTTTCATAGATATACTTCCTTCTTTTTGCTAGAAAGTAAAGAAACTGATTTCGCTATATACTTGAGTTTAGTTCCAGAACAGCAGAATATTCTCCTATAAATCTGCTCATTTTTGTTTGTGCCTTAGATGAAACAAAAATGTTGAGATTGCATAGTGAGCAAGGAGGGGGAAAATACTACTCAATACAGTTTTATCTAATTGTCTCTTTTACAGGGGTCAGAGATCAAAACATCAGTGGATTTAAGATTAGTTAATATGGCATAAGAAACAAAACTAAATTTTAATCGAAAATGTGTGATTTGTCACACCTTTAACAAGGGGATAATTGCCTCCCTAATTATAATTGAACTGTCTCTCTTAGGAGTTTAATTGGAAGAACAGGGAACAGAGTACAACTTAGTGACCCAGTTGTATTTAGAAGCCTTCATCATATTTATCAACATTTGCATCTTTAATTAGCAAGTGGGAAAAAATATGGGTGGAGTGCAAAAGAATAAATTATTTTGCTAACTCAAGGTAAATGTGGAAAAGACTCTTTTCAACTGATGCTGCCAAGGAATATAAAAGGCTGGTTATGGCAACAGGGCACTTCCAAATATTCAGCATCAAGTAGTCACCTCCATCTAATTGATTATTAAATGATTGCTGTTTGCTTTGTTTCATGAAGGTGCTTCATGCTTTGTGGCTATTATCTCTTAATTGGAAATCCATGTGCTTGCATTTCCATGGAGGTATATTGCCACCTTGGAAGCATTTTGTATTCTCTGCAGGTAAAAGAGCCTTTACAGAGAGAAGTAGAAGTTGGCATGAATACTAATTTTGAGGAAAATATTGCTTTTCATTGCCCAGTGCCCTCAGTTGGAATTTCTTACTAAAATGAGCAATCTTTAATTCTGAGATTTATCAACCCTATCAGCTTAAGTCTTAAGAATTTTCTTCCTCTTTTGTTTTGGACCCATTATTTCAGCTGTATCAGGGACTTCCAAAGTGGAAACTTTTTCCATCCATGTAGAACAGAAACTTTTCTGTACCATAGTGTTAGACGTTAACTAATTGCTGAGGATTACTGAGCCAATGCAAAAGGTTGAAACTTCTAATCTGCCATCAGTGCAAGAGTCCTTCCGATTCACTGCTTCTCTCCTTGCCTCTATTCCCTATTAGGTAGTATAGTCCTCTTTTCAATCTTCTCATCCCAGAGATTCTGAACCCGTAACTACCAAGAATATCTCCATTTCCCAATTTCTAATACCTATTCTCTCCTTCCCATTAACTTTAATCTTACCCTCCCCCATCATACACAATGTCTCACTCTAGATCTATCTGCCTCTATAATTAACAAGCAGAAATCTAACTAGCATTTATGAAGCACCTCCTGTGTGCCAGGCTCTATGCTAAGTGCTGAAAGGTAACACATTTCCTTTTGTTGTAAACCTCCTCCTCTCTTGCTCTTTCCATGTCCTGGCATGTTATTATACTGTATCCCTGACTTTCCTTTCTGGCATTATTTGTACCATCTCTTATGCATTCTGACTCACTAGTCCTAAAAGGGGAGAGAAAATATTCTGTATTCTCCATTACCACTGTCAGACTCTTCTGTTATGACTTGGCAACAGTTCCACGTTTGAGTTTTACTCTATCTAAACTGATCACCTAATTCAGATCCTGGTCACTTATTTAGCCAGGACGTCCTCTGATTCTTCTCAATAAGTTCAATACCTTGCTCACAATCTCCTTCATCCTGATACCCATTCTCATAGTTGAGAATTCATTAGCCATGTTAGTGTCACCTAACCTCTCAATCCTCTTTTCCTACCATAGATACACACACGAATGATCTACCACTCCCTCCTATATTCAGTAATTATGAAAGTTATTTATGTGATCATAATCCATCATTCCATCTCTCCCCTGTGCCTTACTCTTCCTAGTTCTTCATCATTGTTGTCTCCAGTTCCCCTACCCATCAGTAATTTCTCAGGCCATCATTCCCTATTCTGGAGACATCTTTCTCTTCCCAGCCTCAGCTTCTTAGTGAACCAGTGAATTCTAGATGACCTTCTTCTCTCAGATCCCTTGTTGACTTACCACAGTTCATGCAAATGCTAGATTATTTCCACTGTCTTCTTCCATTATTGCTTCTTATATGCTGCTGAACTGAACTGAAGGAAATCATAAAACTATGATGATTACTAAGTTTAATAGATATTTATGTGATCTAATATCATTTGGGCTCACACTATACCAGGGTAGCCATTGTATACCTCTCTGACTTTTTATTTTACTTACAAATAACAGTGATTATTTCACATATTCTTTTCTCATACTTTCCATGGCATTCCTTTAATCCTACTCTCAGCAAAAACTTTGCCTCATACATTCCTGTGAAAACTGAGGCACCCACTGCTAATTCACCCTTCTCTCCATCTTCTCACTTCATAATACCTAAATATTAAGCTCCATTATCTCTTCCTTCTCTCTGATGAAGAGGTGGCTCTTCTTTTCACCAAGACCAATGTTTCTAAATATACCATGATCCCATCCTTCCCTCTTTTCACCAGCAGTTTGCCACCACTCTCATTGTCTTTCTCATCTGCAACTTCTTTTTGTCTATTGCTTCTTTTCCTGTTGTCTACAAAATATGCCCATGTTTCCTCCACTCTTAAAAATACTCACTTGTACCTACCATAGTAATATTTATTGGGGGAATGGGGAGGATATGAAGAACAGGGCGATAATGAAGGTTTGTAGCAGGGTATGGAGGAGTTGAGGGGAGAGAGGTAATATTGCTCGGTGGGCAAAGGAGAAAGATGCCCCCATCTTTCCAATAAATATTACACCATCCAAATTTGCTATCATTTTCTTTTTCTCCTCCTTTCTCAGATAAATTCCTTGAAAATGCTTCTATTCTAAAGCTTCTACTTCTCCTCTCAGTCTATTCTATAATTTCTGTAGTCTGACTTTCAAAGTCATTTTCCAATTGAAACGCTGTCAAAATTTTCCAGTGATCTTCTTAATTGTCAGCAATTTTCTCATTACTTACTTGACTTTTCTTTAGCATTTGATACTCTTGGACAATTCCCTCTTCTCTAGATTCTCCATTTACTTGTCTGGCTATTTTATTCTGGTCTTGCACACTAACTATGGATGTACTCACAAGCTCTGTCCCAAAAGCTAATCCAGATTGCTTTCCTCTTTGCTGGGGAATTGCAGGAGGGTTACTGGGAAGCGATTTTGTATTAAAACAAAAGGAAACATCCTTTTAATGATTTAAAATATGAACTTTTAGTCTAGGAAGAAGCTTGGAGTCATTGAGTAGATCATCTTCCAAAGACTGATTCAACTGAGTGATTCGATCCTAGCCTCATCTCTTTGTCCAGTGATGCACTGTGATTGTCCAGTGATGCCCTGCCCCCAGCTATTCCTCCAAATGCCTATCATATAGGTCAGACATGGGCCAGACTCTTTGAAGTGATTACGAATCTCATCCAGAAAGAAGGTTCTACAATGTTTCAAGGCCTTTAGGCAAACAGCACCTCCTTCACATTCTTTCTCTATTCTCGCTAAACTCCCTGTCAACTTGTATGAGTTCAACCACTATCTTTATATAACTTTCTTCCAGGTATATATAATATCCGTCCCTAGTCTCTGTATTCCAGTCATGTATCTCCAACTGCCTAGTGTACATTTCAAAGTGGATGAGCCATTGTCCTCTTAAACTCAGCATGTTCAAAACAGAACTCACCTCCCTCCAACCCACCTCTCTTCCAAGTTTTTATATTGCCATCAAGGTCATAAATCTACATAGAGCTTTTCCAGGTTCCTTGTAATTCTTGGCACCTTACTCTCCCTCACCCAATATATCCAATCAGTTTCCAGATCTTATCTCCTTTATACATCCTCTTCTTTTCAAGCTCTTGTCACCTCATATCTGACTATTGTGTTACCTTCTGGTTGGTACTCAATTCCTCAAGTCTCTCCCCACTCCAGTACTCACACACACACACACACTGCTGTGTCACTATCTTTCATTTAGTAGGCTAGATGTAATCTTTATATCGTTTCATCCTCTGAATTCCCATAAGAACACTGACATCAAGGTATTTTTCATGATAACCCATCAAATTCAGCCTCTCTATTCAAGATATATATTCAACATGTATTTCAGGCAACATGGAATCTCTTTCATGCTATCACATTGTTCAGTGAATTTTTCTTAACATAAAATGAATGGCCAACATCATTCAGCTATTTTAATATAAAATATCCAGAAATTCACTTCAACAAGGAAGAATTCCACAGTGAATTTTGTCAGTCAGTCAACTTATTAATCATTTACTATGTATTAGGCATTATGGCAAAGCTGAGAATATGTAAAGAAAGGCAAAAAGAAAAGAAAACTCTCTCTGCTCTTGAGGTGCTAATATTCTAAAGGGCAAGACAATAAGCAAACAACTACATATAAGCGAGACACACACACATATGCATAATGTGACAAATTGGGCATACTCTTAGAGGGAAGGCACTAAAATTAAGGAGAACTGTGAAAGACTTCCTATCAAAGGTGAAATTTTAATTGAGTTTTGAAGGAATCCAGGAAATAATGAGGAAGGAAATAGTTCCAGGCATGGAGGACAGTCAGTGAAAATGCCATGAGTTGAGAGAAAGAGTGTCTTGTTCAAAGAACAGCAAATAGACCATTGTCCCTGGATCACATAGAATGTGGAGGAAAGTAAGTTATAAGGAAACTGAAAAGGCAGAAAGGAGCCAGGTTATATTTGTTGGCCCAGGTAATAATGAAAAGGAAGAAAAGGATGACAAGAAAGAAAAAAGAGACAGAGACAGAGCTAGAAGAGAATGTTGGAAAATAAAAGAAGCACTTTCTCTAGATGTTTTTCTTTGTAAAGGATGGATTATCCCATTATCCCCTTTAGCTTTGAAATTCTAAAGAACAAAATGATGATCCCTCTGAATTGTCAGTCAAACTGACTGAGTGATCGCAAACTTACTATGTTTTTGAAAAAATCATAGGAGCAGAAAATAAAAGCTCACTGTTTGCTAATGTCTATATTATCTCATTAGCTTCCTATCTGGCCACCTTGTTTAAAAAAAATATAAACAACTGGACTTCTTGATGTTTACCACCTAAGACATTGCAGTGCCCACTTCTATGCCTGCAACATGCTATATCTTCACCTTTTCCTCTTAGAAGTCCTTGTTTCCTTCAAAATTCAACTCAAGGACATAAAACCTTTCCTAATCTACCTAACAGCTAGTATCACCTCAATCAATTTATATTAATGATATATGCACAGTTTCTCAAAAGTCTTAGTGAAGTTTTTATTCTCCAACAGGGCGAGGGTTTCAAGTGAGGGGAAACCATTTCTTTTTTTGCTAGATGTCCTCAGAAGCTAGGAGAGTTCTTGGCATGTAGTAGGTTCTTAATGAATGCACTTTTAATGAGTTTTCAATATATCTCATATGAAACTACTCATGTACGACTCAAGAAAATGTAAACTCCTTGGGGGGAAGCAAATGGTTCATTTTTGTCTTTATATATAAAGTGCCCAACATTGCCTGGTACATAGCAGGGATTTAATCAATAGAAAGGTAGTATGCTATAGAGGAAGGAGGGAACTGGCCTTAAAATAAAGTAGAACTAAGTTCACTTTCAGTCCGTTATACATACTGGCTGTGTGACCTTTGACAAGTCTCATTTCCTAAGATAGAACAAGAACTGATCTGAACTGGTAAAAGTTTCCTCTACCTATGAAATCCCAGGTATAAATCACAAGAGCATAAATATCTTCAGTGTTTTATGGGCACTTAAAAACTAAAAGTTTGTTGAGCTTGAATGATATTTTTAAATGAAAGCTGAAAGTTTTAGGGTTTCAGGACAAGTTAGTTCCCACAGTGGATTGGGAGTTTGTTCTCCAAAGCAATGAACTTGGACATATGTGCATTTAAAGGAGTGTTTCCTCAGCAGGAAAACAAATTCATTCTTTTGGCAGCTCAGACAAAGTAACAACAACTGAGCAAAATGTCACTAAAGTTTTCACTTGCTGTCTTATTCCCTGCCTACTTTTTCACAGTCTCCTGGAGATACAATTTCAAGTTGCTTCCACACCATTATTTTTCAAAACTTAAAAATATACATTGTCACATGTTCACTAAAGAATCCCAGAATCCTGTGCAATGGGCAGTAAGAAAGTTTTTTTATCTGAAAAATCTAACAATAACATCCTACTAATGTAATACCTCTTTCTACTCCTGGCACAGCTAGGAGAAAACTTAGTACAGTGTAACCCCAGAACACACTCAGCGAGCCCTTCTTTTCTCTGAGATATAGCCTTTATCATTGAATGCTACATATTTTGACAAGTATTTTTTGCCTTTTACGCTTTAAAATATCTGTATTTGCCATTAAATTATTGTTATGAATGAAATGTGCTCATTTTCATTCTCTAAAGAAGAAATACCCAGGCAAGGAGAAACCAGGAGATGCCTTAAAATTACCTGTTACTAGTTGGTCAGAAGCAAACTAACAAAAATGGTACTAGAATTTTGAAAACTGGATGAAATGGAGTCCAATCACCATCTAGTGAAAGGCTAAAGGGGGGCACATGACTCATTGAAGTATATCTGTCCAGCAAACGTTGTTCTAAGACGTTAAATGATTCAAGTAATTCCTGTGCTTTATAAGGCAGTAGTAGAGGTTGGCAAGAAGTTTCAACTTCTAGTTTATACTAGTAGCTTGGCTTGGCTGCTTATGCATTGGATAACTGACTCATGCTAGCTTTCCCCTTTATATGATTATTTGTTTAATTAATATAGGTTCATATAATTATTCTACTTTAAAAAGCCATGATCTTTGGGACACATGCTTGCCCTATGATACTATTGTATCACTGTGGTACCTCATTTAAAGTATTCTGAATTGATGGAGACCAGATTTGACTTCTCCTGCAGATTTTTCCTAGACTCACTCTTCATGTTGGGTGGCATGTGGCAGTTTCCCTCTGTTAATTAGAACAAATGTGCCAATTATGTTAATGCATCTCCCGATACCAATCAGTGAATAATTAGACACAACACATCTGTCTTTCACAAGGGAATAGAATGGAAAGAAGAAAACTACAAGGTGCCCTGCACATATTATTAGCGTTTGGGTTGTATACTGCCTGATAATGGTGATAGGATTGATACTCTTATGTGATACCTTTAAAATATCTATAGTAACATAAGATATCAAGGACAGAAAAATTATATCATTTGTGGTCATCAGCTTTTCTCCATGTCTCCCAAAGATAGGAAAACAGAAAACCAAATAATGTTATGAATTAAGAACCTTTCCTTCATTGCTAATGTGGCCTCAATTGCTGTTCTGCTAAAGAATTTAAATGCACTTTTTTTTTTATATTTATCAATTGGTAAGTTAGAATAAAACTTGTTTAGTATTCAGTTGAACTAAGGACAAAACAATTGACTTTTCTGGGATTCATTGAAAGCTGCATGATATAACCTAATCTTCCAAAGATTCACTGAACACTCCTCAGGAGCACATGGGAGGGCATAAGCATTTTTTAAGTACCTGCTGTGTGCTAGGCTCCATGTTAAGAACTTTACAAGCATTATCTCAGTAGATCCTCACAACAACCCTGAGAGATAGGTGCTGTTATATCAATTGTACAGATGAGGAAACTGAGGCAAATAGATTCAGTGACTTTTCCAGGGTCACACAGCTAGTAAGTGTCTGATGCTGGCTTTCAGCTCAAGTCTTCTGACTATAGGCACAGTATTCTATCTCCACTGTACCACTGAGCTTCCCCTAACACTGGGAAATAAGGATGGACTAAGGCACAACATGACAATGTTAATATTTTCATCTGTTCCTATGTGGTTTGATTCTTTCTACTATATCTCTTTACTTTAAGAGTTTTCCATTCCATGGATTTGGGAAGTTATGAATATTTGGTAAGATGATATCTCACCAAAAATTTTTTCTGGAAATTTGTGAGTCAATATTATATCCAGGTATTATAAGACTATAGCCTAAGTGTTTTGTTCTTGGCCAAGTTCCTACACTTGGTCAACAAATTTCTTTATTTTAATTTTAATTTTTTTTTTTATTTGGCCTCTCTAGCAAAAAAAAAAAATATTTCTTTTGTCTTGCCATTTTTCATTTCATTCTCTGGAGGTGAACATTCACAAGTTATTCTTCAAACATTAACTTGATTCTACTCGTTTCACTCTTCATTATCTTATGTAGTTCTTTCTAGTTTGTTTGTTTGTTTGTTTGTTTGTTTTTTCGAATTAATTTGCTCATCATTTGAAGTCATTAAACTTGAAGGACATAACTATGAAGGGTTAGGTAATCTTTTCTCTGCCTCCATCAGATTGAGCCTCCAATGGTGATTCCTCCTAGTGTCAGGAAGTAGTTACTTGCATTCCATACTATTTAACCAATCAACACCATTTCACTTTTAGGAAGGACATTTAGATTACAGATAAATTATGCCAATATTCTTCCCTATAGCACCTCAGTCTCTGTGAGGACTAGTTCCTATATAGCACTGATCTCATCAAGTTCATTCCCACCTTAAGATTCCTTTTAGCTGATTCTCTCCTGAGGCTAGAAGGCTGTTCTTTGCTCCTCACAGTATCTATGCTGCATATACTGCAAACACTACAGAGTGCTATAGAGCTGAGAGACCAAACAAGGTGTCCTCCAGATCTTTTGAATCCAAGATGCCTTTATTCATTCATTTTATATAGGATTGGATATACTCTGTATTGGACACAGCATTGGATATAGTCCATACAAGGACCAGACTTCCATGATATCCATAATAGGGCTCTGATTTTAGTATGGTTTTATTGGGTAAATCCTCAATGATATTTTAGGATTTGTTCTTGTAGCATAGGGGTTTGTTTAGGAAAAATAATGAGATACTGGTGTATTAGTCTGCTACTTTATTATATCTTTCAAGGTATTAGATATTAACTCTTTGCAGCATGCACTGACATGTCACCATGAAGTTTTACTATTTTCATGTAAAATTTACATGGGATTTGAGCGCCTTAAGAATTAACTTGTTTGTTTGTTTGTTTGTTTGTTCATTCATTTGTTTAACTGGTTAATTACTAATCTATTTGTTTCTTAATTCATTTATTTATTATTTTTTGTTATCATTCATTTCTGTTCATGGCATCCAGACAGAAATAAGTCTGTCCTGGCCCTAAGACAAGTCACTCTTATGGTATTATTTGTTATAATTTTCTTCAGATTTTGGGACTGATAGAAAAAAAAACTGCATTTCATTATTTGTCAAATTCAGTGATTTCATTAGTATAGGGACTCTCAATAAAGAAATTCCTTTTACCAATGCAATTAGGCAACTGTTTTACAATTTGAGGTTGCCTGGGAAAATGGGAAGAAAAAAACATATTGATTACACAGATAATATGTGACAGAATCCACACCTGAACACATCTTAAAGACCCCAAAGTTTGGTTCTCTGTTCACCATCCCATGCTGCCTCTTTTGCCATCTAGTGGATATAAAATATATCAAACCATAATATGTGATCTTAATATAAGATTTTATTACTAAAGTAATTTTTATCTAATTACCATAAATTTCCTGCAGAAATGCTTATTGGACATATTTTTCTTTATTCAAAAAAAAAGCATTGCTACCCACTATATTCATTATAATATATTCATAAACTATTAGCAAATGTTTCTTGAATAAATCACTAATTCACTAATCAAATTCACTAATCAAAATTCTCAAGGTTGAAGGAAACTCTAATTTTGAAAAGTTAGATAGGATCTCTTTCATGTTCTATTATTTTGAGTTTTTTAAATTAATCATCTATTTCCAATGGAATTCTCAATAGTTGTTGATTGCAGATTCTGAACACCCCTTATCTTTTCAGAGATCATTTACCACATATGCCTCAAAAACTATTATCAATAATTGAGAGCGAAAGCATCTTACAAAATTCCTTTAATGAGATAAATGTGTTTCTGACATATAAACTAGGGAAAGATAAACTGAGGTAGAAGACTATATAAAGTAGCAAATGAATAAATATTCACTTAGATGAATATTTTAAATACATCCTAGCAAAAAGATTAAAGAAATATATGGGGTTTGTATAAAGAACTCAAGAATGAGTCCATTGGGAAAATAATTCACATGACTGTTGATATTAAAAATAAATAAAAATAACCAAAATTACATAATAGATGCCAAAAAGATTTTGACCAAGTGTAATGAACATTTATGTTGAAGCATAAGCATAAAGAGATCATTTTTAGAATTTATTAAAATACATATCTAAGGGGCAACTAAGAGGCTCAGTGAATAGAGAACCAGGACTTGAGACAGGAGATCCTGGGTGCAAATCTGGCCTCAGATACTTCCTAGCAATGTGATCCTGGGTAAATCACTTAACCCTAATTGCCTGTCCCTTACTACTGGTCTGCCTTAGAACACATAACTTAGTATTGATTCTAAGACAGAAGATAAATGTTGTATGTATAATTGTATACATATATACAACATTTATCTTCCAAATCTATATTTATTCAAAATCTAGCATAATTTGCAATAAACAATCACTAGAATCTTTCCCAGTTAAAAAAAGGGGGGGGGATCGGGATGGTTAATCAAAGATACTTCTTCTGCCGATAACAATTTGACTAAAAAAAATTTGGTAGTAACATACTATAAAATAAATTCATGAAACTATTAGAATTTCTATATATAGCTAAAATAAAAACTTGGAGAAAATATGAAAGGTTTAATTAATTATTATCTAGGCCTTAATCTACCAGGACATAGTCAAGGATTCTATCAATTCAATTACAAATTCTTTAAAAAAATCAAGGAAGACAAATAGCCAAAGTATTACTCAATGCTCATAACTGGGAGAAATGGCAAGCTAGACCAAAAAGAAATAAATGATCAAATAAAAGGCCTTCACTAGACATTTGCTTTAAAATTTTGTACATTTTCCATAATCAATTCCTATTAATATAAATCTAATATATGTATTTTCTCACTGACATCAGACTAAACAATGATGGGAAAACATTATATGATCATATTAAAACAAACAAAAATATATGGTTAATTTCTTGTGTTCCACACTTAATTGAGTAAACATTTATATAAATGGCTATTATATTTTCTCCAACTTTGAGGATTTTAAAAATAGAGGAAAATACATAGGAATCAGGGACTAAATTTAAATATGAGTTTTCTAAAAAGATAGTGATTAAATTCTTAATTGAACTCTTGAAGTCAACTTATGCCTTAAAAGCATATTTAATGGTTTTATGGCCAGCTTCAGTCCTTCTCTTTTTCTGATAGTTTTATTTTTAGCTAATAGCTTAGAAATTAGCAAAAAAATAAAAAGCCCAAACAGTAAAATGATCAAATCATGAGTCACCATAATATGTTTATTTCATAAATTAAAGAGTTAAATGAAAGGAGAAACCTAGTGTCCACAGAATCTTCAAATTCATAATTGGATTGGTAATGGTGCCTTTACTATTGAATCCATATTGATGTTTCAAAGTTTTTTATGACAAATTAAGAGACTTCTGTGGAAATCAAATCAAACTTTGTCCCCTAAACTTTCCTTCTAAAAAATTATATTCTCTCTCTCCCTCCCTTCTTCTCCCTGTCCCTGTCTCTCACTGTCTCTCTCTGCCTCCCTGTCTCTCTGTCTCTGTCTTTCCTCCCATATATGCATTATGTCCTTTGAGAGATTATAAGTTCCTTGAAGGCAAAGACTGTTTCCTTTCTGTCTTTGTATCCACAGCACCTATCATAGTACCCAGAACATAGTGGCTTTTAAAAAATGCTGGTTGCTGATATGTGTGTGTGTGTGTGTGTGTGTATAATATGTAATATTTATAAAATTAATTCTATTATATACAATAGTCTATTAAATATGCTTTTCTATCCAAGTGTTATATATACACATGAATATGTATATACCCATATTTATAGTAAGAAAAAGATTTATTAACAAAGTTAGAGATAGCCTGATATATTTAGAATGATCTGGGGTCAAATCCTTCACTGCAGCTTTGTAACCCTAGAAAACTAATCTCTATGAGTTTTACTAGTCATAGTCCATCTATGAATTTCACTAAATCCCAGCCCATTAAGTTTTTTAGAAATACAGTTCATTGTAAATAAAATAGATATGCATGGATCAGAGTGTCATGGATATTATGTAATATTATTTTGCTATAAGAAATTAGAGATATGGACATATAGAAGCATAGAAAGACTAACATGAACTGATGAAAAGTGAAGTAATCAGAACCAGGGAAAACATATACACAAAAACTACATAAAAACATACAAATGGAAAGATTATCACCAGTAGCAAAACTTAAATTATATTATCTAATTATAATGACCCAGAGACCCCAAAGAAAAGATGAGAAAACAGACATCACATAAACTTGGTCGATACATTGGATAGTTTTGTTTTTCTGCCTTCACTACTTTCTTTTTTGTTACAAATAATGGTCCTCTGGAGGAGGGAACTGGAGAAGGGGTATATTTGGAAATGAAGATGGTTTAAAATACATACTTTTTTTTTTTAAGTACAAACTGTTAGGAAATGGCCTGGCATAATGCATGTCATTTTACTTGACCTAATTAGATGAAAAGATCAGGAAGTAAGACAGGAAGAATATAACTAGAGCTATCACTAGGGAGAAGTCATTCATTTCTACCAGTGTTAGCCCGTCATCAAAATTCCATCAGCAGACAGCACCTCCACATTGTCCCCAGCTGTTATCTATACCCACTTCATGAGATAATGAGAATTGTAGAAAGTATCTGAGAAAATGCAGTTGCAATTTGTGTTTGTCAAATATTTGTAGTCATTTTACAAATTTCACTCGAGACTTGGCAGTAGCCAAATTATACCTTGGCAATAAACTTTTCCTTTTCCTTTTCACCTTGTTTGTATTCTAAGAGAAATTTAAATTATATATTCCTTATTCATTTTCATTCATTTCATAATAGTACTGCTATTGATATCCAGTAAATACCCCTGGGTTTTTTTTTTTAATTTACCTTTTTTGCTATAAGCTAGTTCTCATGTGCTTCCAGGAACCAATGCAATCTAAACTTTGCAGTTTGAGATCACTTTGAAATTCAGAAGTCAAAACAGGTCACCTCTAGCCAAATAGATTCTTTTGTTTCTATTAGATTATCTTTATGTTTATTTTCTAACAAAATGGAAATTATGTGTACTTCTCTGTGTAAAGTTTTACATTCCAGCTAGATAAACTTTCTGTCCCTAAGCTACTGATGATGGTCCCTTTGACTTTTCCTGTGATAAAAGTAATTTCCGTCCCTAATTATGATTAAGGTAATGCATTGAAAAACCACAGTGAGGTAATTCCAGAAAAAAAAATAGTAAATTCCTAAGAATCACACCATAAGCTCCCTATCTGATCCAGTATGGTTCCTTCTACTACCTAACCCACAACTGTTGGAAGGGGCAGATGTCAGGAATGGAAATCCCTAATTTACAGCACCCACTCAGGAACCTTTGATTCATAACTCTTCCAGAAGTGATAGAGGGAGCAGAAAGGATTCAGAGAGTAAAGCCTCATCCCAGCCTTGATATCTCCTTGCAGGACTGAAAGTGGAATATGGTTCCTAGCTCTTTGTCTCTTGCTGACCCAGATCAGCATTCCAGTCCAAGACTGTGACCTCTTCTCACCTGCCTCCCCTAGGGCTTTAGTAGGAGTCAGGGATAGGACATATTTTTCTTGGAATTTCTGCATAGAACTAAGGGAAGAGGTAAAGCACAAGTTGGGGAGCCTCATCCAAGGCTTCTAGACAGGACTGGGCTTCTTCATGGGTCATCATTCCAATTCAGGTCTGTGGCAGAGTATAGAGCCCTACCCAAGAGTCTAGGATTACAGGTTTCATTACCTCATATGGGTCATTATCCCCAATCCAGTGTTCTAGATAAAATTTCTAGAGGGAACAGATTCAAGAATCTCTTACTGTTCAGCTTGACTGACTGCCCTACTCTAAACTAAAAATACTCATTGTGACTGCTTGAAACTTTCCTCAATCGCCCAAAATCCAGAAGTGAAGATCTAAAATGAAGATTGGGTAGAAAGATTAAAGAAATTATCATGGAAGAAAACTCATAATGAAATATGAAAAAGTCATGGGCTTAAAGAACCCTGAGTTGAAATCCCCAAAGAGAAAATCCTGTAGTCATTTCAAGTAGAATCCATTCAAAAACTATGTCCCTTGGGATGCATGGGAAGAGTATATAAATATGGAGGAAAGATTGCAGGAAGCAGGTAAAAGATAACATACTCTTGTCTGAAATTGGCAAAAAGAAAGTTGAGAACATTCTCAGAATTGATTGATGGTTTAATTAGTTTCATTGAAATGGTTTTCATTTTTTTCATTTTTGCTCTTTGTTTCAAGAGATCTGAGTAAAGGAGTGATGTATTCAGAAATAAAGATCAAGGGGGCACATAGGTAGGTGAACAGATTAAGAGCTCCAGGACTAGATATGGAAGGTCAAATCTGACCTCTGACACTTCTTAGCTATGCTACCCTGGGTGAGTCATTTAACAACCATTTCCTATCCTTTACTTCTGCCTTGAAACTAATACACAGTATTGATTCTAAGACAGAATGTAAGGATTTTTTTTTTAAATAAAGGGAATAAATGTCACATAAAAAGAAGGGGGAAAACTGAGTCCCCAATAGGACAATAAATTTGGATGGAAGGCTTACTTACTAAATGACAAGAAGTTCTAACAAGAGTTAGAAATGAGATTAAAGTTCTTGAAGGAAAACTTGTAAATAACTTCATTTGGAAGCCCAAAAAACATTATTTAAAGAGTGAATATTGAAAAACAGAATAAAATTCAATGATATAATAACAAATGATGGAGCAAAGTCAAAGTAGACTTACAAAAAAAAAAAGACAAGTGAAATTCACTATCAAAAACAATTTGCCAAGGAGAAATAATTTAAGATTAATAGACTCTCTGAAAACCATAATAAAAGAAAAACCTAGGATAGTGTTAGTCAAGAAATCAGAAAACAGGATTCAGAGTGAGAGGAGCAGAACCAAGAAAACATTGTACACGGAGGAAGTATACTGTGGTACACTGTGGTACAATCGAACATAATGGACTTCTCCATTAGTCTCAATACAATGTCCCTGAACAACCTGCAGGGACCAAGGAGAAAAAAACACTACCCACAAGCAGAGAACAAACAGTGGGAGTAAAAACACTGAGGTAGGACAACAGTTTGACTACAGGGGCGGAGGGGATATGATCCAGGAGAGACTCTGAATGAACACACTACTAATATCATGGAAATGGGCTCTGGTTGAGGACACATGTGACACCCAGAGGAATCACGCATCGCCAATGGGGGTGGGGGGGAGGAAAAAAAAAGGTGATCTTTGTTGCTAATGAATAACATTTGAAAAGGGCCAATAAAATAATGTTTAAAAAAAAGAAATGAGAAAACATTCCAGATCAACTGAAATGAGGGGGCTAAGGGGAAATAGAATACGTTTCAAAAACATTAATATACCCCAAATGTGATAATTAAACTTCAGAATTTCATATGTAAAAAAAAAAATTACTGCAGTCATCCTTATAGAAAAGAGGTTCTATACAAGGGACCAAATGCAGAGTCATGCAAGACAAATAGATAGAAGAAAATAAAGGAAAGCTTGGAACATAATATAACAACTTCCAACCAAGAGTAATTTATCTGCAAAACTGAACATAATCCTAAAGGATAAAACATAATTTCCAGGGCTCCATCATTAGCTCCTACACCTACAGAATTTCCTTCTCCCCAGAGGTATTGCTGAAATGCTCTATGGAATTCATTGATTAGCCACAGCTACAACAAATGTATAATGACTGCCCAAGAAGAGTTGGTAAAATACCCAATATTTCTAATAGCCCCCAGGGTACCTCATTTGTTACCAGGGAGTGAGGAGGGACATGACCTTATTTTAGATGTGAAAGAATTATGCACAATAAAAATTTTTTAAACCCTTACCTACTATCTTGGAGTCAATACTGTATATTGGTTCCAAGGCAGAATAATGGTAAGGGCTAGACAATGGGGGTTAAGTGACTTGCCCAGGGTCACACAACTAGGAAGTGTCTGAGGTCAGATTTGAACCCAGGACCTCCCGTCTCCAGGCCTGACTCTCAATCCACTGAGCCAACCAGCTGCCCTCTGCACAATAAATTTTAAAGAACAGGAAACTTGAAGAGCATCATGATACCATTTCTACTACTGACTGTCAGATAATTTTAGGGTTGTGACTTTAAATCTAGATTTAAATGATCACCAATAAAATACCCAAGTCAGTCTGGAAATTTATGGTAATTTAATTAATATAGAGGGAAGGAATTTAAGGAGAAGGAGGAAAGAGGATATAGGATTTCTCCTACCTGGCCTATGCCAGGGGGAGTTTTAAACTCCCCACTTCTAGGTCTCTGAAGAAGATTAAAGGCTTCTGAGAGGGAAAAGTTAGAAAGTAAGGGAAGAAAATTCAGCCAAAAACTCACCACCAAACTGGACAATAGTTTGTAGCCACACTAAGATGCCGAAAGGCTCAGCACACAGTTCTCAGCTAACTCTCCACCGCCGATCAGGGAAAGAAAGTGAGATAGATACAAAAAATCCCAAATATATAGACCTTTCATCCTTGTGTCTCCTCCTCTAAATTTTCACATCTACCAATCACATTAAAGATTTTTTTTTCCCTCCAGGACTGCCCATACTTTTAGTTCTCACCTTCTTTGATTTGATTATATCTTTAGAGTTACTTCTTTGTTAAGTTCACCTTTTGTGAGCACATGACCTTTTTGTGATTGATTTAACCTTTATAGTTACTTAACACCTTTTTGTATTAGATTTAAAAATAGACTTAGCTTAAAATTCTAGCTTCACTATAAGGTGAGAACTAAGCACCTTCATTGTTCAATCAGGAGATTACACAACTTTATCTTTCCCTGAAGTATGGTCTAAGTAGAGTGGAGTAGTTTTTAAAGTTCACATTACCTTAACTCCAGCCAGTGAAAAATTGAAAGGTTTTTTTTTTTTTTTAGCATAAGAACTTGTGACATGGTAGTTATATGCTAGAATGGATCAGAAGAGATTTGAAATCTCTAAACCATTTTCTTCTTTCTAGAAAAATTCAAGCAAATGATTCAAGTCAGACTAGCATCAATCTTCTTGCATTCATGGTTAATATCTCATTTTCTCCCATCCATATTTATAATTATTCAGCTATTATTTTGTCATAATTTAAAATTTAATTTCCACACATAAAATTATTGATATTTAGAATGGCAGCAGGCATTCTCTCCCTTTATAACAGAATTCTGCGAGTGAAATATATCACAAGAATATAATTTTATAATGATCAAATCATGATTCCTTACAAGATTGTAGACCATGTACAGACTATTTAAAGAGACCCTCAATGAAAATTTATAATTCTGTTCAAGAAGATCCTTTTTACCAACACTTTGTATTATTCCTTCCTCTTCCCCACCCCAATCCCAGCAATTCTTGAGGGGGGTGGGTTGGCACATCTTGGACTTCCCTCCATTATATAAACAGTTCAGACTAGTAAGTGGCTCATGAGATGACTTGTGGATCATGTGTTATAGTGATCTAGAGCCATGGAATGCTGTGATATATCATTTTTTTTGCATTTATTACTAATTCTGGTTTTGCTACTACCTTTACTAAGAAAGTTAAACAATGGTTGAAAATACAGTTATTTCATAAAAAGGATTATATTATTTTATTAAATAGGCACAAATTAATTCCACTTACAGTCAACTATCAATTATCTGTGAGTGAATTTTCTGTTTTGTAAAAAGTAATCTTAAATTTACCTCTTCCACTGCCCAAAGTATAGGAAACTAAAAGAGATAAATGCAGATACAGATTCTCTGGATATTTTCTACATGTTAGACCTGACAATGTGTCAATCTATATTTGAAGTCTAATAAATGATTCTTAGAATTAGACATTGTTTGAGATAGTCTACATTGATATGACATTTAATTAGAGAGCATATTAAGAATTAAAGAATAAATGTGTATTTGAATCTGCAAATCTGCACATATAAGTCATGCATATACTTGGTCCTACCGATATCCTCCTATGCTTGTTTGTTCCCATTTTACAAATTATCTATCAAATTTGTATTTAAAGACTGTCATTATAGGGTTCCCTAGTTATATATAAGTTCAATATTTGCTACACTAAACACACTGACAGGTTTGATGAAGAATTTTCAGACCTCCTCCGGAGTCTGAGGTGCTTCTGAACATCTAGGAAATGGCATCAGTATTGATCTCTTCTCACTGAAAGGTTTCCTTAACTTCTTCGAACTCTTAAAAACAAATTATGAAATGTTAAAAGTGCCTGATTTCCCTGAGTAAATAAGAGGGGGAAAGATGCCACTTCATTCTTTGGGAATCAAGATTAAAATGTTATTGTTTTGTTTTTAAAGATAACTAACTTGAGGATGGATGATAGATGAGCTTATATGGGGTGAGCAGGGTGTTGGTAGAATGATTTTTCGAATGTTTTGGCTTAAATGATTCCCTAAACACATTTTTACTATATTTTTTCAAATAAAAGCATTTTCAGGGTAATTTAATCCATATGTTTCAACTTGATTTATACTTAAATCGCCCACATTTTGTTCTATGAAAACTACATGTAATCTGAGATGATTTTGAGATTTTTTCTATCCCTATTTTCCTTTCTAAAATAAAGGAAATAAATTGCCAAATGTAAACAAATCAAATACCAAATGGTTTGAGTTCTTTGAAATGCTTAACCTATTATTTTTGATTGGGTTCTGAACCTGGCAATACTTGTTCTCCCATTGCTACCTGCAAAGGAAAATGAAAACAATTTGAACACTATATTTCCCAATTGGTTCATTGACATTTGAGTGCAATGTGGTACAGACAGAATCAGCATGTTTGGCAGGTGAGTGATACTTGGTATGATCTCACTACATTATCTTCCCTCAATTTGCAATATCATGGCAGGAGACCTTTTATGCCCATCATGAAGTGTAAAGGAAAAGAAAATAAGTTCAAGTTTTCAAAAGTAGGGATTTATCTAATATTTTTATGCACCATAGGTGGAGTGGTTGAAAAATGAAGAAATAATCGATCCTGTTGAAGATCGGAATTTTTATATTACCATTGACCACAACTTGATTATAAAGCAGGCTCGCCTCTCAGATACAGCAAATTATACTTGTGTTGCTAAAAATATCGTGGCCAAGAGGAAAAGCACGACTGCAACTGTCATAGTCTATGGTAAGCTTTTTCATCTTACCAAACTTTGGGGAATCTCATTCTGGGCTTGGATTATGCTTAAGATTCTCATCAGCTATGTTGCTCTAAATGAAATACCTCTAGGGACTAATTGGGAGTAGAAACGCAGAAGGAAAAACAACTGCTTGATTTCAAGGGTCGATGGGGATATGATTGGGGGTGAAGACTCTAAATGATCACCCTAGTGCAAATATCAATAATATGGAAATGGGTCTTGATCAATGACACAAGTAAAAGTCAATGGAATTGTTCATTGGCTATGGGGTTTGGGGGAGTGGGGAAAGGAGGGGAGGGAAAGAACATGAATCATGTAACCATGGAAAGATATTCCAAATTAAATAATTAAAGTTTTCAATTAAAAAATAATAAAAAAAATAAATTAAATACCTCCAAAGTGTCTTCTCCCTATTCCTATAGAGCCCTCTATCTTCACATTCCCACCTCGCACCCTTCCCCCCCAACCCAAGCGATATTTGTGATGCTTCTCAGGTAATTCATAGTAAGCCATGGTTGGGTCAGAATACCCCCAATATATTCTCAATCAGCATATGATCAGTTGCCTACAGTCTACCAGTATGCCTGGTTTCAAAGGCTGGCTATGGGTCCATCCTAATGATAGAAATCAAGGTTTAAGGAAACTTCATAGATTTTCTCTGGGACTAAAACATACTCAAAGGTTTAGAAGAAACCTAAAGCATCCTGATGCATGCTGCTAATTTGGCCTCCCCACATAGATTATGCAATTCTCAGAGGGCAAGGAACTTCTTGTTATACTTTTTTTTATTTTTTATTCCCAAGCAAGTATTCAGATGTGCTCGATCATTGGTTGGTAGATTGATTCAGAAGATTCATGGCAAAGTTTGGAGTGACTGGGAGAATCTTTGAGGAATACAGAAATAACTAGAGTTTAGAATGTCATAGAAAGGACTTTGCATTACTATTTTGGAGATGTGGATTATAGCCTAAATTGAAAAAGTTAATCTTTCATTTCTTAAGGAATCTTTGATTCCATGGATGTGGGTATTCCTTCCATCAATGCAAATTATAGCCTTTCTGCAACTTAATGAGTTACTGAGACCGAATATTTATTCAACCTATGAACAACCTATTACTGGGTTTTTTTTCCACCCAACTTGTCTAAGTCAGTCCTCAAAGAATAGGTCCTGATCTACCACCAGAGTGATCCAGACCTTTCCAACTTGGTAGGAATTACTAGATTAGGTGCTCTTTTAGCAAAAGAACCCAGGATCACATAAAGGAGAAAGCATCAGATGGAGACCTCAGTGAACGAAATGTCTCTTTATATGCCCATCTTCCTTTTGGGGACTGACAGCTATGATCATGAGTCAGACTCATCATATGATGATAGTTTGGTTATTGCCATGCAATTGGTGGCTATTAAATTAGCTTAATCACTTTGAGTCAGAGAATTCCAGAAGGATAAAAGTGAGTTGTTGTTTTTTACAGTTTTTTCTAGTTTTTACAAACTGTCATTTTAGTGATAGGACAGATTGTGAAAAGAATTTTCAAACCCTGTGATGACTCTGAGCATTAATTTACGTTAAGGATTATGCCTCCTTGTAAGTAGCTGCCTTCCTTACACAGAGTAGGGATACGTCTTGCTCTGTGCCTTGTAAATCAGCTAAATGAGTTGATTAACAGAACATGAAAATCAAAAGAGAAAGAGAGCACAATCACAATGTGTACGTATAAATAAAATATAATAGTTGGGCTCACCTATACTACACCAGAGTTCAATGTCGATGCAAGACTCTCTTCCAACAGTATAGTATTTGTACACTAGTCATAGATCTATCATACACTCTGTATTCAAGAATGTAGCAAACACAAGCAAATGAATGGTTTTTGCTCTTGAACTAGTACTCAGATGTAGAGCAATTTAAATGCCAACTTGAGGTTCTTAAACAGGCAATCTGCCAAAATTCTTGGGTAAAGGTAACATTTGAGAGTTCTAGGACATGGAAACTTGAGTTAAGTAGCCTTGGGAAAAACAAGCTGACAGTTTTCTCTACAGGCTATCCACATACTCTGCCCTATTTTCTGCTTAAACTATCAGACAAAACAGGGAGGACCCACAATTAAGTATTCTTAGAGTTAGCAGATAAAATGTTATGAATACAAAATGCTATGAATTTCTCATACAATTTGAGATTTTTGAAATGATGACTATGGGACATCTGCCCTCCATCAACTACTAGGGACCATTCTTGTGAGTCTCTAATAGATAGAGGCAGCTGTGACCTAGTGGTTAAAAGGAGTGGGCAGGAAATTGATGGTGAATTCACCTGTTATATATAGGTTAGATGCCCTCAGTTTTATCTGGCTTCCCATTTTGACTTAATTAACCAAAATGACTTCATTCATTCATTCAACCAGCTAGTCAACTTAGTGGAGAAATCAGTCAAACCTGTTGTTTTCGCTAGATTAACTTATGTAACTAAATTGAATCCAAAGCATTAGCATATCTGAATGTATGCACAGTTTGAAAGATAATCCTCTGTCATTGAAATAAGATTTTTTTCACATTGACTTCACTGTCTTTACATAGTCATGTAAAAAAATTATTTCCATGACAACATTTTAAGAGCAACTCTGCAGCTCTAAATCATCGTGTCCTGTCATAATGGAATAGAAGAATAGAAACTAGAACAACTACTTTCTTCTCCTAGCCCTGACACTGAATAAGAATCACCTTGGAAAAGTCACTTAACTTGAATGGACCCAAGTTTCCTTATAGGGTGGTGAGGTGGTGCCATAGTGCACAGAGCCCTGAGCCTGGAGACCAGAAGACCCAAGTACAAATCTGGCTTCTAAAACCTTTTACTAGCTGTGTTAACCCAGACAGGTCACTTAAACTCTGGCTCAGTTTCCTCAAGTGTAAAACAAAGATAATTAATCAAGGGTCATTGTGAAGACCAAATGAGATAATATTTGTAAAAAACTTAGTAGTATGGTTCATGGCATTGAGTAAGAATTTAATAAATGCTTGTTTCTTACCTCCCATAAAATGCGGCATTTGAATTTGGCCCCTCTGAATTGATTCAATTTTAAACTTCCATCTAGACTGTTTCATAACTGGGTTTAGGGTTTGGGTTTCTTTTTAGATGTGTGCATAATGCAGTATTTATTGTCTTCCTTGTTATAGTGAATGGTGGCTGGTCCACCTGGACTGAATGGTCTGTGTGTAATAGTCGGTGTGGACGAGGTTTTCAGAAACGTACAAGAACCTGCACCAACCCAGCACCACTCAATGGTGGTGCTTTTTGTGAAGGACAAAGTGTTCAGAAAATAGCCTGCACAACACTGTGCCCAGGTAAGTAAATCAGCTTTCCACTGCTTGACCTCCTCTAGACTTTTGGTGGTATGAGTGAGGGCAGTCTGCTTGGGTTCAAGTCCAGTAATGATGATTTCTACTGTGTGTCGGGGGGGGGGGGCAACAAAATTACCTACTTATTGGCTATTTAAGGACTCTTTTGGAATGACTGACTTGGATTTGTGAAATATCATCTAAAAACCATCTTTCTGGGACAGCTAGGCATCTTAGTGGGTAAAGCTGTTGGCTTAGACATGGAAGTCCTGAGTTCAAAACTAGCCTCAGACACTACCTATCTCTTTGACCCCTGGAAAATCACTTGATCCCAACTGCCTAACCCTAACTACTCTTCTGCCTTGGAGCCAATACTTAGTGTCAACTCTAAGACAGAATATAAGGAATATATTTTTAAATCTTTCCACATAAATCTTATCTATTTGAAAAATCCAGCATAAAAGGAATATTCAACAGTTATACAAATATATAAAAATGTAGGCTGACAGGAAATATAAAAATCAATCAATATAATCCTTCCATAATATTCTACAAAGCTTGGTTCAATATAAATGATCTTTAACACAAGAGTTTTGAGCAACATTGAAAGCTGAAAATATTAAGAAAAAATTCCTTAGTCCTGAAAACACTGTGAAAATAAATAAAAACATAAATTTAGAAAATTATTTGGAAGGACTCATGCATAATGGTAATGTCAACTTCTAGGCAAGGCATCTGGAAATTTGGGGAATAAATTAAAGAAATTGAGAAAGATTTCTGACAATTGGATAATAAATTTTGTAAATACCATTCAGCCTACTTTTAATTAACTATACATATGGAATGTTTAATTTATAGATTATCCACAGCAATGTCAAATCCCAAGATTGTTTCTTTGCCACCTAGCTCATTTCTAAGCTATCTCCTTGTTGTGTTCAAAGAATGAAAACATCATTTAATATTAACCTAAGCCAAACACAACTAAGAAGTATGCATACTATGAATACAGTATGCATGTAATACATGCCAAAGCAAAACCTAAATGATTTTAGAATAATTCAAAACCTACAGTACTAAATTAATGTGAATAAATTGAGAATTAATTATACAACCAACTCAATTATTTAGGAGTGGATTATCCAGTTTGCACATTAAACAGACTCCCTGCTTCTCTTTCTTCTTTTCATTGCATTTCTCATCTTAGTTTCACTGAAGGCAGGACCTGCTTCCTTCAGCTATCACTTATAAAAGGGAGAATCACTGGAACCAAAAGTTGTCTCTATCACAGATTCCTAAGTCTCCAAGCAATCACACTCCCACAATGAAACATTTGGTTGTTTTGCTACATGTTACTCCATTCTTCTATAAACTAGACTATTTCTGTCACAAAATTACTTCAGAATATTTATTCCTGTGCTGTCCTGTCCAAGTTAGTTCCACAATAACAAATATAAGTAGATGGCCTTGTAAAAATACATATATACACACATATACATATATATGCATACACATATACATATACAAATGAATAGTGGTGGAGTGTCCAAAAAGTCTTAGTGCAGTGTTAAGTTTTAACAACCAGAAGTAGAAATGTTACAAAACTAAAGAAGTAACAGTTGAAAGGTCATTCAGATATCAAAGGACATTAAAATTGAACATAGTTACTAACTTGTTGAACTTTGTAAAAACTTGTGGCATGGCCCCACAAGAAAAAGTCTGATGGAGATAGATTTGTGACCAAAATAGTCAATGACCTACTGGACAAATCTAGTATTCTGAGAAAGTGTCATCAATAAACTGTCATACATACAAGGCACCTTTTATGAAATTAAAATTTAAATACGTAACCCTGCCAAATTAAAAAACTAAACAAGTATAAGAGATTTAAATGGTTAAACATTTAAGCACATTTTTTCTGTTTGAGAAATTTACATTTGAAGTTATTAAAGCTAAAAATTATACTAAGACCTGGGGACACTACATATTTCAGTTTTACAGATAGACACACAAGACAGAAAGATAGACAAACAGAAACATAGATAGTTGTATAGATAATAATTATTGCATTCATGCTTAGTATTCCTAATATTCTGATTATCTGTGGTTTATGTTAAATTTAGGCTAAAGTAATATAACATTATATATGTCCATATATAATAATATAATAATATTTAAAAGAACTCAGGTTTTTATGGCACTTGTTTCACATTACAGTATATTAATAGTATTAAACAGTAATCCAGGGGCAGCTAGGTGGCCCAGTGGATGGAGATTCAGGCCTGGGGATGGGAGGTACTGGTTTAAATATGACTTCAGATACTTCCTAATTGTATGATTCTGAGCAAGTCATTTAACATCATTGCATAGCTCTTATCACTCTTCTGCTTTGGAATCAGTACATAGTATTGATTCTAAGACAGAAGGTAAGGGTTTTTTGAAAAGTCAATAATTCCAAAAAAGTATATAGTGCCTTAGAGTTTAGCAAATCATTTTAAGTACATCATCTCACCCATACCTCACAATCACCCTTCAAACAAGTTATTATTACCATTTTATATTTGAGAAAACTAAGGTTAAATGGATTACTTTGCATAGATAAATTTGAACTCATACCTTCCTGATTTCCACATCATTGTGAGTATTGTTATCCCTATTTTACAAATGAGGGAACCAAAACTCATGATGGCTAACCATTCTCCCATGCTGTCATTCATCTTCATGCGCTTCACAATATAATTCCCAAATTTTTGAATGAGTCCATCAATCAAGTATTTATTACCTACCTACTATGTCCTAGTACTAAGTACTAGTACTAAGCACTAGCAATAAAAATATGAAAGAAAGACAGTCTCTGGACTCCAACTTTGTATGAATAGTGGGATGATAATACACATCAGGAAGTGTTAACCAAGTTTTAGCTTATGTAGTCTTCTGGGTTCTGAGTGGAACCATTGAGGCAATAAATTTACAATCTCTTTGGGAGTAAAGACGGTAAATGCAGACCAAAACCTGTAATCCTGTTGGATCTACAGATGGGATGTGAAGTCTTGTCTCTTTTATTGGGTTAGGTGTGTTTATATTCATTGATCAATCAGGACAGCTCAGCCCCAAGATGGAGCTCCAGAAATGAATGTATTCATTATTCCTTGTGAAAGGGTGATCTTTACAAGCAATAGGTCAAGAGTCACTGTGTCTGATGCACAGAAGAGACCAGTGAAATAGCAGGTAGCAAGATGCCAGTGCAGAGGAGGCCATTAGGTCCTAGTGGAATCAAACTTCATTAGCCTAAATTAACTTTATATTAACCTCAATGGACAGTCGATCAATGCTCAGATTCTTAGTAAGACTGTAAGATGACTTCCCAAGAGACTTACATTTTTGGTGAAAAAGGATTTATTATACAGGAGCAAGTGTTACTCAGTAGCCTCTTAATCTTGTAAAGGAAGTCATAACAAGCTTAGAAGCATCTTTGCATGATTTCAAGCCTTATAATTATCCCATTAATAATATTAATATAAAATAGACATTATTTTATTTAATAACATGTCATAGAGAAAATAATTCTCATTCTAAAATCAGAGGGCTTCAGTTCAACTCGAACCCAACACTTACTACCTACATGACCTTGGCTAAGTCACCTACTTTCCATGTTTGAATTTCCTCAATTATAAAACTAGGGTCCTGGGCTAGATGGCCTCTGGGGCCTTGAACTTCCAGCACTTGAGCTGTGATCCAAAGGTCTGAATACCTCACTCTCTGAATGTGAATAACTTAATATCCCATGGGTCATAGTGGGTGTTATACACTGAGAGAGGAAGGACTGACTGGAAAAATCATGAGTGCCTCCTTGACATCCCTGGAGCCAATTTGGCCAAAGTCACCTCAAAGGAAAAAAGGAGATCCTAAAAAAATTAGAACTTTGGCAAATGTTAATTAGGTTTTTAGTACTCTAGACAAAAAGTACCTAGTGTAATAAACAGAGAGGAAAATAGGAGATACTGGTGAAGGAATCTCAAGAGAGACAGACCATTAACACTAGGGAGATCAAGGAAGGTCTTTGAAATCAGCTGGGAAGAAGCTAGGTATTATAAAAGTCACAAGTGATCTTGGCATGCATTCCAGATATGTTAGACCACCTGGGCAATGATGCAGGGAGAAGATGGAAGATCTTAGATAGCCCACAAACCAGTTCAAAATGGGGAGTGCTTAGAGAGGTTTAATGTTCATATTCCACGACACTGGAAAGGATAAAGGACTGGGGACAAGAGGGACGTGGGTTTGTTTTATCTCTGGAAAGCTCCTTGAGGGGTCAAGGTAAGCTAATTCCTTTTAGCATTGACTTAAGAAGAAAGGCAAAAACTATCATAAAGGATGTAATAGTGTGTACTCAAAAACACAACTAAAACCACTCGTAGGAGGACTTTAATACTTTTTTGCTAAAATGGAACAAGTTGCCATAGACTTAAATACAAACTAGAAAAAGTGACATTTAAGTACTAATCCTTGCTATCTAGCCATTGTTAGAAGACTCAGGGGGCTCATTGTACAGAAATGACAATCTATGATGGGAAGCAGAATGGTAAAAGACCATAAACATTAGTTCTGTAGTATAAGGACTTGGTTTCAAATTCCAGCTCTTTCATTTAAGATGACACAGCTAGATGGCTCAAAGGATTTAGAGCCAGGCCAAGAGATGGGAGGTCCTGGGTTCAAATATTCCTAGGTGTGTGACCCTGGGTAAGTCACTTAATCTCCATTGGCCAGTATCAATCACATAGGTAATAAATAGCATAGCTGAGATTTAAATCCTGCTTTTCTTCAAATCTGAGCACTTTCCATTGGCCCACTTGATCCTCAGTAAATTCATTTCAAGTCTCAGGATCTCAGTTTACATTATAATAGAGTTGGGGTAGATGACCTCAGAGTTTCCATTCCAGCTCTAAGCCTTATCCTTTAAGCTCCTTTTCCCCAATTCATTCCAGTTTGGCTACAAACACACAAACACAATGAATACATGCATCTTGGAATTTGCTCAACTTGCTTTTATTGGCCTTTTGATAATCCCTAAGATGCCTGGAGGAGTGTTTTATCAAGTGGAAAAAACACCACACCTATAGTTAGAAGGCCAAGTTCAAATCCTAACTCTGATGGAAGGTCACCTTTCATTTGGACAAATGTGTATTTGCAGACTAGAGATCAAAAGATAAACAACAACAACAACAAAAACAGTTCCTGGTCTCAAGGAGCTTCCTTCATACTAGGGGAAAGGGTAACAGGCTTGACAGAGGGAGTGGACCACTGGTAAGCATATATGCTCAAAATTTAAAATTTAGATGAAATTAGTAAAGAATGATCAAGGTTCAAGTGGGCAAACCAATTCTTAGTGCTGCCATTACTTTCTCTGAGTCTCAATTTTGTATTGGTAAAATAAGGGGTTTAGACTTTTATGATCTTTCCCATCTCTAGAAGCTGTTAACGTTATTTAATCCGTCCCTCAAAAGAAGCATGTTACTATGGCTACTATGTTTGTTAGCTATGTTTCTGTGCTATAAGCAACAACAAATTTTATTCTCAACTCTATTTGCATTTTGGTGACAATACAGGAAGCATTGTAAACAAAACCCTAAAGTAATTTATTATTCGATGTGTTTTATATGTATAGTACCTAGAAAATATCAATATCTGGACTTATTTTCATTGGAGTTGCTGACAAGCCTGTCACAACACAGAGGAAAATGTGGCTCTGAAGGACTGAACCTGAAAAATCAATTTGGCTTCAGTGCTTATGACACAATTATGATTCCTCCAAAATGAGGCTTATTGGAAGGAATGCATGTGCAATGGTGAATTAGATGTCAGAGATGCTGGAGGCTGTATCAGTAGAGGAAAAAAAGCAAAAAAAAAGGGCCTCGGGAGACATTACTGAAGTGCATCTCCCATGCTTACAGAAAGGACATAGACCTTTCCCCACCTCCCCCACATCACAATGCTTCTACCTTTCCTTGAATGATGCTATTTTAACTTTTATTTCCATGCCTGTGTGGGTGTACTAGTGGATGGTCGGTGGACGGCATGGAGCAAGTGGTCAACCTGTGGGACAGAGTGTACACACTGGCGCAGAAGAGAGTGCTCATCACCAGCTCCCAAGAATGGGGGCAAGGACTGCGAGGGGCTCGTTTTGCAATCCAAGAACTGCACAGATGGGCTGTGTATGCAGAGTGAGTAGAGGGAGGGAGAGGAGGGATGGGAGGAAGGAAGGGAGGGAGGATTGAATATTTGGATTACCATGAGGAAAACAGAACTTGAGAATTGTTTGAACCAAAAATAGTTGGAAAATCAATAGCATACTAACATCCTGTCTCATGTACACATGGCAACCATCCTATCTGTCCTGAATTACAATGTTTCCTCACTGTGGCAGATTACAAAGACATAATCCTAAAAAGACCTATCACTGCGTAAGCATACAGTTGGTCATGTCACAATGATACCTATGATCTTGTCTGACTACAGGCTATTAGTACATGAGTCAAAACCAACTCTCAAAACCAGTTCTATCCTTTATTTACGCTAAGGATCAGTCAGTTATATAAGCTAGGGAGATAGGAATGGAGCCTAGATCTGGGATTTTATTGATTGAGGGAACTCCTCAGATGGAAACCCTCTTTACCTGCTCACATCAGCACCTTCTTTGCAATCTAGAATCTCAGTGAGAAGCCTAGATCACTGAGAAGGTAAGTAACTTTCTCAGGGACAAAGCCGGTGTCAGAGGTAAGCCTTTCCTGAGGCAGAAAGTCTACCAAAACAATTTGCACTTTTTTTTCTCATAGGCAGAAAACCATCCAAAGGAAGTATTTGATTCACAAGAAGTTAATGCAAAAGTGATTTTATTTTCTACTGTGCTTTTGAAATCCTACTTAGGTAGAGATGTGCCATTCAGATTCTTTACATAGGATCTTTAAAAGCAAATTCACTGGAAAAGGATCAGAATAATTATATTTTGAGTTGATGAAAAAAATCCCTAGAGTGACTTTCTTTTAATGTTGATGGAAGATTGCCTTTCTTCAGGAATGTGATTTCTGAGGTTAGAAGTTCAATTTAATAAATGGAAAATATTACTGTGAATTACACTCAAATGTATAACTAAAACCATAGCCTCCTATTAACCTCCTAGTTTGCCCCTCCTACAAATATGAACTTTAATGTGATGGTTTTAATGATATAGTTTATCATTGATGTGTCTTATAATAGCATTTATAAATCCAGTTTCAAGTCTCTTTGTTGCTGAACATTATAGTATATATTATTAGGTAGTGACACTATCTGCATTTGTTTGTCTCTTTACTTTTGTTTCTTTCTTTCTCCGTTCTGAATAAAATTTAATCCTATCTTCTTCAATTCCAAACTTGTCAATTCTCTATGTAGACCATATTGCACTGTCCTCTCTCCCAAAAACATACAAGTAACACGTCATAGCAGAGAGAGAACACTTGGCTTTATGAGATAAAATGATTCTAGTTTTGAATTTTATTGTATATTGGCATAAAATATTGAGACCAAGTCTGTGACTTGGGACCTAAAACTATGCATCACTTACTTAACAAATCTCTGGAAAATTTCCCTCATGACTAAAAAATTGCCAAAAAAAATGTGAGACAGAAGTATTTTGAAATAAGGGTATTAAGATCAGGATTGAAGAAAGAATTCTTGATCAAATCTTCTTCATTTTGCTTAAATTATTTGCTGCAGAGGCTTTGATTATCTAAAGCAGTGATGGTAAGCCTATAGAAGTGGTGCCAAAGATGGCACGCAGAATACTCTCTGTGGACATGTGGCCACCACCACTCCCACCCCAACCCAAGACTTTGTTACTAGAAAGGCAGAGGAACTCGGGCAGAGCTGATTCCCTCCCTCCCCCTCTACACCATGCCTGATGACATTTTTTTATATGCCCTGCCCCTCTGCCCAATGGGAGTGCACAGGGAATAAGGTGGGTGGCTCACAGATGGCAGAGCTGGAGAAGAGTTGAGTGTTCCAGCCACTCCCCTTCCCATCTCTACACTCACTGAGACATTCCTCATTTCACCTACCCCTCCATCCAGCAGCCCAAGGGCAGCACTTCCTCCCTCCTCTGCCCTCTGTGGGGTAAGGAGGGGAGTGGGGCATGCCCAGCACTCAGTGAGGGAAAGGGACAGTCTCTGAGTAGGTAGAGATGGCAGTTTGTCTGGGAAGTGGGGCTTGGCACTCCATCTCTAAAAAGTTCACCATTACTGTTCTAGAATAATATTTTATGAATCATCATTGAGTCATAGATCTAGAGCCCAAAGGGATTTTGAGGGATTATCCAGTCCAAACTTTTTAATTTCCAGATGAGGAAACTGAGACCCAGTGTGTTTTCAAGAGGTCACAGAAATAGAAAATATCAAAAGAAGAATTTGGAAGCAAGTTCCCTTACTCCAGAATTTGTTGGGGCTCTTCCCACTAAGAAAACTAAGACAATCACAATTCCTTAAAATTAAAAGTCTTCATACAAATAAAATCATTGTGGGCAGAAGAAGAGAAACCACAGAGTAGGACAATTTTGCTATCAAACTTTCTTGATACTCAAGATAGAATATAGATGGAGAATTCATTATAATTGATAACCCCAGTGGCCCTTCTGTCTTGTTAGAAGAAGAAATACAAAACAGCAACAAAAACTCATGCTGCCAATTATTAATAATGAGAGAAATTCCAATTAAAACAACTTGACGTTTCCCCTCAAGTTTTTCAAATAGACAAACAACAAGAAGAGTATATTGGATGGAGAATAAAAATAAGGCACATTCATACATTGTTGGTGGAGCTATGATTTATTCCAAATATCCTGGAATACAATTCAGAATTATGCTAAAAAAATGACAAAAATATACATAACCCATTGACCCAAGAAGCCCATTTCTTGGCATGTCTCTTAGAATACTGAAGAGAGAAACAAAAGTCCAACATATATCAAAGTTTTCGAATGATTACTTTTTGTGGTTAACTAAGAAAAAAAATAAAGTGTATGCTCATAGTTGGAAGAAAAAATAAACTCTTTGGTAAGTGAATGTGACTGCAATTAGAAATGACATATGGGAGGAATTCAGAGAAAACTGAGATTTTATGAATTCACTAGAATAAAATAAGTTAAATGATATATTAGTATATGCAATGACTATGATAATGGAAATGAAAAAGATCACGTGGGAGGGGGGCAAAAATTCTGAGTAACTGAGAAACCCCTCATGGTCCTGAAATAAACAGATAATGTAAGATGCTTCTTGCTTGCCACCCAGCCAAAAAGTAGTGAACCAGTAGGATGGGACAGTGTCAGATGCAATGACTATGTCAGGTACTTTTGTTTAGTTGTCTTTCTTCTTTCTGAAAATGAGTCTGAACTGGAGGGGCAGCAGTATTTTTATTTACACATGACTATGAAGTAATGATAAAAGTAATCAATAAAATGTTTTTAATTAAAAAGAGGGATTTGAATAAGCATTAGTGATATAAACTTTCTTTTTAGTCAATATTAATTGACCAAAATTGTTTTACTAAAAACATTTAAAGAATTTATTACAACAAACTGCATTGTACTAGTCACTGGGCAGGGGTCAGGAGTGGGAAATATAAAGAATTTTAGTTCTAATTCTAATTTACAAGTCATCTAAGTCACATACTAATGAGGTAAAGAGTACAGATATTATTGTGCTCATTTTAAAGATGAGTAACTGAGACTCAGAAAAGTTGATGACCTGTCCAAGATCACACATTTAGTAAGTGTTGAAGCCTAGGCTCAAACATATTCTTCTGACTCAAAGTTTAGTAGTCATGAACATCCAGGAATTTATAAATAGTAGTGGGGGGTAAAACATAGAAACAGATAAATACACACAATTCTTCAAATCAGGGTTCTAATGTGCATAAATTAAGAATAAATCATAGTAACATTAAATAGAACTTTAGTGACAGTATTTCCCAGAATATATTCTGCCTACCAGATTTTCAATATGTTCTCCAAAATTATACAAATAAAAATTACATTGAAATGGTAATTATGAAAATGGAACATATTTGCTACACAGGAGGAGGGAAAATGGTCCAGAGCTCAGAAGAGAAAATAAGTAGATCATGTAAGCCTGCAGTATAGCATTATATTTAAAAATCCAATGTGATGAAATCTATGAATAGTAACATTATTCAAGATGTAGGAAGTAATCCTTCTATTAAAATTGAGATCGCATTTGTAAAGCACTTTGAAAACTGAAAGCGCAATGTAAATGCTAGCTATAATAACTATTATTAAAATCAGATCTGGTCAATCCTTTATCAAAGGATCCTTTGTCAAAGATTGGTAAATTTGAAGTTTAAGTGAATGCCCAAGTAATATATGCTGTACTTTTTATTGTAGAATTTTAAAGTAGGAAGGAAATAAAATTTATTTTAACACATTGAATTTTTTAGTAATATATCCATTATTTAGTTCAGTACTTCAACAGATTTCCATTTTATTGTTATGGACTCTCCCTCCCACAGTGACTATGGCAACCTACATCTAGTATAATTATTTTCTAGGTTCTTCCATAGATCTTCCACCCCTCCTCTAACTCCCAACCCCACCCCATCTCTCCCATAAAAGATCTACCCAATGTTCTTGAGTCCTTTGTCCAGGTCTTCAGGCACTTCTTAGGCACTAGAGTCAACTTCTTTTATTTTGATTTATTTTATTTTTCCTATACCTACTCTTTTACAGGTCAAAATTAGATAACATTTTCTTTAAAGATCAGAACCATATCATTATGAGATATTTAAGTCAGTTCCTTGTAGCTTTCACCAAATAACCAGCATATTCCCTTTTCTTTTTTTTTATTTTTAAACCCTCATCTTCTGCCTTGGAATCAATACTGTGTATTGATTCCAAGGCAGAAGAATGGTAAGGGCTAGGCAATGGGGGTCAAGTAACTTGCCCAGGGTCACACAGCTAGGAAGTGTCTGCATCCAGATTTGAACCTAGGACCTCCTGTCTCTAGGCTTGGCTCTCAATACCCAGCTGCCCCCAGCATATCCCCTTTTCAAAAGACATTTTCTTATTTTTGTGGGTGTGAAAATCTTTATTCATAATATATATGTATATGTATATATATATATATATATATGTTAACATGTCTCTCTCCATTGCCCTTTGGATCTCCCAGTATCTTGATTCATTAGAAATTATGATGCTCCATGATTCCAGGTAGGCAGAGTAACTAGGAGAATACTGATATTTGAATTATGGGAGTAGCTTAGACAATCTCATGATCTTGTTTTAAGACTCTGAAAAAGATGCCTTCCACATATGTATCCCATTCCCCAAAATTTCTTTTCAGACTTATTGGTGTCTTTGTGTAAGATATTATGGAAATCCTGTTCCTTCTGCATCCAAAAGAGACTTTCAACTACTTTGAAATAGATAGTGTTTTCAAGAGACAAAGACAGCACAGTGACGAACAGGATCTCTGTATTTGGTGTGCCATGCCATCAATGGCATTCTACCCATTTGGTCAAGATTGTTCTTGGCATTGTTCCATGTGTGACAATCTGACTCAATCTAACTGTATTAACCTAATGATTGAACTACCCTCAGTTAATGGCTATATGTAGATGCTAAAATCAACTATTTTGAAACCAGTTCTAGAATCTAGATTAATACACAGTTTTTGTATAATCCATCAGAATGACCAGTTTTTTAAAGGTCCAAAAAGTTAAACAGCAATAATACAATGTGGTTTCTTGAGTTTTATAGACATAGTACCAATGTTAAAAGTTTTGAAAGTTCTACTTTTCCTTTCAGGTAATTTTAAATGTATAAATTTAGGTCATATCCAAATGTATATTTAGTTATATATTTAGTTCAGTTCTGAATAAAATCCAATGGCCTGAAAGAAAAGTTCATGTACTGGGAAAATCTGCCACAAAACCTTCAAAATTGCTTTATGCACATCTAGTAACTGGTGCTATTTAATTAGAATGCATTATTAAGTGATAATTAGAGACCAGTCAAGGTATTTAATGTTCTGGAAAGAAATTGGACTTTTTTATTCCTTTGCTTTTTAAAGCACATTGTTATTTTTAAAGAAAGTAGGCATTGAAAATAATCTAGTCTCCATATATACTAATGTTCACAAGGGTGATTGAGCATTAAAACGTGAATGCCTCCCAATAGCAGGAATTCTAAATTCTAATCTCATTTCTGCCATTAACAAGCAGTGTATACTCATAGATTAGTCATTCCCTCCATTTCCTCTAAATGAAGGAGCTGGACTAGAGGATCATAGAATTCTACAATTAGAAAGTATCTCAAAAGTCATTTAGTCTTTCTCTCTCCTCTATAACATCCGTGTTCCTTGAAGTCCTCCAGTGATGAGAAACTTTCTACCTTGCAAGGCAATAGAATAGTTTTTAGTGTTCTTTTCCTATTTCTAGTCACCAGAGTAATATAATCTCAGTAATATTCAAAAAGAGTGTCTGGGTTTTGTTAGTATATATTTAAAGATAGAATAGATAAAGTTACCGCAGGACATTAAATGACAGAGTAAAGCCAGCCATCCAAATGTTGTATAATCAGAAAAGCATGGACTGGTGGTTCGACAAGAACCAAAGATGGTAGACAGAGAATACAATTGGTGAGCTAGTACCCACAGGTTTTAAAGATTCCAAGAGAAGATCTCCAATATGTTGACTAGATCTTCTGGGTGGAGATTGTAGAGCTTCAGAAGGTGTGGGAAAAGTGGATTTTGCACTAGTACAATGAGTCCTTGGAAAGAAAATATACATATGAGTATGTTTGTGTTGGAGCAGCTAGGTGGTGCAGCGGATAGAGTTCTAAGCCTGGAGTCAGGCAGACTCATTTTTGTGAGCTAAAATCCTGCCTCAGCTACTTACTAGCTATGCAACCCTGGGAAAGTCACTTAAACCTGTTTTCCTCATTTTCCTAATCTATAAAATGAACTGGTGAAGGAAATGACAAATCATTTTAGTATTAACAAAACCCCAAATGGGGTCAAAAGAGTCAGACACAACTGGAAAAAACAAAAAGACTGAACAACAAAATGTCTATGCTACTTTGGTGGAATCTTTCATCAGACTTTCAAATTTTATTCAATTTTTGAGAGTCATTTGGGTGATGTAATCTATCCGACAACTCTAGTTCTGACCAGATCTGAGGTGAGTTACTGAGAATTGCAGTACAATGGGGTAGAGCTTATGCTAAAGGAGAAATATTGACGTTTTCCAATATTAATCTCTCAGAATTTTGTTTGCATCAGTAAACTTCCTGGCTTTGAGATCATTGAATGAATTCTGCAAAAGTTTGACCTTCCCATGAATTAAAGCATAGCTCTTCAGGTTTTGATTTTTTCTTAAAAGAAAAGTGGCCCATTTTGATTAATGCACCCATTGTGGCATGGTTACTCTGTGTGTGACCACCGCAGAATCACTATTTCACATACTGTATTTCACACATAGCCCATAATTGATTTGGAAGTGCAGCGTTAGAATAATCTATGGAAGACATTAATGAAGGACTAAATATAATTACTGGTTTACCATGGTAAAGAATTAATCCTTTAAATGGTTTATATGATTGTACATAGAAAATCTATATCACATGGTTTATCATCTCAAAGAGGAGAGATGGGTGGGAAGGAGAGAAGAAATTTTGAAATTCAAAATCTAAAAAAAAAATAGATGAATTTTAAAATTACTCTTACGTGTAATTGGGGGAAAATAAAACACAGTGCTTGGTACATAGTAGAATGCATGCTTATTGACTTAACCCACTCATGATATAGGTTTCCCATTCTCAGCGAGACTGTTGCACAGACAGGGAAAACCAGGTACCACTAAGAATGTACTCAGTATTATGTAATGCATTGGAAACTACCAGGACCCAGACCTCCCTAGGCAATGTCTTTGAAAATTCAACATGATCCTGAGTCACAGTGAGATTTGGGGCAAAATCTTTTAGTTCCTCTCAAGATGACAGTTCTTAGATGAAGTCTGATTGCAGATTGAAGGATAATTTTTTCCCTTTATTTTTCTTGCTTTTTTTTTAACAGCATAGCTAATATGGAAATGTGTTTTACATGACTTCACACATATAATCAATATTATATTTTTTACCTCCTCAATAGGCAGAGGAGGGACTGGAGAGAGAGAATATGGAATGCAGCATTTTTTAAAATGAACTTTAAAAGTAATAATTTTATTTTAAAATAAAATTTGAAGAATAATTCTTTTCAAAAGTAGTATGGGGGGAGGGGGCAGCTGTGTAGCTCAATGGACTGAGAGTCAGACCTAGAGATGGGTGGTTCTGGGTTCAAATCTGGCCTCAGACACTTCACTGCTGTGTGACCCTGGGCAAGTCACTTAACCCCCATTGCCTAGCCCTTACCACTCTTCTGCCTTAGAACCAATACACCGTATTGATTCCAAGACAGAAGGTAAGGGTTTAAAACAAAAAGTAGTATTGGTGTAGAGAGAGCTAGGTAGTACAGTGTCCTGGAGTCAGGAAGACCTGGCTTCAAATATGGCCTTAGATAATTCCTAGCTGTATGATCCTAGATAGGCCACCCAACCCCAACTGCCTAACCCTGAAAATTGATACTAAGATATAAGATAAGGATTCTTTAGAAAGACAAAGAGAAATAGAACTTGGGGGGGGGGGGAGCAGCTAGGTAGCTCAATGGATAGAGAACCAAGCCTAGAAACAGGAGTTACTAGATTTAAATTTGGCCTTGGGACTAGCTGTGTGACCCTGGGCAAGTCACTTAATCTCCATTGCCTGACCCTTCGGTCTTAGAACCAATACACAATATTGGTTCTTCAATGAAAGAGAAGGGTTTTAATATTTTTTAAAATAGTATTGGCATTATACAGCAAATGTTCTTATATTCTAGTATCTGCTATAGGCTACCTTCCAGGAGGAAGGGGTTCATTTAATAAAGACTTCTATGTAGGTAGTATTCTATTGGGGAAATACATATCCATCTACTGCCCTATAATCTTTGATGAAATAAATAATTTTGATTATTTTGCTGCAAAACATTTTTCTGCTTTTGAAATCAGGGATACCACAAAGAAAGTACAGCCCTGAGTGATCTGATGAGTAGGGATGGATCCCCATGAATAGATTAATTCCTGAGAACCAACACTAGGTCCTCAGTTTCTGGAAATAAACAAGCTCTGAGAGGACTGAGAAATGGGTCACCGTGGGAGTGAGGAAAGCTGCAGGGAGGATTTTAAGAGGATACTGGTTCAGGTTCAAAGCTCTCAATCTATTGATTCTGTTTGGCCAGTAGTGATGTCTGCCAGAAACCAGGGGCTTTCATTTCTAAAAACTAATCACTTCCCTTCTCGTGACCAATTGTGACTTCTCTTCAGAGACTGTGTGATGCCATTATTGTGTGATTTTTCATATGGCTTCTCTAGTGGGGGAAAGACTGGATAATGTAAGGATGCATGACTTGTGGGTAACCAGGGAGCCCAGGGGACTGAGAGCCAGGCATAGAAATGGGAGGTCTTGGATTCAAAAATGGCCTCAGATACTTCCTAGATGTGTGACTTTGAGCAAGTCACTCAACCCCCATTGCTTAGTCCTTACTTTTCTGCCCTGGACTCTATCCACAGTATAAAATGCAAAGTAAAGGTTAAAAAAAAAAGAATATATAATATTTATCTGCTTACACCCTCAAGCAAGGTGTCTCAGTCAGGCTAAGTGCACTCACGCTATTAGCCATGAAGTATGATATAATGGATTGAGAGTTGGTTTCAGTAAGAAAGACTTGGGTTCCAAACCTAAATCTGGCACACACTGGCTGGGAGACCCTGGGTTCTTAATCTCTGGGTCCCAGACAGCTCATTCAGATACATGGCAGAATGTGTTCTGATCTACACTGCACGGGTAGGCAGGGAGAAAGAGGGGTTCTCACCCACAATTTACTGTATCAGTGAAATCAAAAGGCTTATCCCATATTCCCCAAATCTGTCAAGTACTAGGAATATAAAGGCAGAAATTAAACAGTCCCTGTCTTCCAGGAACATACATTCACTTATTTATTTAGTTAGTTTTTTGTTTGTTTGTTTATTTATTTATTTATCTATCTATCTATCTATTTGTTTATTTGTTTGTTTATCTTTTTTCTAAGGCAGAAGATCAGTAAGGGCTGGGCAATGGGAGTTAAGTGACTTGCCCAGGGCCTCACAGCTAGGAGGTATCTGAGGCCGGATTTGAACCCAGGAACTCCCATCTCTGAGCCTGACTCTCAATCCACCCAGCCACCCAGTTGCCCCCATTCCAGGCACATGTATAAAAAAATGGGGGTACATCTTACTCACATGGAAAATTATGTGACATTGCAATAGTGTCAGCTAACATTGATGTGGTGCTCTAAGGATGGAAAGGTACTTACACATGCTACCTCATGTAAGATATATAGCAAAACAAATAAAAGCAATATATTGTGTTTAATTAAACAAAATCACCCAGTGATGCCAGGTGCATTAAGGAGAGATACTACCAAGTATCTTGGAAGAAAGTATTCTTGAAAGAGATGATGTGGTACTGGAGCCTAGGAGTTCCAAGGAGCAAAGGTGAGAAAGAGATTATTGGAACTATTAAAACCAAAGTATTCAGAAGCAGAGTCAGGAGGTGACTTTTTTTTTTTAATGAGGAGCCTCAAGCTAGCCAGTCTGTCTGGGCACGGAGTGCATGAATGGGAGTAATGTGTAATTTGCATGGAAAAATAGGACGAATCTAGGTTATAAAGGACTTTAAATGTCAAACAAAGAAATTTATCCTTGCTTTATTTAACATTTTTATCAGGGACTTGGATAAAAATATAGAAGGCACGCTTATCAAATTTGCAGATGACTCAATGCTTGGAAAGAGAGCTACAGTTCTCTGTATGATAGAATCAGAATCCAAAGAGACCTTGACAGGCTAGAACACTGGGCCAAATCAAATAGGATGAGATTCAATAGGTATAAATGTCAAGTCATACATTTGAACATTACATTTTCTTTCTTCAGCCCCGGAAAGCAGAAACAAGATCAGTGGTCAAAAGTTGCAAAGAGGCAAATTTAGATTTGACATCAGGAAAACTTCCTTTGAGAAGTGGAATGGGCTGCCTCAGGAGGTGATAGCTGGGGCTAGTCTTAATGAAAACAAATGTTAGATATTTTGTTAAGGGCATTGGGGGGGGGGGGCTGAGATCATTTTTGACTAAAATACTAAGATTCTGTAACTATAGCAGATGGAAAAGCAAGTACTTCATGAAATGTAAAAAGACCTAAAGGGAATTTATTGGCTATCTTCTCAATGGAGGCTACACAAATCACTCTGAATGAGCAGAGGTAGATGGGTCGCAGCAAGTGGCCATGCTGAAGGTATCATGGATCCGTAAATTGCAAATATTTGCCATGTACAAAGCGAAACGAAACTCTATAAAGGGGCAACTAGAAGGCTCAGTGGATTGAGAGCTAGTCCAAGAGACAGGAGGCTCTGGGGGGCCTCAGACACTTCCTAACTGTGTGACCCTAGGCAAGTCACTTAACCCCCGTTGCCTAGCCTTCTGCCTTGTAATCAATATATAGAATTGATTCTAAGACGGAAGATAAGGATTTTTAAAATAACACTATATAACTGTGAGTCCCAATAATGAAAAGATAAAAGAAAAATACCTAAAATCAGCCATTCTTTTAAACTAAAGATAGAAACTCAACATATTGTTAGATTGTAGCATGTTTATTCTATAGTTACTTTTGTTTTCACCCAATGTATTTGAGTCCAATTCTGTGTAGCCTCCACATTGTCCCTGTTTATTTCAATGTAAAAGGTACTCTTGTAATGTCAGGAAAGTAGTAAATATCTGTTGGCCCCATTGTGAAATCAAAAGGATCCTTTCCAGCATCTACATGACCCCCAGGATTTTTCAGCTGTTCACTGGAGGTCCACGTGCCATGAGTTGTGTGATGACCTCCAGCTTCCATGTCAGTTGAGCAAGGTTAACTTGCCATTTGGTGACAATAACTCTCATCTTTGGCTTTGAGATGTATAGTTGAGTTTCATTCATCTCTTCCTTTTCCCACATCCTCCCACTCCCACCATCTAGCCAAGAGAATGATTCAGGTTGTATCACCTGCAACAATTCTAATTTTTTCAAGGGTGTGTGGAATTCTAGTGAATACTTCATTGTTTCCCTTAATGTATGCAAAGTGATGCTTTCCAATATGATCAAGGAGAAATCAAGTCAAGATGGTAGTTGAATGGATGGCTTCGTCCAACTTGAGAAGTGGCAGCCACCCATAAGGTGTCTTGTTAGCAGTACATTGCTACAGAAAATGGCAATGAGTCTAAGCAAACTACATTTCTTTCCCCATTCTTCAGCTGGCAGTGCAGGAAGGGTATACTTACACACTTCCATCAAAAGATTATTTGCTTCTCTTCAGATACAAAGATTCTTTTTAACTGCTATCATAAATTCACCTCTTCTTTGGTGAGAACCAATTCTGAGGTGAGCAATCCTATTTCTTCAAAGTATTTATGAGTCATTTGGTTTCATGCCAAACACAATGTCATTGCCACAAATTAAGGACCCCATCCTCCTAGCCAAAGGCTTTCCAGATAATTTATGGTAGAAGTGCAACTCGGTTTGAATTTGTCCTTTGTTTTTTCTCCCTTTTGAAGGAAAACAGGCAGTATCTAAGTCTTTTTATAAACATTTTCATTTTAAGACTCTATGGCCATTAAAGTTTAGTGAGCATGGATCATGTGGGAAAAGTTTTTAAATATAAGTCACTTAATTTTGTTCATATAACAATTTAATGAAAATTTAAAATCATGAGAATACAAGGGCTGTGCTTCTGACTTTCTGCCTGTCTGCCCTTTTTCACTTTCAGTGACCATTTCTTATTGGTGGGCAGCATGGTAGAAAAGAGAGAAACTTGATTCAAAAGTCAGAGATCTATATTCTAGTCCTATCACAAAGTAGTTATATGGCTTTGGACAAATCACTCCTCCTCCTGCTGCCTCAGTTTCTTCATCTGTAAGATTTAGAGGGTTAGATTAAAATATTTCTAAGATCCCTTCCAGCTCTTGAATTCAAGGATTCTAAAGCCCGTGAGAACAAGAGAGAGGCTTTTTAAAAAAGGCTGGCATCCCAAGACTTACAAATTAATTTTTTGGATCATGTAAAACTGACTTCATAAAACCCAATATTTTAAAGTGAGAATGGAAGTGGATTATCCATTAAAAAATTGGAATGAACTTTAGAGATTCTCTACTTCTAACTCCTTCATTTTGTTGATGAGAAAACTGAGACCCAGAAAGTTTCACTTGTCAAATGTCTCACAGTGGGATTTGAACCACTCTTCCAAACTCTTGCCCCTCTAACTTCATATCCAGAGCTTATCTTATTATAAATGAACAAACAATCAAATAAATCAGTGAACAAACAAATAGCCATTTTGCCATTGAGAAAAGTACACACTCCTGGCTTGGGCTCTAGAATACTAAATAATACTGTCCCATTTATGAGGCATTATTTTCAAATTGGAAGGGGATGAACAAAATCCCTTTTGCCTGAGCTATTAATAGAACCACAAAAATAGTTATTTTTGCACTGCATTCCTTTTGATTCTATCAGAGATGTTATTTTTTCATTATTTCTGCTACTAATCTCAGCAGGTTCACCTCATTAGCTAAAGAAAATGTTCTTTCTTATTGGATAAAAGCTGGATCAGATGGAGATACATAAAAACAAACTTTGAAATGTGATCTTATCTATCTCATATTAGAAATGGACAAAAATAATCTCTTAATGAAATCCCCTGTCTTCTAATTGATGCTTTGATACTGTAATTGAAGAAGTTTCCTTCTTTTGGATGTGAATGAATACATTTAGGAAGTTTCCATTTGAAAAAGTTGATTATTACTGTTTTCACAGCCATAGTCAGAGAATGTTGTACCACTATTGCATTCACTTAAAACTGTCCTAGCATTTGGGCTATTTCTAGAAAACAATACATTTGGTCAGGATCAGGTAATAATACAACCTTCTTCCTCAACGTGTACTTAGAATTTCAGGTAAAGGCAGCATCCCCCTGCCCCTACGAAGCTGAGCCTGAGGGATCTCTTGGGCTCAGGAGTTCTGGATTATGGTAGGCTCATTTGATCAACATTCCCACTGAGGTCTAGCACCGGTATGGTGAGTCCATATTGGAGTTAGTGGGGGCAAAGTATTATACTGTCTAAGGAGAAGCAAACTGTCCCAGGTGGAAATGGAGCAGGTCAAGGCTCCAATGCTTTTGTTGTTGCTACATAATGCACTGCTGCAAAGTTTCCAATTTGTGATTGCCTCAGTGTAGGGAATTCCTAGTGTGGAAACCGCCTTTCCCAGTCTAGATTAATATCTGCTCTGAACAGCTTCCATCTTGGAAAGCTGTTTGGAGAGAACTAAGAGTGACTTGCTCAGGATCCCATAGCCAGTATACATCAGAGACAAGATTTGAGCTAAAATATGACTTGAACTTCCTAAATCCAAGGACAGCTCTCTATCCATGAGGCCATACATAATCATTGGGGATTATACATTTCCCAGTTTATTTACTCCAGTTACTAAAAGCAGATCTTTTAAAATCCCTCTCCCTGAACCTGATCTCGAGCAAAGCAGTGCTACCTATTAAGTCATACTGTGTCTAAATGAATGACTTGTTTTGTTTCAGATTTTAGCAATCAATTACTTCTTCCTAATGTCTGTGTCCTGGCTATTCTTTTATTGAATTCACAGAATACAAATAGAAAAGGGTTATTACTAGACACAGGTTGTTTAAAAATGTACAACAGTCCTAATACATGGAGTCATACAAGTGAAATAAGGAATATAATATTTATAAAAATGAGTATGAGGCTGCAATCATTCTCTAAAATAAAGCATTAAAAATTCATTTGGGTAAAAACCTGCCTGTGCCATAGCAAACCCTTCGTTCATTAAGAAAGAACCGCATATTTCTCCAGTATTCATTTCCCAAACTGATAAATCTGTAGAAGCTGAATGTTCCTCAAGCCAGAGTTGAGCTACCTGTCATATCTTAGAATTTGCATTAGTAACCAAACTTTATGGCACTTTCATTTTTAAGCCAATTAATTTGGATTTTTACAGGCTTTTTTCTCTATTTGTAATCTTGTACATAGCAAGGGAGACTAAAGCCATGTGTTTCTGATTCATTTATACTTGACATTCAAATGTTGCATTAGTGGAGATGCTTAGTATCTAAAATCATCTTTCTTTGGAAGTCACAGTCTGTTGCTTATAAGTAGAACAACAACAAAAAAAGTTTTAACTCTCAAGAATTCTGGGTCCAAATTAGCAAAATACATTTTCTCCCTTTGGCTTTAAGAAAACAAAAACAAAATAAAACAAAAACTAGTTGGCTTCAGTGTCTGAAAAGAAAAGTGTTAAGGTTAATTATTTATTTGAAAAATTAAGCCAGGTTATAATTCCATATAGATTACACTATGCTTAAGATAAATAATCTTATACCCTCTGGGCCCCTATTGATTTTATAATGATTTAAAATAAAAGGCATCCAGTTTCCATTTCATTGACAAACTGCTCACTCCCTAGGCAATACCTATTGGATTCCTATTACATGAAGTGGGGGATAAACAAGAAGGAAATCCAAAAAGTGGATTTCTTTTCCTTAGGCTCAACACAGCAAATGGGTATTTAACCTTTGACCAATGACGACAGGTCTTCTTTAGCTCTATTAGACCAACAGCAAGCTGCTATAATTAAATAAAAAAACTGTTTTGAGCTTTACTGAATATGTCTTGGGAATTAAAGCATATGGCAGGGATAGGGAAAAAAGATTTTCCATATGCTAATGACCCTTGATGTCTGAAATAAATTAGATCCATTAGAGTTTATGCTCAATAAAAGAAAGACTTTAAGCACTCCAAAGTTAGTGACTCGAGACCAGTTTTGCCTCTGAAATTCAATCTGCCTACTTATTAATTCTTAGTGAGGCTCTGAAGCAGACAGGGGATGCAAAATCATAATTCTGTGCTGAATCAGAACTTTAAAGTACCATGAGTTTCTTTTCCTCTTCTTTTAATTAAACCATTTTTCATGCTTCCCATTTTGTTCCCCTCATTAATTTGATTTTGTTCCCATTTTTGTACCATTCTTTTTCTTTTCAAGGTTTCATTTATCCTATTTCAACTGAACAGAGAACCCAGAATGAATATGGATTTTCTTGTAAGTTTCATGGTTTGTTTTTATGTTGCTGGCTAACCATTCATTCTCCTTCTTCCGTATGAGTTTACCTTTCCTGTATCACATATGGATATTAGAGGTAGGCATCTAATATTTTCCAACACCGAAAACAAGTTAGCATCTCTTTTTTGAATCAGAGGAAGAATATTCATGAAATTTGACTTGAAAGTCAACAAAACATCATGAATGTGCAGATTCAAGAAAAAGAAACTTCAAAAGGAGAAACAAACTATTCAGGTCTTGAATAGGAAACCATTACTACTGAAGAAGCAATCTTGACCTAGGAAGTCTGGTAAATAGTACTTAGTAAAAGGAAAGGAAATAGAATTAAGGCCGTATGTTTTGCCCAGGGGCTCCGAGTTCCACTTAGGTGCCTCACCAGAAAGCCTGGGACAAAAAAACTGGGGCTATGTTGGAACTCCCACAGCCAAAAGCAGTTAGAATGTCAGTGACTTCCTTTAAACATCTGTCAGTTTTCACTTAGGCAGCAGGAAAAAATGCTTTTTTACATTAGGAAAGAAGACAGTAAAATTTCTCTTTATATATAGTAAATTTAAAGAAATAAAGCATGGGAAAAAATCATCATTTTTGTTGGATTTCTTCTATTAGTAGAGAAGCCTTCTAAACATAGGTGAAAACATGGACAGCATGGCAAAACTAATCGCTCCATTTTGCCTCAGGTCACTTTAGTAGCTACTGTAATTCTAATCTTTACTGTTACTGGCCACTACAGTGAATAGAGTACCTTCAGTGCCATCTTCCAAAGTAGTTTTTTTTGGGGGGGGCATTAATAGACATAGACACAAATGTTATGAAGTACAATAAAATTTCTATTTACCAAGATTTGAAGGACAGAGATTATTAGACCTATGATTTCATCAGAATAGAACTCCGAGTGAGGAACTATTTATCAACGCAGGCAAAACTTATTTTGCTAATTCTAAAATCCTGACTTAGATATTTGCCTAGAGCACTGAGGAGTTAAATGACTTGTCCAGGGAAACACAGTCCAGTGTGCCAGAGATGGCCCTGAAAAAGACCCTTTTGACTCAAAGGACAGTTCTCTGTCTACCATATCCCATTTCTCCTTTATATTGATCCAGATCAAGTAAAATGGTGCCAGGCCAATTTGGAAAAATTATCAAAATTCTGTCCCCACCTTCTAAAAATAAATTATTTTATGGGCACATGCTTAAGTAGCCTCTGGGAAAACCAACACTGGGGATGATTGGCTACAGCCTTTGGCAGATTCATTTACTGTTCAGGGCTACACTTCTTTTCCACAACAGATAAAGCAAATGGAGACTTCATAATTTGATTTTTCCACCAGGCTGAGAAAACCCCAACTCTTATTTTCATATTCTTAGCACTCCTGGATAACATTTACCTCCATTTACCTTACTCCACAGATCTGGCACTTGTTCTGGGAGGCCCAAGTTGGGGAAAGAGGATGCTATTTTTCAATATTTTTGTCCACCATTCAGCTTCTGTCTTTGAGTTCCCAAAACTTGCTGTGCTTAGTCATACTCCTTTTTTTAAGCACCCTCCCCCTCCCTGTCCCCTTTAGTTTAGAGGAAAGGAAAGGATAACCCTGGAGAAATAAACTTTCTGACTTGGAAAGTTACTTAGAAAATACTCTAATGCAATACATACACAGATTCAGAATATGCCAGACATTTTTAAGGGAATGTTTATGTTTTTAAAAGGAGCATCTGTGAAATTAAAATTTTGTTTATCCTATTTCACACATACACACAACAATAATACTGAACTTCTTGTGAGTTGGTAGAATTTTATCTAAAATTTCTTTACAACTAGCAATAAATGATCTGTTATGTTTCTCAATTACAAAATAGGTCAGTGGTAGATCGAGATTAAGAAACAGAAAGAAATCTAAGATCATTTCCCATTGAAAGGGCACACTCAAAGTATATAGCTTTTGAAATGGATTTAAAGTTAACCTATAAAAAAAAAAGGTAATAAATGTCGGAAGGAAAGATAGCAATCTGGATGTGTGCTATTGGAAATTCCTATAACCAACTGACTGGCTATTTCATTCTTCCCCTCCAGCGGCTCCTGATTCAGATGATGTCGCCCTGTATGTTGGTGTGGTAATAGCAGTGATTGTGTGTTTGGCCATCTCTGTGATTGTGGCTCTATTCGTGTATCGGAAGAACCATAGGGACTTTGAGTCTGATATCATTGATTCCTCAGCCCTCAATGGGGGATTTCAGCCTGTGAACATCAAGGCCGCAAGGCAAGGTGAGATGACATTTCATTTCACATTGATTGATCTTGGCATGTTCTATAAGTGGTTTCTGTACTTAAGAGGTTAGCAACCACTTGCAGAAGGAAGAAAGAAGTGCCAGTTCTTATTTCCAGAAGTTGAACACACCCTGCAAATAAAATCTCAGAGTAACTAACCACTGATTGGAGGGCGCAGAACTACAGAAACCACAGAGAATATAGAACAGGTAAAAGAGAAGAAGTCAAGAGAAGATTTGTGTGGAGGGGGGAGAGGATGAAAGTAGAAAAGACTAAGGTTTTGTTTATATATTTATAGTAGCTGTTTTCTAATGACTGAAAACATTTTTATCATGAGATTTGAGAAATTATAAGGTTAGTGACCCACAATCTCTGTGTATGGTTCCGTGTAAAGAAAAGGAAGGATGGAAAATTTGTCTGCTATAAAATCTGCATCAATTTTCCAAGTATCTGAGGATGTACAGATGTTGAAATACCCTTTTGTCTCTAGTATACATTCAAATATGCCTCTGCTGTCCACTGACTTTCATAGGATCCTAGGGTCTAGAAACTGGAAGAGACCTTAAATAACTTCTAGTCCAACCCACTCACTTGACAATGGAAGAAATTGAAATCCAAAGAGACTAATTTACTTCCCCAGGGATCAAAAAGGATAAGTTGGGGGTTGACTCAGACCCACACCCTTTGTCTCTGAATTCAGTCAGTTTAGATAAAGATGAAATGAGGTTTGAATACCTTGTACTTCATTCATCTTCACAATGCCCCACAAGCAATAAAAAAAAAATGAATCCTGTATCAGATATTTACTAAAATTGCGCTATTTAAAGATCTGATGGGATCTGACATCAGGTATATCACTGACTTAAGTTTCAAAGAAACTTTCTCTTTTGTGAATTGTTATGACCTTGCCACCTGGACTTCCTGCCCCACTGTTCTGTTCCCTTTTGGTGGGGAAGACAGCAGGAGTAGTAGGATTACTTTCAAAGCATCCCCAAAGGACAGGCATGCACGCAACAAGTGTTGTGTCAAAGAAATAGCATCTAGCTCCCAGAAAGGCCAACTGAGAATTATCAAATCTAGCCACCAGTAATTTGGCAAAGGAGGGAAGAAGGGTACAATGCAGACACACCTCCGTGGTAGCCAGCTTCCTAAAGGAGCCTCATAGTAAAAGGGATTCATCAAGGTAGTCTCTCTTGGATCCTTCAAGAGCCAAACCACACACATCTCATCTCATGCTTTTGCATATGCTATCTTCCATGCTTGGGACATGCTCTCTTCTCTCATTTACTTCTTAGAATCCTTAGTTTCCTTCTACTCTTAGTTGAAATGCTACCTCCAACATGAGGTCTTTTCTCAGATCCACAGCTGCTAGTGTCTCCTTTACTTCCAAAAAGATTCCCTCATATTTACTTGCTAAACTTGATACTTTTGCATCATAATATATATGTATATGGATTTTCCTCTCTATAGATTAAACTCCATAGAGCTTTTAGAAATTCTTATCCAAACAGTTTTGGACAATAAATATATCATAATAAATCCACTCATGTGAACCAGGTACTGCAATACCCTTTCTGGACTCTTTATATTCACCTAATTCTGAACCATCCAAAGGCTTAACCAAGAGCAACATGGTTCCATGACAGTAACCCCTCATCAGACTGCCCTGGGGTTAATCACCCCTTCTTCTTCCTTAGATTCTCTAGCATGCACCCTGCCTGAGCTTTCCCAATGGCAGCACTAGAAAACACATCTCTAAGTGACTTGATGCTACCTTCTTTGACATGTGCTCATTCAGCTTCCAGTTCCTATCCTGAGTGCTAACAGCTCAGACTTTCACATTAATATAGAATTACAGGTGATGATACGGAAGAAATCGTATATCTAGTTAAAGGGATCAGAACTGCAATTTCACTGGTATAGGGAACTCCCTCTACCAGTTCTGATGGACATTTCCTTATCATCCTAGAAGAGGACTTTTTAATGAACCTTTTCCATGTTATGGATCTCTTTGGCAGTCTGTTAGACCCCTTTTCAGATAATGTTTTTAAGTACACAAAATAAAACACACACGATTATGAAGGAAATCAGAATTTAATGAAAAAAATAACTGGTTTTTTTCCCATCCAAGTTTACAGACTTCTTAAAATCCAAAGGGTCAGTGGATCTCAGTTTAAGAGTTCTTATCTTAGCAAGATGTTAATAACATCACTAACTTGAAGAGATTGGGAATGCCTGAAAACAAAACTGGGGAATACATCTTTGACAAGTATACACTAGGAGAAAATTGTCAGAGTTCCCCCTAATACCTTCAGGCCTTAGGAGTTCTGCTATTAGATACCCTAAATATGTAACTCCCTTCTCCAGACCAAGAATTAAAAGTTGATATCTAGATTTATTTTTTTTTTACACAAAATAAAAATTTTGTGCAGAGTCACATTGCCATGTGTGTCAGATGCAATTTGAGCTCAGGTGTCCTTGGCTTCAAGGCGCATATACTTATAACCTTCACTTTTGATGAAGCTCCAATACAGAATATTTGAGAATTGAGAATAACCTTTAAATGCAGTGGTAGTGCAGTGGAAAGAGAACTGTCTTGGAGATAATAGGACCTGAGATCAGGGTCCTCCTCTTTACATTACTTAGTCAAGTCAGTTAATACCTCTTTCAGTATCCTCTTTCAAAAAGGGAACCTTAATGGTCCCTACCATTTCTAAATCTATGCCCTATGATCGAGTTCAGCCTTATACTGGATAGAGAGAATCCTCTACAACACGCACAACCTGAAATCATCTCTCCTCTGCTTGAGCACAGTCGGTTAACCCACTAACTCAAATGTTAAACTATTCAATTTTTGAATAGCAACAAGGGCTAGAAAGTTCTTTATTTCAAGGCAAGCTCTGTCTCCATATAGCTTCTATTCTAGATTTTCCCTGTGAAGAATAAATCTAACCTCTGTTCCAAAACATAGATAGCCCTTTAGATGCTTTTATGTCCTTTAGCATTCTCTTCTCTAGATTAAATAAATATCCATAATTCTTTGAGCTTTTCTCTGACATGGTTTTGATTGCCCTCAGCATCCTGATTACTCCCTTTGCACCAAGTCCAGTCCATCAATGTCACTATTACAGTGCGACAGCCAGAGATGAACAAAATGTGACTGATGTGACTTGATCCACATGTCAGAAAGGGATGGTTACTTCCCTTGCCTGGATACTATATACCTATGAATGCAAGCTCAGGTCATATAAGCTTTTTTGACAGTTAGGTCATATTGCTAACTTATATTGAATTTAGCGTCAGCTCCAGCCTCTCTTTCACACTGCTTCTCTTAGATGGGGAAAAGTAATGTGGGTTTGATTAGTTAAGACTCACTCTGATCCATTGTTGGCTGTATGGCTGTGGGTGATTCACTTAACCCCTCAGGGCTCAAGGCAACTTTTTTTTTTCTAAACTTTAACTTTCTGTCTTCAAATTAATACTGTGTATTGGTTCCAAGTCAGAAGAGTGTGTGGTAAGAACAAGGCAGTGAAGGTTAAGTGAATTGCCTAGGATCACGCAATAAGGAAGTATCTGAGGCCACAATTTGAACCCAACTCTAGGTCTGATGCTCAATCCACTGAGCCACCTAACTGCCCACTCAAGGCAACTTTCTAAGTCTCTCAGTTGCTTAGAAATTTCCAGGCCGTTTTAGTAGAAGTTTCTTTACCAGAGAGTTTCTTGTACCAGAGAAATCACAGATGCAATCCCTAAACTTATACTTATAGGGTTAAATTGTTTTTTAAAGCTAAATATAAGACTTTACTTTTAGCCCTGTCACATCACATCTTGTTGGATTCAGTCCTCTGCTCCAAACTGTCAGAAGCTTTCTGGATTCTAATTCTGTCATCCAGTGTATTAGCAAACCTTCTCTGCTTTGTGTCATCCTCAATTTTAACAAGCATGCTTTCAGTATCTTCATCTGAGATAATAAAATTGGACATGAGGAATACTACTAGATACTACCTTTCAGGTTGATATCAGATTATTATCTGATGCACATTTCAAATATGATATCTGGGTTTCAGATACATTAATCTGGCTTTTTTTAGTTATATCTTCCAACAAGAAAAATATTCACCTGATGGTACTTTGAGCCCATTTACATTTCCCCATTTTATCTTTGAAACTATCTTAAAAGACTGTCAAATTCCTTGCTGAAATCCATATTAATTATGCCTATATCATTTCCCTAATAAGGAAATGAGGTTAGTCTGGCATAACTTGTTCTTAATGGAGAAATTCCAACTCTTAATGGCCACTTCTTCTATTTTTAAGTGCCCACAAACCATCCATTTAAAAATGTATTCTAGGTTTTTCCTGGAGCTGAACATCTGTCAGGCTCAGTATTTTATATTTCCCCAAATCTACTTTTTCACTTTAAAAAATTGGACATTTGCCTGGCCATTTTCCTGGAGTCTTCAGTGATTACTGATATTAGTTCAGTAATCAAATCTTCAATTTCTGTCAATGTTCTGGAATGTAATTCATCCGAATTCATTTTATGTGGCTAGACATTCTCTTATCTCCTCACTTGTCTTAGGCTTCAATTCCCTCTTACTCTGTTTTTTCTGCCCTTTCCAGTATGAAGATCATTCTCCTTGATAGAGAAGATGGAAAGAAATAGGAGTTGAATAGTTCTGTTTTGTCCCTGTTGTTCCTTCCTTATTCTTCTTCTGGGTCTGATCATTCCAGGGAAAGTGGTTTTTATCGTCCTTAGCATTTTTCCAGCACCTCAGCTCAGTCTGAGCTTTAGCCTTCCTGATGCTATTTTTACAGGTTTGTACCACTCTTTTGCTTCCTTCTTCCATATGTTAGATATGTCTTATTGAAGCCAGAGGAGCAAAAACAACATGCTTAAGGGTGGTACCTAGAAAACAAGGCAGAAATAGATATACAAATTGGGTCCAGATTCTCCTCTGGCCATTTACTCAGCCGGTACTGAGACCCTCATGCAATCCTTTATGCTACTTGAACTACCTTTCGATAAATACATCACAGAATTAACATGGTCAAAATAAGGCAATGAAATTCTTCCTTCTTTTTCCACCAGATCTCCTGGCAGTACCACCAGACCTTACATCAGCTGCAGCCATGTACAGAGGCCCTGTCTACGCTTTACATGATGTCTCTGACAAAATCCCAATGACCAACTCACCAATCCTTGATCCTCTACCCAACCTGAAAATCAAAGTGTACAATACCTCAGGTGCCATAACCCCACAGGATGATTTATCAGATTTCACAGCCAAGCTGTCCCCACAAATTACCCAGTCTCTACTGGAGAGTGAGACTCTCAACTTGAAGAATCAGAGCCTGGCTAGACAAACAGACCCATCCTGTACTGCTTTTGGGACTTTCAACTCTCTTGGGGGGCACCTCATTGTCCCCAATTCAGGTATGTTCTAAAGGTTTTAAAGTACATGTTTTAAGGGGGCTTCTGAGGGGTTTTTTTATATTTAAAACTACAAGTGAATTAAATATATTTAAAAATTTAAAAACCTGCAAGTATACAGTTGGATAACTTTCCCACCCCACCCCTAAACCCCCATTTTTCCTCACCTCATTTTGCCAGGCCATGAAATACTAAATGCAGGTCACCCACTGGGCTCTACTTTTGATTTAGATTAAGAAGTACATGTTCTTTCAAGTTCATTTATCTTTTCCCCAAAGCTCTGCTCTTATCCAACAAGCCACTACCAGAATATTTCCTAGAGAAATGTACTTTGAAATTTTCTGAGATGAGGTATCACTTAAGCCATTGACCTTTTTTTTAGCACAGCTTTAGCAGACATCTTCAAGCCAGAAACCCTCACTGTTGTCACCATCCATACAAAGGAGAAATTAATTAGAAATCACATCAGTTGCTTCAGTTCCAATTTGCTGCAGTGAAGGAAGAACTTTAGAATGCTAATTTTATTTTTTTAGATGATGAGAGGACATCATAGAGAAGAGCAAAGATTCATTCATTAACTCCTTATTATACATTCATCAGGCACAAAGGGTAAATAAGCCACTCACCATCCATTGATTTCTCTATTTAAAGATTAGAATTTCATTATGCTAGCCTTCTGTAGTATTATTTAGATTTCATCTTTTTATCTAGCAATTAACTTCAAAGAAACCTCATAAAAGTATTAAAATCAGACCCGAAGACAAAGTCATCACATTTCATTTTTATTTTATTTTAAAACACTAATACGCATTCAGAAGAGTAAATGGCTTCTTCAGTGAAAGTGCCTTAACCTTTCAAAATGCAGTTGTGAGCATTCAATAAATATGATGCTAGAAAACAATACCACCAACAAGAGGACATGGGGTTACGCACAAGACAAGAAGACATGTTTTGTTTCCATCTTTGAGAAATTGTACTGATTCCCCATTGTCTCTTCAGTCAAATATGAACTCTTTACCCCGGCATTCTCCAACTGTTCCCTGGCCCAACTTTACATATCTATCTTTTTCTCTCACTATTTCCATCATGTCAGTATCACTCCAGTGAGGCAGGTTTCCTTAGAGTGTCCTCAAAATGTCACTCTCATAATTACTTCTCTTCTCCCCTCCCTGGAAACCAAATCACTCCTCTCTGCTCATCTCTAGCAACCAAAGCTCTATGCTTCCTTCAAGGTGCAGTAAAAAGCTCTCTTTCTTTGTGAAGATTTCGTTAACTTGTCCTCACTCCACAATCATCTCTCCTTACCACACTTTCCAGCTTTATATATATGCATTCTTGTCTCCCCAACTAACCTATAACTTCTTTAAGGGTAATAACATTATCTTCTCTTTCTTCTGTATTCCCTAAAGTGCCTAACAGGGCATTTGGTGTGAAGGGCTAATTGTCATGGTCAACATAAATGTTTATTGAATCCAATCCAACTGAATTTAACTTTAACTGAAAAGCATCTTTGTGCTATTCCTCTTCAAAATGTGAATCATATTCCTTTTGGATGACACCCTAACCTTGCTGATTCTTTGGGCATAAATACAAAGTCAGAAATTGAGCAAATGTGTAAAAACCGCTGGCTTACTGAGACTAAGTCAAGCAAGACTGGACCCTTCTCTAGGATCATGGATGCAAAAACTGCCCTAGAGGAACTTGAGGTCTAAATCAATGGCTCTCAAACATTTTGATGCCATTATTCTTTTACAAGACAGCTTCCCCTCTAATAGAGTTTTTCTTTATGAGGATTATGTCTATTGACATGAAAGTAGTCTTGACCTTGCAGACCCCCCCCCAAAGCACCTCAGGGTTCCTCAGAGGTCCCTATGCCACAGTTTGAGAACCACTGATCTAAACCAGGAGGCTGATATTGATCTTTTCAGAGATTTCTTTGGTACTTTCAAAATATGGAATTCTACTGGCTTTGGTTTTCACAAGGGATTTTTGTAATTAAAGAAGAAATGCCCAGGGAGACATGTCCCATTACAGCAGTTTGAAATTTTAAAAGTAATTGTTGATTTTCCCTTAATTTCACAGGGTAAACAAAAATGCCCATCTGCCTGTTCCTTGACTAAAATAAAACTATTTTTTTTTCAATCCACTTCCACCCTTCACATAATTCCACAAAGGCACAGAAGCAGCTATGCTAGCTAAAATAGCCAGTAAATTAAAAAGGCACAGAAACTTGGAAGATTTCCCCTTTTTCAAAGAAAAATAAAAAAGTAGGCATATGACTGCATTTCACAATCTGTACTCATTCCTTTAGATAGGCTGGGTTGATGGTTTCTGATTTTTTCCTATTTAATTAATTTTTTCCTCATATATATGTGTATATGTTTACCTCTTGTTTAGGAGTGAGTTTGCTGATTCCTGCAGGTGCCATTCCCCAAGGGAGAGTCTATGAAATGTATGTGACTGTACACAGGAAAGAGAATATGAGGTAAAGATTGCTTGGGGAACTCGTAATTTTATTAAGGAGAGTAAATAAACATTGAATTTGTCCATTTACATTTTATATTGTCTATTGCCTAGAAACAATTCATATACTGGTACCCTTAGCTCAGCTCAAGTGCCACATTCTTTGGGAGCCATTTTGGATCCCTCCAGCCAGTCAGTCTATCATTTAGTTGACAAGCATATATTAAGGGCTTAATGCATTATGTTAAGCCACCACTTCTTTTGCCTCTTTTTATTTATTTTCTATATCTTGCATATGCTTGACTATTGTTTACAGTGATAGAATACAAGTTACTTGAGGCCAGATATTTTGTATCTCCAGTTCTTAGCACACAGTCTGGTAACATTTAATAATATCGATTACATGTGTATATTATTCATAAATGTATAAATATAAGCATTTACTATTTATAGGTCTATTACAATAGTTAAATAGTGATTAAACACTAAAAGCTTTACTTAGCAAACCTAAGTATCTCTTACTTGATATTCATGGTGCTGCGAGGTATGTGCTTTTATTATCCCCATTTTACAAATGTGGAAACTCACCATCCAAAAGGTTAGTTGATTTACTTGAGATCACACCATTAATAAGAGTCTGAGGGAGGATTCAGGCTCAGTTTTCCTTGACTCCAAGTTCAACATTCTGATGATCATATTACACTTCCTGAGCTCATGTTTGTATACACAGGATCATAGAAGTGATCTTAAAAGACATCTAGTTCAATTCTCCCATTTTACAGATAAGAAATCTGAGGCTCACAGTGAGGCTAGTAATCATCAGTGAGGATCCTACCCCAGATTTTCTAAATTTCAGGTTCAGCTTCTCTATGATGCTATATTATGTGCATGTGAACATGTGTACGTGTGCATATACACACACAGACACCATGCCCCCATTTATTCAAACCCCTAATGATTTTATATTTGCTAGATCTTTCTTTGTGTGTAAGCTTTCCAAGAACACTGTTAGCTATTGATATAATTGCTATTCTTCACTATTCATCAGTCAGGAGCATATGTTCTGAAGTAGCAGGGAACATTACTAATTTGTGTGATCTCACTAGAGGAGAGGGAGCGAGCCCATTTTAGAATTAAAATGATCTGCTGCTCACACATCCTGGCTCTGTGACAATGGACAAGGCATGAACTTTTCAGTGCCCCTGGCAAAGAATAGAAGTTATAAACCAGTTGCCAGTCTGCACAAGGGAAGGAAATTTCTAGATTGTTAATTCTCCACTCTGATGACATCTCAAGTCTAAGACCCTACCAAAATGGAAATGCACAACTGGAATAATTATATATACCTGTATCTGTGTGTGTGTGTGTGTGTGTGTGTGTGTGTGTGTGTGTATACATAAAAGACATATATATGTATGACTATACGTATAATGAAGATTTAGTCAAAAGAGTTACTGCTCTCAGGAGGAGAGGACCTAGATTCATACCTGGGCTTTGGCACTTCCCAACAATATGAACTTAAACCTTTCCTTCCATGAACCTTAATTTTCTCATCTATAAAACGAGGATGATAATATGGGTACTTCTAATATGTAGTGTTGTGGTGAGGACCAAATAAAATCCTGTATGCAAAATGCCTTATGAACCTGAAAACTATTTAAGATCAGAGATCTACAAATAGAGACCTCAGAAACCTAGCACAAACCCCTGCTTTTACTGTTGAGGAAAACAAGACGAAGGGAGATTAAATGATCTGCCCCAGTTTGCACAGAAAGTAAAGGGCAAATCCAAGTTCTGTAACTCCAGGTACAGCACTCTTTTCACTATTGCAGAGAGCACTAGGTAAATCTCAACAGTTATTCATAGAATTCCTGCCTATTCTTATTTCTACCACCAAAAGCCACTCACCTCCTAGAAATTAGAGACAACACCTCTGTTTGAAAACTTAACTGATTTCAAATCAGTGTGTTATCTGCTGAAGATAACTTCCTTCCTGCCTATTTTGTTCTTTGGGGGATAGTATTAAGGACTTATATTCCTTATATATAACATAACATATATACAATATGACTTATATTTTATTGTTATTCCTATAGATGAAGTTCTTTCAGTGGAGAAAATCACGTCTTTCCATATTCACACATTTAAAATATAAAATTTATAACCAAAGATGGGCCAATTTGCATAGAATAGTATTTCTTTCTCCCTGGTTCAGTCAGTAGCTTTGTACTCCCCCTTGACCTTGTCCCTCCCTTATCCCCCTGGAGGAAGTTTATTAGTCCATGACCAAAGAAACCTTCCAGGTTCTCTCTTTTGGGCAGACTCAGCCTTGGAGTGTTTGAAATGTGGGCATCCATAAGGCTTGATTGAATTGTTTAGCTAAGTGGTTACAATGGGTCACATCCTGTATATGTAGAAGAGAATCATGATCATGGAACACTTAGAAGGGTTTTGGAGTCCTCTGCTGTTAGCACTGGAAAGGACTGTTATTTGGCCCTTGGGATTTTCTTGGCAAAGATACTAGAATGGTTTGCCATTTCTTTCTCCAGCTAATTTTATAGATGAAGAAACTGAGGCAAATAGGTTAAGCCCAGGGTCATACAGCAAGTAAATATCTGAGGCTGGGTTTGAACTTGTGTTCCTGACTCCAGGCCTGGTTCTTGGTCCTATTCTGTGCCATCTAACTACTCATAAAAGAACTTTGGAATTTATTCTAGCCCACCTCCCCAAATTACACAGATGAGGAAAATGAGGTACCTAGCCATTGACTGCCTCCAGGTTACATAGATCTCAATAGAATTGGGACTGACATTCAGATCTACTAGGATCATGAATCCAGAACTTGAAGGAGCCATAGAAGTTGGTTCACTCCAACCATCTATTTTATAGATGTTGAGTCTGAGATAAAGTCCAAGATAAAGGGACTCACATAGTGTCACAGAAACCCTACAAGGAAGATTTGAACCAAAGTCTTCTGACTCCAAAATGAGTGCTTTTTGTACTGTTTTTCCTACTACAACACAGGCTGCAGATCCCAAATTTCACTGCTGATGCACTTCAATAATCCTGACTTTCTCTAATTGTATATAGTTCCCATAGTGAGCATCCTACCCAAGCTTACCTGGGGGAAGGAAGGAACCATTTTTGATCCTATTAAACAGATAGAAGCTTTAATAGAAGTTGTATGGAGGTAATTTGGGAAAAGATTAATTGAACTAAACCTCCTCCCTTCACAGTTTCTTCCAGGGAGAAAGAGTGATCACAGAATCCTTTGACAGGAGATTATTAGAAAGTAGGCATAGACTCTTTTATACTAATGAGTCACCTGAAAATACAAGGAAGTTCTGTACAGGTATTAATCCTTTGTTTCCTTGGGACAAGACAATCTTTGTATATCTTTGTTCTTATATTTTTACTTCTTTTTTGGTACTAGCCAATCCAGGAGGCACTTATCAAGTACCTCCTGTTATCCAAGCACTGTTGTAAACAATAGCTCTTCTCTCATGTTTTACCTTTACTTGCCTATTTTAACTCTTGAGAGTGATCTAGAGGCTAGCAAATTGTCTTCAAGTGGACAGGAGGCCTTGAGAGCAGCTTTAGAAGTGAGAAGAATTGGACCATAAATTGTTGGTCTAAACAATCCTAAAATCTATGTGAGCTGACCCATGGGAGAAGTGTGGTCCCATTATAGTTTTAAAAGACATAATGAATGCTATTATTTTGTCATCCATTAACACTACACATTCTCTGGGATTTTCCCACCAAAGTTTCCTTCTGCCAAGGCAATTGGAGATATTAGACTAGATGTCAGGAGAGAAGTTAAGGCTGGTCAAATAGATATGAGAGTCATCAGAAGAGATGATAATTAAAATCATGCAACTTAATAACCTGTATATTGTTCCTTAGGACCTAAATGGTTGCCTCAACAATTTGACAAACTAACAATAAACACTTTAGGGCCCTACTCTGTTTAAAAAATGGGGCTAATCTTGTTAATGTCTATGAAAGTAACTGTGCCTATGTGCACATTCTAACAATACAAAATCACCAATTTAAAAACTTTGCAAAGCCCTTTTATCTCAACGGTTTTGATCACCAGCATTTAGCACATGGTCAATGGTCAATAAATGCTATTTCACTCACTCATTCATTTACTCACTTATTTATTTTAAAAACTAAAAAACTAAGGTGGCAATAGCTTAAGTAATTTACCCAGGAACACACGGCTAGTCTGAGTGCTAGGATTCAAGAATAGTTCTTCCCAGTCCAGCTCCAATCTTCTTTCCATAATACCAAACTGCCTCTCTGACCTGATACAGACTGGGCCTTGCCTTTCGGATTTTTCACATCGAAGTACTAAAAAGATATCCATCTATTTCACATAAAATTAGAGTCAGCTCCACTAGTAAGGCATTGCACTAGATTCTGGGTTAGAAAAAAAAGAGCAAGACACAATCCCTGTTCTCCAAATGCCACAATCCAATGCTTTTTAATAAATGCAAACTACTCTTTATAAGCAAAACTTATCCAAGCTAATTTGGGAATAGTCTCAAAGGGAAGTCCCAAAGATTAAAGAGAACTGGGAAAGATTTCTTGAAAAAGGCAGAGCTTAAGATGGCTCTTGAAGGATGCCAGAGAAGGAAAGAGGCAGAGACAAATTAGAAGGGCATTCCAGACAGCCAGTGAAAACGAGCATTTTGGAGATGGAGTGGCATGTGGGTTGTACAGCAAGAAGGCTTGTGTCACTAGATCATTGAGTGGATGGAGAAGAGTAAAATGTGTACAAACAAGAGAGGGAAAAAGGGGTCATGTGACAAAGGGTTTCAAAAACCAAACATTGTATTATTGGAACCTGGTGATATTAGAAACCATTGAAGTTTAATTTGTAGGGTGTGCGTATGTGTAAGTGTCTGTGTGGATGTGAGTGAAGGGGTGAGATATTCAGACCTGCACTTTAGAAAAATTACTTTGATCACTGCCCTAATATGATGGCAGAAGTTGGGGAGGAAAGGACCATGAGTTGGGCCCTGCACCAAACATAATTGGGGATCTCATGAAACATACCCCTTTAACATAGTTATTCTATTCTGACCCCAGACTTTTAATCAGACATAGGATTGAATGAAATAATATAAAATCACATGGCCTCTTGAATCTGTGGACGTTTTTAAGACGGCCAAACATTTTTTTGTGAAAATATATATGTTGAACAATCAAGCAAAAGGCTCCAGAATGTAGAGGTTTCAAAGGACTTGTTGCAATGTAGTCTCTGTCCTGATTTATTCCCAAAGGAAATGGGCCACAGAGCCCCAGCTAGAGAGGACTCCAGTGAGATCTGATTGATTAATGATTATGAAGTACTTTGAGATCTCCAGATGGAAGATGATGTAGATATTCTTAGACCTGGTGTGCAATTATCATTTGTCTTCTGATAAAAGAGAAAAAAGCAACCTGTTTTGCTGTACTGAATAGTGTATCTGCAGCTTGATTGACAAACATAGAAGTAGGTAATGATCATGTACGTACTAAAGTTTTCTCTTTCTTTCTCTTCCTCAGTACAGCCTTCATTTTGAGTTTTGTTCTTTGGTTGCAGAAAGCTACTCTCTCTTTTTTTGCCCTTTCAAATATAGATTGCAGTATTTCGAGTTGTATGACACAGAACATTTTATCCCCAGGTGGTGTTTTTCTCTCATACACAAACAGTAGCTTGCCTAAGGAAATAATAGCTTTTTTATAAAACATTATTTCTGCCCTAAATTCGAACAGTCTAAAATGCCCTAAAAGGCTTCTGTTTACTCGCATGAAATGTTTGTTTTTCATCTTCAGTGAAAAACAAGGGGCAGTAACTCCTGGAACTCTCACGCCTTACAGCAGGAGAAGTAGAGAAAAGCCAAATTCAAAGTTCCTTTTTCTCTTTTGTCTGGTGTCAGGGTTAGACTCAAGGTCTTGGCTAAAGCATAGGGGATTTGGCCAAAGAGAAGCAGTTATCTTTATTTCTAGAGACAGGGTTTGATTCTGAGAAGCATTTAGTAGTGAGAAGACTTCATCGTCCCCCTGAGTTATAAGTCTCAGTAGACAAAAGAGCCAACCTTGAAATGTAACTTCATGTCCTTTGTGGAAGGTGGAACATGGAGGCCCAAATGGAAAACCCTGTTTTGGCCTTTTTCCTTGACAGTTGTTCAGATGGAGCTGAAGATAAAAGAAAAGAAGAAACACTTTCAGTTTATTTAAGACTGGGAAATAAAGAAATGTTGGATACTCCATGTTGATAATAATTTGCATTTCTTTGTCCCATATCTCACAACAGCCCTGTGAGATAGATGATGCCAGTTTTTTTTTATAATAAAATCCATTTCATACATGAGGAAATTATGCTTAAGTAATTGATCCATTAATAGTTAGTTGGCATGAGAAAAAATTTGAACAAGGGTACATTAGACTAGGAATTCCTTGTGAGCAGAGATTTATTTTTGCTTTTCTTTTCCTCTTTGGTATTTAGCATACTGTCTGCACTTAGCAGGTAATTAATAAATATATTTTGGCAACTTGCCTTGATTCCAAATCCAGTCCTCTATTTACTTTGTCTTGTAGTCTAGAAAAATGTACATTGTTAGATATTCACCTCTTGAACAAATCTATAGATCTACAAATCTATAGAAACACAAATCTATAGAAATAGAGATGCCATAGTTATGATGCCCCAGAGACCAGAGACCTCCTAATCATACTGGAAAGGATTTATGGAAGAATGAATGAACAGTAAAGATGAAGTCTATATAAGGTACACTAGTAGGCAAGTTAACAGTACCTGAGATACTGGAGGACATTAAGAAGTAGTGGGGGGGGGGGGGCGCAGCTGGGTAGCTCAGTGGATTGAGAGCCAGGCCTAGAGACGGGAGGTCCTAGGTTTAAATCTGGCCTCAGGCACTTCCCAGCTGTGTGACCCTGGGCAAGTCACTTAACCCCCATTGCCTAGCCCTTACCACTCTTCTGCATTGGAGCCAATACAGAGGATTGACTCCAAGACAGAAGGTAAGGATTTAAAAAAAAAAAAAGAAGAAGAAGTGGTGGTAGTGAGGGGAGAAGGGGAGAGGAGGAGTATGCAGCTAGGTTTCTCAGGGTATAGAGAGTAAGACCTAGATACAGGAGGTCCTCGGTTCAAACAGGATCTCAGATATTTCCTAGCTGTGTGACCATGGACAAGTCACTTAAACCCAGTTGCCTAGCCCTTACTATTCTTCTGCCCTGAAACCAATACATAGTACTGATCCTAAGATGGAAAATAAGAATTTTTTTTTAAAGAAGCAAGGATTGAGCAAATCATAAGTTCTAATAGTCACATCTCCTTCTCAAAAAAAGAATTAGTTAATGTCACCAACTCACCAAAGTTGTTTGTAAAATCTTGCCTTTCTTTCTACTTAAGCTGCCAAATTGTACCTGTGTCACTGAAGGTTAGGAGAAAGAATTCTTCAATGCTGTATTTTCTTACCATTCAGCTGCCCCTTAGTTGTCTACACTGCCCAAGGTGGAAGGAGGGAAGAAAAGGGAGAAAAAGGAGACAGATTCTTTCATTCACAGGAAACAATTTTATGAGATGAAAGTCTCAGATCACTAAATATGATCTTTCCATCACTCATCTGGCAATCAAGAAGGGAAGAATGGGTAACAATTCATCTTCCATAAAGTATATAGTTATCCCAAGATGCTAAAATATCCCTATAGGATATTGAATAAACCTAAATCCATTTTTATAGTAATTCTCTCATAATTGATTAATCATTGAAGAACCTCAAAAGAGGACATGAGCACAAAAAAATGACTTTGTCTGTGACAGAGGGATATATATTAGAGAGAAACCTGATCTGTGAGTCAAAAGACCTGGGTTCTATTCCCTTCCCTGTTTTATTCCTCTGTTGTGCTCTGAGAAAAAAGGGTGAACTTAATTAAATGTGGTACTTTGAATAAAGTCAAGATGAGCCTAGAAGACTCCTTACTCAACTGTGGATGAGCCTAAAAGAGTTCTGCCATTTTTGATGGGATGGTACATATGTTCCCCTGGTGTTTGCTCTGTAAATCCAGCACTCACATTTTACCTAGCTCTTTCTTCCTTTTGTGAATACAATTCTCAGGATGAATAGCACTAAATCAGGTGTTTATGCCTTACTTCTTAGAGGAGGAAAAAATAGGATTGAAATTTTGCCCTTGGCCTTTTTAATATTTAAAATATTTGAATCTAGAGCAATTCTTTACTTAGCAAGTTCATCTAAAAGCAACAGGTTACATTAGAAGCACTTTCCTTGCCCCACAATTCTCTCAGAGGGTTTCTGCTTACTAGAGTTAAACATTGTAGTTATTATACCCTAGAAAACAAATCAGGTTGATAGAAAAAGAAAGGAAGGAAGGAAGAGAAAAAAAAGAAAAAAGAAAAGAGGAGAGAGAGAGAGAGACAGAGAGAGAGAGAAAGAGAGAGAGAGAGAGAAAGAGAGAGAGAGAGAGAGAGAGAGAGAGAGAGAGAGAGAGAGAGAGAGAGAGAGAGAGAGAGAGAGAGAGGGAGAGAGAGAGGAGGAGGGAGGGAGGGAGGGACACAGAGGGAAGGAAGGAGGGAGGGACACAGAGGGAGGGAGGGAGGGAAGGAAGGATGGAGGGAGGAAAACTAGGTTGGGTTTTAGCTTCCCGTATATGATGGTTGTGTACCTCTGGGCAATTCTTAGTGCATAGGAAACTTTTAAAGTCTTAATTTAAAGGGAGTTTCCTTCATGGATGAAATCTCAGAGACAGACCCCAAATAAGTCCTGTTCCCCTTAATTAGGTGTTTAAGATAAGCTGGTGGACTGCTGACCGAACATGAGATATGGGCAGGTACAATCCCTATCAAACATCCCCATCAGCCCAGGCCTGGAGAGATCACAAAGGTGCTTTCCTATAGGTGTGACTTGTTCAAACTACATTTCTTAGAAGCTGGGAAGAATTTTGAAATGAGAGTCAGATGAGGGCTCCAATCTGATCTGCATTTTGGAAGCATACAAAATCAAGTCATGACTATTTACCTGGTTTTTAAACTCTTTTGACATACCAGAGGCAAGTGCAGCACTCCCAGTGGCAAGGTCAGGTCCATATTTTGATGTACTTTCTCATCCCATTTTACCTACTGGAGAGCTCCTTTAGAGTTTGTTTTGGACAAGGGGACTTAAAAGATCCTAAGAAACATAGACTCTGCCCTAAAGAAACAGCACTTTGCCAGAAGAACATCTTTCTGTAGAGACTGTCAACCTCATCATATAGGCAGCTGCAGAGATAGAATTCTGGGCTTAGAAGAGGGAAGACATGGGTTAAAATGTGACCTTGGACACTTGTGTGGCCATGGGGAAGTCACTTAAACCATATCTTCCTCAGTTGCCTCACCTGTTAAAAAAGGGGCAATAATGGTAACTACCTACAGAGTTGTTATAAGAACCAAACCTTCAGAGGAAGAACTGTTGGAGTTGGATGGATGCAGATGAAAGCATACTCTCTTTCACATCAGTGGTTTATGGTTTTATTTTGAGGTTTTGATGTTCTATGAGTGTGCCCTTACAACAGTGACCAATATGGAAGTGTGTTTTACACGATAATAAAAATTTAAATATATATATATATTTTTTAAACCTTAACCTTCCATTTTGGAATCAATACTGTGTATTGGTTCCAAGGCAGAAGAGTGGTAAGGGCTAGGCAAAGGGGGTTAAATGACTTGTCCAGGGTCACACAGATAAGAAGTGTCTAAAGCCAGGACCTCCAGTCTCTAGGCCTGGCTCTCCATCCACTGAGCTACCCAGCTGCCCCCATAAAAATATTTTTAAAGAATCAGATGAGATAATATTTGTAAAGTGCTTAGCAAAATGTTTGACATATAGTCAAGACTATACAAATATTATGATTATTAATCATAGAGTATTTGAGATTTTAAAGGTCATCTAGCTCAACCACTTCATTTGACAGACGAGGGAATCTGTGCTTCAAGAGGCTAAGACACTTAGCCCAGTGTCACTTCGTGGCAGAGATAGACCATGGCTTTGCCTCTCTCAAGTCTCAGACTAGGACTATTTTCACTTTCCCTCCTTGAGGGCAGGGATTGATGATGTGGGGATTCTTAGGGGGTGGTATATTTTGTTATTTTTTTTTTACTTTTGTCTTTCTTTGTAATCCAAGTTCTCTGCACAATGCCTGTCACATAGTAGATGCCTAATAAATGTTAGCTAACTGAAAAGGAATTTTTTTTTCATCGAAGCAAAAAGAAAAAGTTTGAACTGCATTGTTGAAAATGCATGAGTGCCCAGGAAGACCCATCTTGGTAGAATGATTTTGCATTTTGTTCCCTTCATGCATATTTCGTCTGTCCCAACAGGCCCCCAGTAGAAGACAGTCAGACCCTTTTGACCCCAGTGGTGAGTTGTGGGCCTCCTGGAGCCTTGTTGACTCGACCTGTTATTCTTACCATGCATCACTGTGCAGAGCCTGAGACGGAGGACTGGAAGATCCAGCTGAAGACTCAGACTCCTCAGGGACACTGGGAGGTGAGTTTTGATGGATCCCTGAGAGCCCCTCCATGGCACCCGAAAAACAAAGTCTCCAGAGAGTATGAGGCAGCGGGGTGGGGGTGGGGGGGAGCTATTCATTTCATTCTTAATGCCAAAAAGGGAAAGGTTTACTTGAAAGAAAAAATTTTCTTCTGAAATGATGTGTTACTTACGCCTCAGTGCAGTCTGAATGAATAGTTTTGCATCACTGGCTTATTGGTTCCATCTTTTTTGACATTAGGCCTGGGGGCTTGTGTGGCAAATTGCCATCTTGGCATCTTTCAGTAAGAGAGATGGTGAGTTGGGCCGTTGCCTAGTGGTCTCACATAGTTGTCATTTCTCAGTCTTCTTTTTGGGTAATGCAACTCTGAGTCACAGCCAAGAGATAGTGGGGATCTGAGACGCATTCCCTTTGGCCCAAAGGGCACACAATACAAAGTTACCCTTGTATTACTTATGATACATTTATACATGAATTAAAGAAATTACAAGGAGAAAAATAATATTAGAGTTTGACACTCCTGTTCTGGGGAAGACTGGATGTCTGCTGAATATTACAGACAAATCCCCTCTTCATTCTTGGAAGCTCAAACGCTCTAAACCCACAGCACAAAAACACAGCTTTTTGTTTGTTTTGTTGTTGTTGGTTGTTTTTTTGACAAAGATTATTAAACACTTCAAAAGTATCAACCCTGAAATCCATTTTCAAAATAGAAGGATCTCTTATGGCATCACATTAGGAAAGAAAAATTGAAAACAGAAATGAAAGATTTCCTCCTTTATCCTCAGAATCATGGAGAATTCCTGGGATCCAGATTTTCTTGAGTGATTTTTATCATAGTAAATTTCCCTAAAAAGTTAGGGAAGAAAGGAAAGAAGCATTTACTAAGTACCTGCTAGATGCTAGACTCTATATTAAATGCTTTTTAAGCATCTCATATAATCTGCACTTGATTTGTATCAGAAATGTTGAAAATTAACATTTCCATAGTGGTTTTAATAGCACAGAGAATAAGGACTGGATTTCATTGGTATAGGTGAAGAAATTCCCTCTACCTATATAGGGAAGCACCTTAGACAATTTATATTCCTGAAGAGTTTGTCCTGAGCACAGAGGTGACTTTCCTTGTCCAGGGTCACAGGGCCAGTACATGACAGAGGCAGGGCTTGAATTCAGGTCTTCTTGGTTTCAAATGTGACTCTGTTCTCTAAGTCAGAGGTATCAAACACATCTGGACAACAAACATGAATCAGATTAAACTGTGTTTGGAAAATATTTTACAAGATACATAAAAATATAATAGAATATAGACAATGATAATATGTGATTTTCAAAGTCAACATCTGACCCATAGGGATATATATATATATATAATATATATATATATATATGTATGTGTGTGTGTGTGTGTGTGTATGTGTGTGTATGTGTATGTATCGAGAGAGAGAGAGAGACAGAGAGACAGAGAGAGAGAGAGAGAGAGAGAGAGACAGAGACAGAGAGACAGAGAGACAGAGAGACAGAGACAGAGACAGAGAGAGTGTTTGTTTAGTAGCCCTTGTTTCTATTAGTATTTGACATCCCGGCTCTGAAACAGACTGGGTGTCTGCTGAGTATTTCAGGCAAATCACCTCTTCTTTCTTCGAAGTTCAACCTCTCTAAAACCCACAGAACAAGAACACATCTTTTTGTTTGGTTTGTTGCATTTTTGACTTAACAACACACTGCTGATCCATACTGAGTTTGCAGTCAGCTGGAAACCCCAGATGTTTTTCAGATAAATTGTTGCCTTCCCATCCAATACTTCCAAAATTGATTTTTTATATCCCAGAGCAAGATTTAACATTTATCTATATTGAATTTCATCTTATTAGATGCAGTCTAGTGGTCTAACCTGTTAAGATGTTTTTAGATGCTATATTTCTTATCTAGCATTTTAATTATCCCTTGCAGCATTTTGCCATATTTAAATCAGAATGTATAAGCCACCTATGCTTTATTCAAGTCATTACTAAAAACTAAAAACCAAACAAACAAAAACAGCAACAAAAAATACAGGACCCATGGAACACATATGATGTGAATATATGTCTCAGATGTCCTGGACATTTTTCCAGTAGCCTCCTCTCAAGTTGACCTTGAACCATTAACAGCTCTTCTTTGAGTTCTCCCATTCAACTAGCTCTAAATGCATCTAACAGTATTATTGTCTAGTCTGAATTGCTCTTTTTTCTGCAAGAATAGTGTGAGATCTATTATCAAACACTTGACAAAGTCCAAGATAAACCATATCCATCACCTACTGAAAAAGGGAAGGTTAGTCAATTCTAACTTATTTTTCATTTTCCAGATTTTCATGAATCATTATCTTCTTAATGATCTCTTCTCCAATTTTACAAAGAATTGAAGTCAAGCACTCTGGCCTACTGTCTGTGAAATATTACCCCCATTTTTTTTCTTTTGAAAATCAAGAAAATATTTGAACTCTCCCAGTATCTTTTCTGTTGTCCTTAAGCTTTTAAATATTAGTAAGGGAGGTTCAATAATCACATTCCCCAATTCTTTTAAAAATACTATGTATCTGTGTGTGTCTAATTGTTTCATGACTTCCCTGCACAGTGGACTCTTGAAAAAAATTCCTCTTTTCTTTTTCCTCTCCATCAGAATTATTTCCCTTTTTATCTTCAGAATTTGATTCTTAAGACTTTCCATTCCCTCTAAGTGTGACCTCTCCTATAGAGTTTCAGTCCATGGTACCTTATCCATCCATCCTTGTAACTCCTTGTAATTTTGCTGCCTGTAACACTTCCCTTGTCTCTCACAAACTGTAGGAGGATGTAATAGGTTTACCTTAAAGGTTCCTATCATATTCCCTATTAAGAATCAAATATAGGACAGAATTTCCCCCTTTTGATTCTTCCACCCCTTGAAGGTTGAAATTATCATTAAAATATGTCAAGATATTAATTAGCTGCTCCGCTCTCCACAGTGAGAAAATGCTCCATCAGATATCTGGATAATTGAAGACCCCCCCCCCATTACTGTATAACATGTCTGGACCAGATATGTTTTGTTCCCAGAACTCCTCTCGGGGTTGTAGTGAACTACAAGATCAAATAATAGTCATCAGTGAAATGTGGCAGAAAGATAATGCCATGTGACCTCTAGTTGCCTTAAACAGAGCATACATAGCTTCTAAACATTGGGAGGTGTTAGTCCCACTGGACACTGCCCTTTTTATGCCTTCTCTATAGAACTGTGTTCAGTTCTGAGAGTCAAGATTAGAAAAGATGATGATAAAGAGGGAAGAGGGAAACAAGAATGATGAGGGAACTTGTGTTATATGAGGAGTTGTTGAAAATATTTGTCCCAAGGCTGTCCTCCAGCCGTCTTAAATTTTTGCTCTATAGTCTTTCTCTTGGTAATTTCAACAGGTCTCTTGAACTTAATTACCATCACTTACTTCTCTTTCTTTAGTTCTAGATTCTCTCTTGGGCTCCAATTGTGTCCAGTTACCAATTGGACATTACAAATCACGAGTCCTATAGACATCTCAAACTCAGCATGTCCACAAGAGTACTCATCTTTTACCCAAATCACAAGCCTATTCTGAATTTCTTTTTTTCTATTTAGTGCACTACTGTCATTCAAGATACCCAGTACCACAACGTTATTCTCACTCTTGACCTCTCATTCTCCCTGACCTCAAATATAAAATCAGTTAGCAAATTTTATAATTTCTGTCACCAAAATGTCTCTTGCATCCATTCCTTTCTCTTTGCTCCCATGCCCATTGCCCTACTTCCACCCCTAACAATCTTTCTCCTGGTCTGTTGCAGTCACCTCATAATTTGTCTTCTGGCCTTAAGATTCAGTCACCTCTAGTCTGTTCTCCACACAGCTGCTAAAGTGATTTTTCTAAAGCACATGTCATTCCACTCCTCAATAAAATCCAATTGTTCCCACTTGTATTTAGGATCAAATATAAACTCTTCTGTTCAGCTTCTAAAGCTTTTTACTACCTGACCCCAACATACTTTTCCAGCCTTGTTATACATTAGTCTCCTTCCTGCAATCTACAATCCCACCAATATATACAAAACAGACTTTACTCACCAGTCTTTCAAATATCTGAAGGCAATTATCACACTGTACCCTGCACACTTTTCTCCCTCTTTTCAATCTGTATTTATTTCAACCAATTGCCCAATGGCATGGGTTTGAGTCCCCTAACTGGTGGTTGCCATCCCATGGAAATAGTGTCAGAATTCTTCTAAAAATATGGTGCCTAGATGTAGACTCAAGACTCTAAAAATGAAAAATATTATTCTATGGATGGCATTAGAAAATCTGAGGACAATAGAATTATGGAACCCCTTATTCTAGATGTTATACCTTCATTCATGAAGATTCATTAAGATTCATTCATTAAGATCTGATTAGCATTCATGACCATCATCGATCATTCAACAAGTCGTTATTATTATGTATTGGGCACTAAGCTGGGCACTGGGGATATACAGGTAAGCAGTTGTTTGTCCTCCAAAAACATTCTGAAAGGAAGGGCTAGGGGTAACTAGGTGGCTCAGTGGATTGAGAGCCAGGCCTAGAAACTGGGTTCAAATCTGGTCTGAAACAATTCCTAATTCTGGGCAAGTCCCTTAACTATCATAGCCTTCTGCCTTGAAACAAATACACAGTATTGATTCTAAGAAGGAAAGTTAAAAGAAAGGAGAAGGAGCATATATAATGACAAAATACAATGGTGACAAAATAAATCTGAGGAAACTTGGTTGGGAGAGGAGGAAGGATATTAACAGCTAAGAGGAATCAAGAAAAGTCTTGTGTAGAAGGTGGCACTTGAGCTAACTTTGGAAAGAAGTAATGTATTCTTAAGTGGAGGTGAGGACGGATTGCATTCCAGATGCAGAGTGTAGCCAGTGCAAAGGCCCAGGAGATAGATGAAAGATGGAATGAATGAAGAAAAGCAAGTTGGTGGTTTTGGCTAGATGGCTCCTGAGGTCTTTTCTGCCTCTAGTTTTGTGATGCTGTGATTGGGTATAACTGAGACTTGGTTAAAGGAAGTGTAGCTTTTGAGTGTTTGAATGAGAATGATGAGGATGCTTGAATGTTCCAAAATTGATTCAGCCTCTTCATTTCTGCTGAAGTCCTATCCTCTCCGTTCTAACTATAGAACTATCCTCCATATTCTGATTCTTGCGTGTTTGTGTATTTTTTATTTTTTTGAAGTTTGTATACTTATACTGAGGGGATAGAAAACCTCTCTGATTAAAGAAATTTCCCCTAGTTAAAAAAAAAAAGACTAAAGTCCTGTTCACCCAGGCCAAGAATCCAACATGCCCAAGTGATCTTTCTGCTTCAGTTTCTTCTTCCAGGACTGAGCAAATAGACTCAGCAAAAGAGATGGGATGAGAAGCAAAAGAAAAAGTGGCTAAAATCATCATGCTTTCCTTCCTGCCAACTTTTTCCTAGGTGACCTTTGACTTTACGTGAAATGCATATCTCCTCTATTAGCACCCTGAGCGCAGATTCTTGAAATGATATCATTCCCTCCTAAATATTCTTTTGGCTAGGAAGAGACAGGAAGAATAGGAAACTCGTTCTCACTCATCCTTCTTCTTTCCCTGATTACTTCGAATGCAGACATGATTTAAAGAGTGTGGTCACCAGTTCCCCTTACTCTTGTTTCTGCTTCTTAATATTTCTGCTTAGATTAAATATGTGCCTTTTCTGTATGAACCAGGCATTGCTATTTTTTTTTAAATAGTGTCTCCATTCAGTTCAGTAGTTATTAAGTATTCCTTCTGTTCAAGATACTATGTTAGATTCTGGAGCTACAAAGGTAACTAAAATGTTCCCTATCTCAGGGCATTGCTTTCTACTCAGGGAATATAACATGTACACAGATAGATAATTGCAAGGGAATTTTAGGGATGAGACCTGGCCTGTCAACTATCCTGACACCTGAAAGGATATAGGAGGGGCCAGTAAGGTGGCCCAGTGGATTGAGAGCCAGGTGTAGAGACAGAAAGGTCTTGGGTTCAAATGTGGCCTCAGACACGTCTTAGCCATGTAGCTCTGGGGAAGTCACTTAACCCCCAATGCCTAGCCCTTTCTGCTCCTCTGCCATAGAACCAATACACAGTATTGATTCTAAGATGAAAAGTAAGTGGGTTTGTTTTTTAAAGAAAGGAGATAGAAGTCTCAAAGGCAGAAATGTGAGGCAGGAATGAAGTTCAGCCATGAAATCCAAGTGTAAGTATACTCACATTTGAGATGTCACTTGTCTGGAATTTGTCTTCTTCATCGTTCTAAGAAAAGTAGTTGCTGAATGTTCAGAAGATAGCAGGTGTTGAGTATTCTGAGACAGCAGTGGCTAATTTGCATACAGCAGGGCATTTGCTCATTTTTTATATAATTGGTTTCTAAGAAGGTTTGGAGAACATATACTTTGCTTTCTAATGCATTTGTTGCTGAGAAGAATAGAAAAGAAAATAGAAGAGAAAATAAAAGATATTCCTCTGCACTGTACCAATTTTTGCTTAGAGATGAGAAGGAAGAAAATTCTTGTTAAAAGAGTAGAGTTGTTTGTTTGTTTTTTACCAATATTAAGAAAAAGGTTGCTGTCTTTTCCTGTAAGAGCATAGCACTTCAGCCGAAGGCATCACCTAAGCCTAAAACCAGAAATGATGGATACTTTAGCTGCTGTTGAGGAACAAGCCTAGAGAAGCAGCAGAACGAGCACAGAAATGAAGCATCCGAGAAGCAGTTCAGCACTTTGGCTTATCCAAAGTGATGCTCTGCCTGGTGAAGTGTCAGTCACGCAGGGTAGATAAGCTCAGCTTAGCAAAGGAAACATTTCTTCACATAGAAGCCATGCTTACCAAGGGACATTTTGCTAACAGTTCCCAAGACAGAAAAGGATAACAAAGTTTGTGAATTGTGACTTTCTCTGAATAAATATATTTGTTATTTGTGTGATTTACTACCCTGGGACATTTACTTTGTGTTCCCATTCTCCCCTTGGACATTATGTACAATAGTGGGATTGTGGGTCCAGGTTTGTAGATGGAATGTTCTATAAATAGTATATACCTGCTTTCTATTTTTGGCAAGTATTTTGGTTAATGTCAATTGTGTATATGGTGGCTGATTTATTAATGGAAAATATATCAATTGGAAATGATAAACTATGGTGTTAGCAGATAGGAGTTATAGAATATTAATTCTACAGCCACATTCCAGCTGGGAGAACCCCAACAGACTAGATGGAGGCATGTTGAAAGAAAATGAGTCAGACAGAAAGGATAGGTGTAACCTGAATGAGAAAGACGGTAGAGGAGGTAAAAAGTATACATTACACACACACACACACACACACACACACACACATACACACACACACACACACACACACACATTCCACTTCATTGGCTGACTCACACGAATCAGAGGTTGAAAACAAAGGAAAAAAACATAGTCCAGTTTGCTTGTACTATAGAACAAAACTAAAGAATAAAGATGTACAATAGACTGAAATCATATAACTATTGTAGGGAAAAAGAAAAAAGAAAAATAAATTATTCTTTTTATTACTTTCATAATATACCATGATCTATGATACCTACTAAAAATCTTCAAATCCTTTTTGGAAATGTATGTGATGTAAATTATAAATATCAAAGTGAAGCAATAAATAAATAAATAAACAAACTCTTCTCTCTTTTGGAACAGTTTCCCAACAGATGGTTCTATTGCCATCAACGTATAACCCTTGCCAAAAGCCGCACAAATGTTCATGGCCCAACTAGCAGATAGCCACCTGAGGTGGCTGTTTCTTCTGTTTCTTTCGTCATGGAGACTAAACTTGTTCACTAAAAAAGAAAAAAAAATAATGGATCCCAGTCCTTGGCCTTCAAGCCTTATACAGATCATCTGCTATTCAGCTTAAGGCAGCTGAGATTAAACCTGAATTTGCAGAGCCTGGTTCTGCTCCCAGCTGCTTTTACAATACATCTCCCCCATTTATTTCCATTTTTCTCCAGGTAATTTGAAAGACCTCATACCACGTGCAGAGTCTGAAGTGTCAGATGGGGAATTAATTGAGAGACTTTATCCCTCTGAGCATATGGAGGGTGGTTTAAAAGCATTCAGTTTTGACATATACTATTTCCCCTACTGTCCTGTTGGCAGGATTATTTGGGAAGGGCATTATGGAGTTGTGGAGGCTCTATGTGTGAGTGTGTGTGTGTGTGTGTGTGTGTGTGTGTGTGTGTGTGTGTGTGTATTTCTGTCTGTCTGTCTGCCTGCCTATGGAAAAGGTTGGAAAAAAAGGAAATATTGGACAATATCTGTTACCTTTCAAAATCTTAGTTCTTTTAGAAATATAGTCAAGTAACAACAATGCCATATACCCATGTTGATGAAGGTTGAGCCAGAGGAGGATACTCCCTTCCCCTCTTCATGCACCTGAGGACTTTTCTCACTTTACCTGCCCTTCTGCCCAGCAGCCTAAGGGGAGCGCTTCCTCATTCCCTTGTCTGGTGTAAGGCGGAAGACTCACATGTAGCATGAGGGTTGCAGTTTGGACACTCTTTTCTGGAAAATATTCACTGTCACTGCCATATACTAATAGTACTTCTCATGAAGAAATGAGAAACTTTAAAAATTACTCAGGATCTGGAAGACTGACTTTTAAAAATCAATCATGGGAGAGATAATTATTTATTATTTTATCTGATTTTAGTTAATTTTATAGATACACAAACATATATCTATATCTACACAAATATACATACATAATATTTATGTGTTTATGTGCCATTTGAACTCTTTTGATTGATTGGTGGGGAAGTGAAAATTCCCCTAATCCACTATATTTACTTGGTCTCAGATCATACTTTGTACTTCATCCAACCAACTAACAGGAAAACTGGACCCATTTAGCTCAAGTACTTTGTAATCTTTCTGCTAGCAACTCCCCAACACATGCTAACAATCTGTTTCTTGGACACTACTCATCTATATATCTTTTCTACCCTAAGATCCTTGAGGGTCAGGATGTTCTCGCTTTATACTTGTATTTCAAGCACAAAGAGATCAGTTCTAATTATCCAGAGGATATTACAACTTTCCTCTGATTCCCATAGCCAAAAGAAAACTAAAATACAGGTTTCCTACCTGGTTTGGTCATTGCTATACCATGAGCTTGCAGTATTCTCTTCAACTGTGTGTACTTTCTTTCTCTCTCAGGATGTCGTAGTGGTTGGAGAAGAAAATTTCACCACCCCGTGCTACATTCAGCTGGACCTAGAGGCTTGCCATATCCTCACAGAGACACTAAGCACATATGCCTTAGTTGGGCAATCTACCACCAAAGCAGCAGCAAAGCGCCTAAAACTCGCCATCTTTGGGCCACTGTCTTGCTCATCTCTGGAATACAGCATCCGAGTCTACTGTCTAGATGACACACAAGATGCACTTAAGGTAAGTAACTAATGAACTCCATAGTCATTTTTAGTTCTTTCATTTTTTCCCCAATCCATCCTACTCTTTAATTCAACAATATTTGTTAAACATGAGATGTTGGATATTGGGGATACCAAGAAAACTATTGCAAAATATAAAGCTAAAATAAGTTTATATAAGTTATTGCTATTTAGTAGAAAAAATAATTATTAAAAATGGGTAAGTACTCTCATGAGTAAGCACACTCATGAGAAGGTAAGCTCCATGCAAATTTAATTTGTGCCATAGTAACCCCACCACCAATCTAGTGCCAAGTCTGGCACAACGGCGGCACTTAAGGAGTGCTATAAGGAGAAGCACTATGAGAAACCTGAAGAGGGACAATTAAATTTGGACTTGGTGTTGGAGTGAATCTGGGAAGATTTCCTTTAGGAATAAGCATTTGACTTGTACCACGTGGTGATCAGTGACTTCCAAATTGTCCATTTCAACAACTTTTTCTTTGTTCTATTCCTTTGTAAACTTTTTGAAACATTTGGCCCACTGGACCTGTGCTTCCTGAATACCCCCTCTGCCCCTGGTTTCCATGGAATCATGCCCCTCCCTCCCCTTAGTTCAGCCTTTATCTGGCTGAACATTCTTTGCTAGTTCAGTGTTTTCCTTCTGACCCTTATGTGAGGGTGTCAATTCAGTTAAATAAAAAAAAAAATACCATTCTCACTCATCTTTATTTTCCCTCTCAGTTGGTGATATTATTTCTTCCCATGAATTCAGCCATTTTTTTCTTCATGTAAATGACTCCTAGAACTCTATTTCCTGCTCTGGTCTCTTCTCTGAAGTCCTCCAGTCCCACATGTCAGGGGTATTGGACAACTCCTGCAAATTTGCAAACTCAGTGCATAGAAAACTGAAGTTGTCATCTTTTTCTTTGAACCTGACCCTTCTTCCAACCCCCTTATTTCCATTCATTATAAGTATAACTGGTATTTATGTGAAGTTTTCAGAATGCTTTACCTTCATAACTCACTCTTTCATAATGACGATCTATATAAGAGAAGGCTGATGACATACCTAGATGATCACTTGCTTTTTATGTCCTAGAGGACTCTTTGACTCTTCCCTCACCCAGCACCTTTTACCTCCAATGTAACCAATTACTGTATCTTATTGACGTTATCTAGAGGATAGCCTTGTTGTTCTCTCATTCTCCTCCTTGATTATTCACATTACTACCACTCTAATTCAGATACTCAAACCCTTTCACTTAGATAATGATAATAACATCTTCAATGATCAGCCTTCCAGCCTCCTTTCTTCAAGTGTTTCCCCTCTCCAGCACATTTTCCTCATGGTTGCCAGTTTACGATCACCCAAAGGGTCTGACCATGACATTCTACTGCTCAAAAATCTTCAGTAAGTCCCTATTACTTCTAAGATAAATACAAGTTCCTTAGCCTAACCTTTAAGATCCTCTGTAATCTCGTGAACCACATTTTCACATTGTTCTCATTCATGGAATTTATATTCCTGTCCAATTATAGAAGCTATTCCTCAAGTTCAATATGCTTCTGAGTTTGTGCCTAGGCATGAGGGATGATCTGCACAAACTCAGAAGCATATTGAACTTGATTTTCTATGTTAAATGAAAGCATTCACTGGCTTTCAAGAAAGAAGGGACCATCTAGTTCAACTGCCTCATATAGAGGCTTCTCTGTAAATTAAAAAAAAATAGAGGTTCAAAAAGCTTGCCTTACTTGTCTAAAATCTACTTTATAGTAAGTGGCAAAACCTGGATTCAAACATAGGGCGTTGATTCTAACTCTATTGCTCTTTCTAGTACAGTGCTGCCTCTCTCTGAAATTTTCCTGGAGTGCTCTTTGCCTGGACATTTTCTTTGATCCTTTCCTTCACTTGTCCATCCAGCAAGCATATATTAAGTACCTACTTACTTATTATGCTTGGTACTAGGAACACAAGACAATGAAATATCCTTTTCCTTAAGATCATATGTTCTCTTGGGGGAGAGAGTGTTGGAATACAAAATATATAGAGATAAGGAAATTCAAAATTTGTACAAAATTCCATCAAGAGGGAGAGAATAAAAACAACTATACAGATCTGGTTAGACCTAGTATGGGAGGTAACACAGGAGCTGATCCTTGGAGGAAGTTAAAGATTTTATAAAGTGAAAGAGGGGCAAAAATGCATTCAAAACACAAGGCACAGAGAGCATCTAGGTGGCTCAGTAGATTGAAAGCCAGGTCTAGAGACAGGAAGTCCTGAGTTCAAATCTGGATTCAGCCACTTCCTGGGTATGGCAAGTCACTTCCTTGGCAAGTCATTTAACCACCATTGACAACCTTTACTACTTTTCCACCTTGAAATTGATTCTAAGACAGGAAGTAAAAGTTTTTATTTAAAAAAAAAAAAACCACAGGGCACAATTAAAGGTGGACAGATGAGAGATGGAATATCATGTGCACAGAAATAGGCCAATTTGGCTGGAATGTTAAATCTAACGGAACCAGTGCTATCAGTCTAGATAGATAGGCTGGATCCAGAATGTGAAGGTATTTAAATGCCCAGAGACATGAGTATTGAATACTGAAGATAATAGTCAGATGCCAAAGTTTCTTAAGTAGAGGGAATGACATGGCCACACTACCACATTAGAAATATTCATTTAGTAGCATTATGATGGAGGGATTGGTGAGGGGAGAGACTAGAGGCAGAAAAATATTATTATTTATATAATATAATAAAACAGAGATTATTATAAAAATCTAAACAAGGAGTTATCTAGATCAAACCTGAACTAAGTTGGTTTTAGTCTTAAGTAGAAAGAAGGGGATGCCTATGGGAGGTGTCATGGAAGTAAAATTGATAAACTTTGTCAATAGATTAGATATAAAGGCATCCAGGTGGCATAGTGGTTAAACTGTTGGACTTGGAGTCAGGTAGACCTTCGTTCAAATCCTGTCTCAAATACTTCCTAGCTAGATGACCTTGGGCAGGTCACTTAACCTGTCTATGTCTCAGTTTCTTTATCCATAAGAAAACAACAGTAATAATAACACCTACTTCCCAGGGTTGTTTAAAGAATTGAATATGTTCATGAATTAATAAATGTGAACCACTTGTAAACTTTAAGGCACACTATAGAAAGTTGTGAGTGACAGCAAAAACCTCTAGGATAACACCAAGACTAGGAATGTGGATAACTGGAAGGCTAGTAGTGCCCTTAATAGAAGTAAAGAAATTAGTTGGAAAGGAGGAGTTTTTGAGTCCAAAGGGATGATGTATTCTATTTTGGACATGTCCAACAAGTAAGATGGGACTGAAGCTCAGAAGAGAGGCTATGTTGGATATTTGTACACAAATATGATAAATACACAAGGCTACGTACGCTAACACAGTAAGCTGTTATATTTGTACACTTCCACATTTTTCTAAGTTGTAGGCTTCTGGAAGGGACAGACTAGAACTCCTTTTTTCACTTTTTTATCTTCATTCACTAGCATAACATGCTGAATAACATTATTCGCTATATTATATCACTAGTCTGGATCTATTACTTCATCTGTGTAAGGAATTCTCATATAAATGCATATGGACTCTTGTTCTTCACCATATAGAAGGTTGCCTTAGAAACTCAAAAGTTAAGTGATTTGTACAGGTCAAAAAGCCAGTGGGTGGCAGAGGGGGAACTTAAATCCATGATTCTGTGACAGAATCATGCTGTGTAATATGAAGATATTATATATAGTAGGTGACTAATAAATGTTCATTGATATTAATATTTAATTAAATATAAGTAAAATTTAATTATATTAAACTAAAAATAAAATAAGAAGAGAGTAGATGGGGAGGGCATTCCTAACATGAGAACGTGGAAGGTGGTATGAGTTCAGACATGAAGACGATAATTGGTTGTAGTACACAATGATGAGTAGTAGCAAATGAGACTGACTGAAGGATAGATCAGGCCCAGCTAATGGGCAGGGAACAGAACTTTGGACTTATTACTGTGCCTATAGAAATGTGAATTTGTAGCCATTTTGAATGCTGTCTAAAAATTAAATGTTTCAGAGAACAAATACAATCAATATCCACATGAAAATATAAATCGCTAATAACAATAGCTATGCACGTAAAATGAAGTTTCCCTTTATCCCCATTAAATTGGCAAATACAAAAAAATGAGAGAAATGGCAAATGTTAGAGTGTTTGTTCCTAAGGCAGGGCAGGGTCTCTAAACTCCTGCTGTTGGAACTGTGGGTTGTTTCAATCATTCTGGATATTAATTTGGAAATATATGACAAAAGTAACTAAACTATTTATACCCTTTGACCCAGCATTACCACTACTGAGTTCCCTCAAGGATGTAAATGATGGAAAATGAGGTCCCATGCACACCAAAATATTCATAGCAGATTTTGTTTGTAGCGGTAAAAAACTTGAAATAAAAGGAGTTCAGTTGGGGAGTGTTAGGAAAAAATTCACTGTAACTGCAATGGAACATAAAAAGGAAATTAGAGAAATGTGGGGAAATGTATATCACTAATGCACAGTGAAGAAAGCAGGACCAATGGAAAAGAATCCACAATGGCTATAGTAATATAGATAAAAACAACATCACGGCAATTTAATCAATGCACTTTGATTAGAATTCAGGTTACATTTGATATCCAATTTTGGTTTCAGAGGACTGATGTTGGAAAACACTTCCCTCTGAGTAGTCAGGTAAAGGACTATGGATGCAAATTGTTGCCTATGTTGCGAGCAACATTATTGTTGTGTCAGTTTCTTTAACTCTGTTGCTTTTCTTCTAAGTGAAGAGGGGAAGGGGAAGTGATGGTGTTATAACAAAAATTAATAATATATGTATTTTAAATTAGGTGGATCCTTTCATGGACAGGGTGATCAGAGAGCATGTATTTGGATAAACTATTGTCTTTATGCCTAATTCTCTCAATGGGTTTTATTTATGTTCCTTAAATTTCATGAAAAATGTAGAAGATAGTGGAAGAAATTGACCTCACATGCTGATGGTAGTGAATTTTCTTCCATGTTTATCTCATGTTTCTTTCCTTTAACTGAGATTGCCATCTTTCATCTTTGTGCGCTCTCTCTCTCTCTTTCTCTCTCTCATATTGTGTGTGTTATTCTTGTGTGCTTCTTATTTTAATTTGCTTTTTCATGTTATTTATAGGGGTTATGGAAAAAGGGGGGAAAGTATCTGACAACAAGCTGTTATTTTGCAGAATAAATAAAACTGGCATGATTGTTCATTCAAAATACGAGGTTAATTGTTTCTCTAGCATATTGGTTACTTACCATATTTACCTATCATATAACAAGAATCTTGGTATTTTTGCATTATTGTGGCCATAAGGTACAAGGAAGTCTCATTTGTTATTCATGTATTTTTAATGCTAAGTGCCAGCTCCCCAGAGGCAGAGAATCTATAAATGTCTTTTTGTAAACCGTTGATCATGATAGAAACAGCTTGGGTTGTTTTCACTGCTTCCTCTTATTTTTCTTTATTAAACCTGTTCATCTGCCTTTCTCAGTGCTAGCAATTTGCATTTATCTTCCACAAATTAAAATAAAATAATCAAAATTAGATTTTAAAATATATACTGCATAGACCTGGTGCCCTTTTATTGAACTATCTTATGTGCACATTTAACATGTATGGCATGCATCTAAAATATGAGACATACTCCATATCAATTTTGCAATGAAGGTATTCTGCATTATTAAAAGATTCACTCTAAGGGTCCCCAGCTCCTATAAAGATCCATCCTATTTTCCAGGCAGAGTTCAAAGGCATAACTGATGAGCTGCACTGCCAATTTTTTAGGACTGTCATTTGTGCTAAGAATATAAAAGAAGGAACTGCTATACTTTGTACAAAATCTGCCCCTACAACCTGTGGGCATATATTCTTCCCTGTACATTGACTTTCTCTGGTGCCAGGAAATATCATTTTCTTTATGTGCTCAAATGCTGCTCAGCAGAACATCTCCTAGGATGTTAAAGTTTATTACATCTGTATTTGGAGTATTGGGAATGCTTTATGCATTTAGCTAGAAATTCAAAGAAGCATTGGACTAGGAAAGAGGCCGAACACTAAGTGCATGCTTACTCTAAGGGTCATATTCATACACTTGTTGAAAGCTTATAAAAGAAGAATTATTTTTTAAGTTTATTTAATTAATTAACTTAGAATAGTTTCCCATGGTTACATGAATCATGTTCTTTCCCTCCCCTCCTCCTGTAGCCAATGAGCAAAAGAATTATATTTTTCCTAGATCTGTGGGTATTAGGGATCATTATTATCATTTTTCATAAAATTATCATTTGGTCTAAAAGAGAATTTAAAAGAGGGAAATGAATGGCTTGAGCATCAGTTAGCCTTGAATTACAATGACATCTTCCCTTCTCTCCCTTCTTCCCTGTTTGGATCCAGAAAGGTTTTATGATATTTTCTGTTAGTCACTTTAGATGATAGAGCCAAAAGAAAAAAATAGTCACTTGGAACTTCAAAGCTTCCTTCCGCAATTTGGGGAGTACTGCTGTTGAATGAGAATGCCCACTGTGCCTGCAGAAGTAAAAGGCATGGCTGATGGCAGATAACTGCCTTCATTTTAACACCTTTTGTTGTGTGTGTGTGTGTGTGTGTGTGTGTGTGTGTGTGTGTGTGTGTGTGTGTTTTGAACTAGTGAGAACCCAGTTCAAGATGAGTTCAGCTAAAGTTGTGCTAAACATGCTGAGAATCCTGAGATAGTTTGGTTTAACTTCTGGGTTTAATCTTTAGTTAAACTGAGAAGTCACAACGTCTTGGAAAGATTGGATTTGGTCATTCTGAACTCAGGCTTTCCTCTTCACCCTTCTCCAGTGATTACCACAACATCATTTGAATATTCATTCTATTTTTATTTTCTGAGGCTCTAATCTTAGCAGAAATAAATTAATAAGCAAATACCTGAAATATTTAATCAAAAAAATTCTTGGAAATTTGGCAGTGCTGTGCAACTAAGACAGGGCAGTTTTATTTGAGGAAATTGAAGGGTATTTAGGGAGGAAGAAAATGCTTCTAGGGTGATGCATGTTTTGCCCCCCCCCCCTCCCAATCCAAAGAATATCAGTTACAACAGCTTTCTTCACTATGGACAAGTTTATATTAAACTCCAAGGTTCTAGGCCTCTGTGGGACTATTTGCTGAAAGAAACCGCCAAAGCGCCCAGTAGATATTATTCATTAAATCTGTAAAAAATACACATATGATATAAACAAAATACAAGGTGGTGAGCCAATCTGGTTATATTTATTTACTGAGGGGAGGAGGGAAAGGAGTGGAAGATAAATTGTTTTACTTGGATTAACATCAGTTCCATATGCCCAGATGCTGCTAGTATAATGGGCCTGTTTAGAGCATGCAAATCACATGGTAAGAGGTGAGAGAAACAGCAAGCAGAAGGGAGAGATGAACCGGTGTTTACATTTGAGTGCTATTAGTCTGCGCGGAGCCTATTCCAAGGCAGCCAAGCACAAAATTTTAAAGTAAGAAAAGGGGCCTTGCTCACCCACGCTCCATAGCCCACCCCTTCATTTTCAGTGCCCTTTTCCCTCTTCCTGGCTACTCAACGTTAATGAGCTTTCCCAGCATAAAAAGAGCCTCTCTCTCCCCCAGGGCATTATCCCTTGTATCAGCCCTTCCCATGCCTCTTCACCCTGTCTGCTTAATAAGAGGCTTCTTCTCCTTGGCTAAGACACTTACATGTGGACTTCAACCTTTTAGGTGCCCTATAGACAGTGTCAACCTGGAAGAACAAAGAACCACTAAAGCAGTTACAAAGAACAAGTCTTTAATCAGGAAGAGAGAGACAGAGTTCTTATGGCGACCACCCAGAGCCAAACTCGGGGACTCTGGGAACAATGATTCCAGGAAAGTTCACCACAAATGGGAATGTCCACCATGGGATTTTCCAATGAACTTAAGAACTTGGGGTTTTATAGACACTTAGGGAACAAAGGAAAGGAAGGACAATGATTGGCTTACATGGAGACTAGGGAAGGAAGATTGCAGCCAGGGATTTGGACTACCTGGGAGAAGCCTAGATATAATGGGAGGAGCTTCTAAGGTAAAAAGATACTTAAAATTAGATTATATCTACTAATTCTATCTAGGGATAGATGGGTACTTGAAGGTTTATTGTTTAGTCTAGGACAAGGGTCAGTGTGGGAGTCCTTTGAAGGCAAGTTCCCAAGGAATAAAGGAAAATTTGAGGAGGTTCATAAAATAAGGTTGTCAGGGCATCTGGGTGGCTCAGTTGTTTGAGAGCCATACTCAGAGATGGGAGGTCCTGGGTTCAAACCTTGCCTCAGACTCTTCCTAGCTGTGTGACCCTGGACAAGTCACTTCACCCCCATTGTTCTTCTACCTTAGAACCAATACACAGTATGGATTCTAAAACAGAAGGTAAGAATTTTAAAGTAAAATAATAAAAAAACAAAATAAAATAAGGTTGTCAACAGGGACTATGTGTACAGACATGTGATGTAGTGGAGAGAAAATCTTGGATTCAGGTCCTTCCTTCTTCATCTACAAAAAAATTAGAAAGTTGGAACAGATGAAGTCCCTTTCATCTCTAAATCTATGATCTAATGATTCAAAGGAAAGTATCTAAAAGGTAAACTTTTCAAGCAACATTGCACACTAGTAGCACAGGTGTTTAGGGGGTAACTATTGATTCCTACAAATTATATTTACTATTAAGGGCTAATCCCCTCATCCTTCCTTACATTTAGGAATTGAATCACAGAGACTTCTAAAGAGACTGGGACTGTGTGCTGTTTGTCTTTTCTCTAGTTTTTTTCTGTAGCTTTGTCTCTTCTAGACACACTATTCTGCCTTTAATTACAATAAAACAGTAGTCAGACAATAAACCTTGATGAAGCACCTACTAGGTATCAAGCTTTGGGGAATATTAATAAGAAAAAAGAATGACAGTTCCTGTATTCAAGGAGTTTATAATCTAATGGGCAAAGACAACCCAAAAGAAAGCTGGTGTGATGCTGGAGAAGAAAGTACCTGTTGAGAGCAGAGTGGAGTCGAAGCCCAAGGGATGCAATTGGTGGGGAAAGAAGAGCTTGCTGGTCTAGGAAGTATCTTTCCATGGAAATTGTGGAAGGAACCCTCCTAGGCGGAGGGACATAAAGTAATGAGGGTACTGAAAGAGGTGTGAGTATCAAAGCCAATAACAGTCTCACAGGGTGATGTTTCCAGGTGTAAAGATTTCCTAGTGATCATGGAATTGTAGACCAAGGAGTACAGAGCAAGGGTTTAATATAAGAAGCTAGATAAAGATTAACATTATCTCAACAGGGGTGGCTAAGTATCTCAGTGGGTAGAGAGTCAAGCCTGAAGACAAGAGGTACTGGGTTTAAATCTGACCTTAGATACTTCCTAGCTGTGTGACTCTGGGAAAGTCATTTGAACCACAATTGCCTGGCCCTTGCTATTCTTCTGCCTTGGAATCAATACTTGGTATCAATTCCCAGACAGATGGTAAGTGTTGTTTGTTTTTTTTTTTAATTAACTTAAAGGAGAAGAAAGATTAATAGACACCCTTATAGCACATTGTCAATTGGTCAAAAAGCAATAGATGTCCTTTGGAAATAATTAGAAATCATTTCACTAAAAATAGTCAAAAGGCACAACAAGTAAATTGAACCAAACCCTAACCAAAATTGGTTTATCTCCCATTAGAGCTGTGAAACACCCAAAATACACTGATATTATCAAAAGGCTCTCTACTGGTGAGATTCACATGAACTCAGCCATGGATATGTCAATAAAGAGAAGCTGAACATTTGTTCATACATATCTGTTTATGGAAATGGGGACTTACAATAGCAATACAGTACCAGTACATTATCATTAGAAATTACAGATGGATTATTACTAAGGAGCCCAAACATAGTGATCAATATAGATTATACTAGGAAAATAAAGAAAATATCCAAATGGGTCACTACACACTGAAAAATGTTGCATTCTTGCTTGAATAACTCAAATTAGAATTATATCACCAACTTATTATCATTCACAGACTAACAACCCCGCTCCATACTACAAATATAGACATCAAAATATCCTGGAGAACCAAAATAATAAATATTAACATTGTCCACAACTACCTCATATCACATTGATTAGTAAAAAGTTAAAAAAAACAGCATTTTTTATTGATGTCACTATAGCAAATACTCAAAATCTCCAAACAATGTGGAATAAAAAGCTGTAAAAATATAAAGATCAAGTTCAGGAAATCAGACATGTGACACCAGGTTGAGGTATCTACTTGATGCCAGAACATCAAAGGCATATGAACCTACAGGGGATGAATTTATATCCCAATTTTTTCAACTACAGAATGTAGATTTTTTTCAAACCTACCTGAGAAAGCCTGCTAAGTGTAAAATACAAAAGAATAATAGCAATACAGTAACTCATCCCAGACCATTTCAGTGAATAAAATGAGTAAATAATAGTAGCATTGATGTTAATTTAATAATCATACTAATAATAGCAGCCATTTGTATGGTGCTTTTAAAGTAGGGAAAGTATACCTGTTAACTGATTTTCATAATGTCCCTGAGAAAAACAGGATACGTATCATAACCCCCATTTCACATATAAGGAAGATAAAGTCTAGCAAAGTGAAATGATGCTCAACAGTTCTCGGCTAGGTTTCAAACCCACACATAGAGCAAATTCGGTATTATTTCTCCTATATAGTACTTTGTCTATTAAATTAATCTGAATGGATGGATGGGGCAGAAAGAGTGTGGGAGGTGTGAGAGAGAGGAAGAATCAATTACTCCAGGCTAACATCTGCCCTTTCATAATCCCCCTTAATACTAGTGCCTTCCTTCTTTGATTATCTCAGTCAAGCCTGTTTGTATCTTGTTTAGACATAGTTATTTGCATGTTGTCTCTCTCCTTAGACTCTGAGGTCCTTGAGAGCAGAAAAAAACCATCTGCCTTTTTTGCCTCTCCAGCATCTATCAGTACCTGAAACATAGTAGACCCGAAATAAGAGCTTTTGGACTAACTGATTTAATAAACAAAGTATTAATTTTAAAATGGAGCTCCTGAAGTTTTAAAAGGAATGTCAGTAGCCTCAGTGAATAGTAGGGGAAAAAAGAGAAAAGCAGAAATGGCTTAAATGTCGAAGTACAAAATCTTCCTTTTCCTCAGGAGAGAGCCAAGCAGCAGACATGTGGCATGGTCATTTTCCCCCAGCATCGTCTTTTGGCATTTCCTTTAGAAAGTGGCACAGACTTTGCTGTCCCTGTGAATAGGAAAAGCAGTAATTCAGAGCAATATTCTGCAGCAGTGGCAGCAGCTGCTGTGGGAGTGGAAGGCAGTCCTAGAAATGAAGTGACTTGAGTGGAAAATATTTGCCAGTGGTCACAAGAGTCGAGCCTTGGAGTTATTAGGAATGAAGTGGGGCAGACTCACACAGGAGGAGAGAAGAGCACCCCAGCAGGCATAATGAAAGAAATTTTCCTGGCATAAGCCTGAGCCAGGAGTCAGGAAACAGACAGGTGGACTGAAAGCAGATTGACAGTAGGGAGGGACCCAGTGCCAGGCAGTGCAGCTTGAAGGCCTGGAGGCCAGGGAGACAGACAGCACATGGGGAACACAGGATTTCAGGAGCAGCAGCAGCAATAGGCTCTGAAGAACTGGCAGAAAAAAAGGAGCAAACAGATGCTTTTTTCTTTGGCCTTTGCTTCTGGGAAGTGTATATAGTCTTAGCTGTGACAGTCACAGTAACCAAAGAGTTGAGTTTCTCATTCCACACCATATCCCCAAAGAATATAGCCCACTAGGCAGGATTCACAAATGAACAGAGAGAGGACAGAGCCTGTGACCTCTGAAAAGGCTTGTAATAAAATAAAATAAAAAAAATACTACCCTGAACAAATATTAGGTCTTCTGAGGTTGTACAAAAGGCTCACACTGTGTCTTTTCAGCATGATTTAATGGAAAGAACTCTGGATTTGGCCTTGGGAAAACTAGGTTAAAATCCTCCCTTAAATACCAGCACTATGACAACATAATTCATCTTTCTCAGTTTTCTCATCTATAAAATGGGGATTTTTATATTTCTACTACCTACTCCACAAGTTCAAGATGGGAAGGTACTTTACAAACCTTAAATTCCATTCAAATAGCATCATTTTTTGGCTTCTTCTGTACCATGTTGAGTTGGTTACTCATCCTCTGCCCCCTTTTGTCCAAATCGAATAGATCTCAGAGCACTGAGGGTCATCTTTTATTTGTCTTTGTTTCATGATTTGTTATAACCAAAAAAAAAATCAGCACCTACTGATGATAATATAAAGCTAGCCTTGTTGAGCTGCTCTGTGTAAGTAAGCCCTGGAGGGTAAGGTACACATCTCCAAAAACTGATTTCTACATTCAAGTAAGTAGTATGGCATCTTAACCGCAATGAGTGATAAATCAAGTTTATTCCATCTATGGAAGAAGATTCTGGTCTAAAAAGATGAAAAAGATGTGGAAAGTTGGGTGGTAGGTACACTATTTGATTAGCTAAAGTTAGTTCTCTTTCCTCTTCCTGATAATTCTAGTGCTGGTGGCTGAAGAATTACTCACCTGAGACTGCCTGAAGCTCTCTATGCGTGTAGGCAACTTAGGGCTGTCCATTTTAGGAAAGAGTAAGGAGAGATGAGACAGTGGAAATCCATAGCACTGACTCGAACCTCCTTTCACTTGAAAGCTCAGCTTTACTATCAGAACAAATAATAGAGTTTCTTAGGCAGAAGATAATCCACAAACCAAAGAACTAAGAGGTTTACTGTCTCAGAAAAGGAAGGCAGCATCTAGGTGGGAATAATGATGTCAAGCAGCGAGAATAAAAGGAGGTATTCAGGAAAGGAGAACAAGGGATTAGTTCATGAAGTATAGAATATGATCCTGGGAACTTTTGGTCCCAGAAACCCAGAACTCCAATGCCATAAGCTCATTAATATCTCCATGACCACTGCCTTACTTATTTTCAAATATGTCTCCAAAGTATCTGGCATACTGCTATATTAGTTTACTAGAGGTGCTATTTTACCTTTTTAAGTGACTGACTTAGGAAATTTAGTACATATAAATCCCTAGCTTAAAAAATAACAGTATTATAATGATAATTAATCATAATGGCATTTATATAGCACTTTGAGGTTTACAAAGTCCTTTACAAATATCACTTCATCTGTGATCTCAACCCCCTGGAAAATAGTTGCAGTTATTCTGCCCATTTTATACTGTAGTATATATGCTGTAACAGAGGTTAAGCTAATTGCCTGGGTCACACAGCTGTTAAGTGTCTGGAGCTGAATTTAAACTCAGGTCTCTCTGACTCTAGGTCTATTTCTCTATCCACCTCTGAAGCTTTCTTCTGCCTCAAACTCTACGCCCTTTATAACCAATGAATTACCAGTAGTTTTTATTTTACCTCCACATCTCATAATTCTCTCCTCTCCATTCACTCACACAGTTACTAGGCTAGTTCATAACAGTATCTAGACAATAGCTCCCTAATTTTTATTTCTACTTTTAATCTTTTTTCTTCTTCAAATCTACTCTCCACAAAGCGTGACAAAGTCATATTCCCAAGGCACAAGTCATTCTTGTTCAAGGAGTTCCAATGGCTCAATTGGATCAAAGATCAAATACAAACTCCTCAGAAGACATCTAAACCCAGCTAAAATGGAGCTTATCCCAAGTTCTCTAGCCTTATCTCTTACATCATACACTTGTCTTTCAAAAATTTAACATGCTTTCTTCTACCTCTGGTCATTTGCATAGACTATCCCTGGATGACTAGAAAGTCATTCATTCTTATCTCTGCTTCTCACCACCCTTGAAGGCTTGACTATGGATTGATTGCTTTTTGTGTGAAGCCTTCCCTGAACCCAAAGGTCCCCAGTGCCCTCTGCCATCAGATGACCAGAGATTCAATTCTACCTGTGAAACACATGACTTATAAGTCTTTAGGCAAGTCACCTAAACTTTGTAGGTGTCAGCTTCCTCTACTATAAAGTGGCATTAAACTGGATAGCCTCTGAGATCCCTTCCAGTACTAGAACTATGATATTCCATTAAGGAGGATCTCAGCATGCTTCTGTTGTGTATCCATTGACCCAACCCAAGAAGCAGGTAAGATCCCCAAGTTGCATTCTGAGCACCTACATTTAGTAGTTGTCTTGCTTTTCTCCCTTTCTACTAGGACTTTATAACATAAATAGTATTTATCCCCTAATATCCTAAGAGGCAGCTATGCTTACAAATCAGAACAAATCCCTTCAAATGTACAATCCTGAAAAGGGCCTAAATTTATTACTGCTCTAAATAACATAGATTGAGGCTTCCACCATCTCTCAGGTAAGTTGTTTGCTATAAAACCTACTTTTTCTTGTAGCTGGATTTCTTGTTTCTCTCTAAGGTTGATCACTTGGCTATTTCTCCCCAAGTCAAGATACACTCATTCAGTATTAGCTTCAGTGGCTAACTCAAGAGACATCAGTCACTAATTGCAAATGAAGCAGATCTTACAGGCTTGTTCTGATTACTGTCCAACACAGAGGTCTTGGTTGTGAATAGTCTGCTCTTTGCACTGTTCACTATTGGTTTCTTGTGTTCATCTTTGCCATCACAGATGGATTAGAGACTCAATCGCATTGTCCTAGATAACAAGGCTCTTGAGAAAAATCTGTCTATGAGCAGAGTCAGAGAGGTGGGGATAACATTTGAGAAGCTAGAACTAGACCTCTACCTCCTACAACAGAGGAATATAGTCAATCTTGATATAAGACAAGCTATTTGAAATATCTAACCGAAAGCTAAAGGAATTCGAAGGGGAGAGTAATTTTACAGGTAGTAAGGATAACCTCATTTAAAAGAGGGCTATGTTTCTCTCTGAAAGCATGATTTTGTCACATTCTGCTTTTCATGTCAACATTGTTTTCTGTGTCTTTATATATATTGCCATACAAACTATTTCAACATAAAATTAATGATTTTAAGGGAACCAGTATTTCTCCCCCTTCTATTTTATAGGATTATAGATTTAGGCATGGAAAAGAGCTTAAAAATCTGATAATTGAGTCCTTTCATTTTATAGATGAGGAAACTGAGACCCAAATTAAGTGACTTAAAAGGACATACAGGGTAGTAGGTGACACATAACGAGGGATGAGATGATAAGGTCCTATACTAGAGGGGATTTTGTCAAAGGAGAGAAGG